>NC_135498.1:200749434-201049434 GCF_052857255.1 Amblyomma americanum
AAGGCTCAACCTCAGGACGCCCGGAAAGCAATAGTGTAGCACCAGGACCTGACTTAAAGGTATATCCTTGGCACGGAACACAGTGGCTGTAGGGCTCCAACAGCTGCAAGCCCCAACGTCCGATGAACTGCACCAAGAAGAAACGTGGAAAGTAAGCACAGGCCATCGCTGGCATGCTGCCGAGCCCGCTTAAGGGCACGCCGCCCCGCGCTGGCTTTTTAACAGAACTCCACGCTTGCGCGGAATGTACAGGGTTTGTTCCGGTGTTGAGATGGCTCAGGAAAGACATGGTGCTTGGAGATACGGTTGGTGCTCTTTCACAAGCTGCGCGGGACGAGGTGCGCTGTCGCCGAACTGGTAATTTGAAGACCAGGAAGGCTCAACCGTAGGACGCCCGGAAAGCAATAGTGTAGCACCAGGACCTGACTCGAAGGTGTATCCTTGGCACAGAACACAGTGGCTGTAGGGCTCCAACAGCTGCAAGCCCCAAAGTCCGACGAAATGCACCAAGAAGACACGTGGAAAGTAAGCACAGGCCATCGCTGGCGTGCTGCCAAGCCCGCTGAAGGGCGCTCCGCCCCGCGCTGGCTTTTCCACAGAACTCCACGCTTGCGCGGAAGGTACAGGGTTGGTTCCTGTGTTGAGATGGCTCATAGAAAGCCATGATGCTTGGAGATACAGTCCGTGGTCTTGCACAAGCTGCGCGGGACGAGGTGCGCTGTCGCCGAACTGGTAATTTGAAGACCGGAAAGGCTCAACCGCAGGACGATCGGAAAGCAATAGTGTAGCACCAGGACCTGACTCGAAGGTGTATCCTTGGCACAGAACACAGTGGCTGTAGAGCTCCAACAGCTGCAAGCCCCAAAGTCCGACGAAATGCACCAAGAAGAAACGTGGAAAGTGAGCACAGGCCATCGCTGGCGTGCTGCCGAGCCCGCTGAAGGGCGCGCCGCCTCGGGCTGGCTTTTTAAGAGACCTCCACGCTTGCGCGGAATGTACAGGGTTGCTTCCGGTGTTGAGATGTCTCAGGGAAAGCCATGATGCTTGAAGATACAGTCGGTGGTCTTGCACAAGCTGTGCGGGAAGATATGCGCTGTCGCCGAACTGGTGATTTGAAGACCGGAAAGGCTCAACTGCAGGACGCCCGGAAAGCATTCGTGTAGCACCAGGACCTGACACGAATGTGTATTCTTGGCACGGAACACGCAGGCTGGAGGGCTTCAATAGCTGCAAGCCCCAAAGTCCGACGAACTGCACCAAGAAGAAACGTGGAAAGTAAGCACAGGCCATCGTTGGCGTTCTGCCGAGCCCACTATAGGGCGCGCCGCCCCGCGCTGGCTTTTTAAGAGAACTCCACGCTTGCGCAGAATGTACAGGGTTGCTCCCGGTGTTGAGATGGCTCAGGGAGAGCCATGATGTTTGAAGGTACAGTCGGTGGTCTTGCACAAGCTGCGCGGGACGATGTGCGCTGTCGCCGAACTGGTAATTTGAGGACCGGAAAGGCTCAACCGCAGGACGCCCGGAAAGCAATAGTGTAGGACAAGGACCTGACTCGAATGTGTATCCTTGGCACAGAACACGCAGGCTGGAGGGCTCCAACAGATGCAGGCCCCAAAGTCCGACGAACTGCACCAAGAAGAATCGTGGAAAGTAAGCACAGGCCATCGCTGGCGTGCTGCCGAGCCCGCTGAAGGGCGAGCCACCCCGTGCTGGCTATTTAACAGAACTCCACTCTTGCGCGGAATATACAGGGTTGGTTCCGGTGTTGAGATGTCTCAGGGAAAGCCATGATGCTTGAAGATACAGTCGGTGGTCTTGCACAAGCTGTACGGGAAGATATGCGCTGTCGCCGAACTGGTGATTTGAAGACCGGAAAGGCTCAACCGCAGGACGCCCGGAAAGCATTCGTGTAGCACCAGGACCTGACACAAATGTGTATTCTTGGCACGGAACACGCAGGCTGGAGGGCTTCAATAGCTGCAAGCCCCAAAGTCCGACGAACTGCACCAAGAAGAATCGTGGAAAATAAGTACTGTCCATCGCTGGCGTGCTGCCTAGCCCACTGAAGGGCGCGCCGCCCCGCGCTGGCTTTTCAACAGAACTCTATGCTTGCGCGGAATGTACAGGGTTGGCTCCGGTGTTGAGATGGCTCATAGAAAGCCATGATGCTTGGAGATACAGTCGGTGGTCTTGCACAAGCTGCCCAGGACGAGCTGCGCTGTCGGCGAACTTCTGATTTGAATACCGCAAAGGCTCAACCTCAGGACGCCCGGAAAGCAATAGTGTAGCACCAGGACCTGACTTAAAGGTATATCCTTGGCACGGAACACAGTGGCTGTAGGGCTCCAACAGCTGCAAGCCCCAATGTCCGATGAACTGCACCAAGAAGAAACGTGGAAAGTAAGCACAGGCCATCGCTGGCATGCTGCCGAGCCCGCTTAAGGGCACGCCGCCCCGCGCTGGCTTTTTAACAGAACTCCACGCTTGCGCGGAATGTACAGGGTTTGTTCCGGTGTTGAGATGGCTCAGGAAAGACATGGTGCTTGGAGATACGGTTGGTGCTCTTGCACAAGCTGCGCGGAACGAGGTGCGCTGTCGCCGAACTGGTAATTTGAAGACCGGAAAGGCTCAACCGCAGGACGCCCGGAAAGCAATAGTGCAGCACCAGGAGCTGACTCGAAGGTGTATCCTTGGCACGGAACACGGTGGCTGGAGGGTCCAACAGCTCCAAGCCCCAAAATCTGATGAATTTCGCAAATAAGAAACGTGGAACTTAAGCACATAACATCGCTGGCGTGCTGTCCAGCCCGCTGAAAGGCGCGCCGCCCCGCGCTGGCTTTTTAACAGAACTCCACGCTTGCGCGGAATGTACAGGGTTTTTTCCGATGTTGAGATAGCTCAGGTAAAGCCATGTTTCTTGAAGATACGGTCGCTGGTCTTGCACAAGCTGCCCGGGACGAGGTGCGCTGTCGCCGAACTGGTAATTTGAAGACCGGAAAGGCTCAACCGCAGGACGCCCGGAAAGCAATAGTGTAGCACCGGGACCTGACTCGAATCTGTATCCTTCGCACGGTACACGCAGGCCAGAGGGCTCCAACAGCTGCAGGCCCCAAAGTCCGACGAACTGCACCAAGAAGAATCGTGGAAAATAAGTACTGTCCATCGCTGGCGTGCTGCCTAGCCCACTGAAGGGCGCGCCGCCCCGCGCTGGCTTTTCAACAGAACTCTATGCTTGCGCGGAATGTACAGGGTTGGCTCCGGTGTTGAGATGGCTCATAGAAAGCCATGATGCTTGGAGATACAGTCGGTGGTCTTGCACAAGCTGCCCATGACGAGCTGCGCTGTCGGCGAACTTCTGATTTGAATACCGCAAAGGCTCAACCTCAGGACGCCCGGAAAGCAATAGTGTAGCACCAGGACCTGACTTAAAGGTATATCCTTGGCACGGAACACAGTGGCTGTAGGGCTCCAACAGCTGCAAGCCCCAATGTCTGATGAACTGCACCAAGAAGAAACGTGGAAAGTAAGCACAGGCCATCGCTGGCATGCTGCCGAGCCCGCTTAAGGGCACGCCGCCCCGCGCTGGCTTTTTACCAGAACTCCACGCTTGCGCGGAATGTACAGTGTTTGTTCCGGTGTTGAGATGGCTCAGGAAAGACATTGTGCTTGGAGATACGGTTGGTGCTCTTGCACAAGCTGCGCGGAACGAGGTGCGCTGTCGCCGAACTGGTAATTTGAAGACCGGAAAGGCTCAACCGCAGGACGCCCGGAAAGCAATAGTGCAGCACCAGGAGCTGACTCGAAGGTGTATCCTTGGCACGGAACACGGTGGCTGGAGGGTCCAACAGCTCCAAGCCCCAAAGTCTGATGAATTTCACCAATAAGAAACGTGGAACTTAAGCACATAACATCGCTGGCGTGCTGTCCAGCCCGCTGAAAGGCGCGCCGCCCCGCGCTGGCTTTTTAACAGAACTCCACGCTTGCGCGGAATGTACAGGGTTTTTTCCGATGTTGAGATAGCTCAGGTAAAGCCATGTTTCTTGAAGATACGGTCGCTGGTCTTGCACAAGCTGCCCGGGACGAGGTGCGCTGTCGCCGAACTGGTAATTTGAAGACCGGAAAGGCTCAACCGCAGGACGCCCGGAAAGCGATAGTGTAGCACCGGGACGTGACTCGAATCTGTATCCTTCGCACGGTACACGCAGGCCAGAGGGCTCCAACAGCTGCAGGCCCCAAAGTCCGACGAACTGCACCAAGAAGAATCGTGGAAAATAAGTACTGTCCATCGCTGGCGTGCTGCCTAGCCCACTGAAGGGCGCGCCGCCCCGCGCTGGCTTTTCAACAGAACTCTATGCTTGCGCGGAATGTACAGGGTTGGCTCCGGTGTTGAGATGGCTCATAGAAAGCCATGATGCTTGGAGATACAGTCGGTGGTCTTGCACAAGCTGCCCAGGACGAGCTGCGCTGTCGGCGAACTTCTGATTTGAATACCGCAAAGGCTCAACCTCAGGACGCCCGGGAAGCAATAGTGTAGCACCAGGACCTGACTTAAAGGTATATCCTTGGCACGGAACACAGTGGCTGTAGGGCTCCAACAGCTGCAAGCCCCAATGTCCGATGAACTGCACCAAGAAGAAACGTGGAAAGTAAGCACAGGCCATCGCTGGCATGCTGCCGAGCCCGCTTAAGGGCACGCCGCCCCGCGCTGGCTTTTTAACAGAACTCCACGCTTGCGCGGAATGTACAGGGTTTGTTCCGGTGTTGAGATGGCTCATAGAAAGCCATGATGCTTGGAGATACAGTCGGTGGTCTTGCACAAGCTGCCCAGGACGAGCTGCGCTGTCGGCGAACTTCTGATTTGAATACCGCAAAGGCTCAACCTCAGGACGCCCGGGAAGCAATAGTGTAGCACCAGGACCTCACTTAAAGGTATATCCTTGGCACGGAACACAGAGGCTGTAGGGCTCCAACAGCTGCAAGCCCCAATGTCCGATGAACTGCACGAAGAAGAAACGTGGAAAGTAAGCACAGGCCATCGCTGGCATGCTGCCGAGCCCGCTTAAGGGCACGCCGCCCCGCGCTGGCTTTTTAACAGAACTCCACGCTTGCGCGGAATGTACAGGGTTTTTTCCGATGTTGAGATAGCTCAGTAAAAAGCCATGTTTCTTGAAGATACGGTCGCTGGTCTTGCACAAGCTGCCCGGGACGAGGTGCGCTGTCGCCGAACTGGTAATTTGAAGACCGGAAAGGCTCAACCGCAGGACGCCCGGAAAGCAATAGTGTAGCACCGGGACCTGACTCGAAGGTGTATCCTTGGCACGGAACATGGTGGCTGGAGGGCTCCAACAGCTACAAGCACCAAAGTGGGATGAACTGCACCAAGAAGAATCGTAGAAATTAAGCACAGGCCATCGCTGGCGTGTTGCCGAGCCCACTGAAGGGCGCGCCGCTCCGCGCTGGCTTTTCAACAGAACTCCACGCTTGCGCGGAATGTACAGGGTTGGTACCGGTGTTGAGATGGCTCAGGGAAAGCCATGATCCTTGAAGATACAGTCGCTGGTCTTGCACAAGCTGCCCGGGACGAGGTGCGCTGTCGTCGAACTAGTGATTTGAAGACCGGAAAGGCTCAACCGCAGGACGCCCGGAAAGCAATAGTGTAGCACCAGGACCTGACTCAGAGATGTATCCTTGGCACGGGACACGGCGGTTGGAGGGCTCCAGCAGCTGCAAGCAACAAAGTGCGGTGAACTGCACCAAGAAGAAACGTGGAAAGTAAGCACAGGCCATCGCTGGCGTGCTGCCAAGCCCGCTGAAGGGCGCTCCGCCCCGCGCTGGCTTTTCTACAGAACTCCACGCTTGCGCGGAATGTACAGGTTTGTTCCAGTGTTGCGATGGCTCAGAGAAAGCCATGATGCTTGGAGATACGGTTGGTGGTCTTGCACAAGCTGCGCGGGACGAGGTGCGCTGTCGCCGAACACTTGATTTGAATACCGCAAAGGCTCAACCTCAGGACGCCCGGAAAGCAATAGTGTAGCACCAGGACCTGACTCAGAGGTCTCTTCTTGGCATGGAACACGGTGGCTGGAGGGCTCCAACAGCTACAAGCCCCAAAGCCCGACGAAATGCACCAAGAAGAATCGTAGAAAGTAAGCACAGGCCATCGTTGGCGTGCTGTCGAGCCCACTGAAGGGCGCGCCACTCCGCGCTGGCTTTTCAACAGAACTCCATGCTTGCGTGGAATGTACAGGGTTGGTTCCGATGTTGAGATGGCTCAGGGAAAGCCATGATGCTTGGAGATACGGTCGGTCGTTTTGCACAAGCTGCGCGGGACGAGGTGCGCTGTCGCCGAACTGGTAATTTGAAGACCAGAAAGGCTCAACCGCAGGACGCCCGGAAAGCAATAGTGTAGCACCAGGAGCTGACTCGAAGGTGTATCCTTGGCACGGAACATGGTGGCTGGAGGGTCCAACAGCTGCAAGCCGCATAGTCCGATGAATTGCACCAATAAGAAACGTGGAACGTAAGGACATGCCATCGCTGGCGTGCTGCCGAGCCCGCTGAAGGGCGCGCCGCCTCGGGCTTACTTTTTAATAGAACTCCACGATTGCGCGGAATGTACAGGGTTGCTTGCGGTGTTGAGATGGCTCAGGAAAAGCCATGATGCTTGAAGATACAGTCGATGGTCTTGCACAAACTGCGCGAGACGAGGTGCGTTGTCGCCGGACTGGTAATTCGAAGACCAGGAAGGCACAACCGCAGGACACCCGGAAAGCAATAGTGTAGCACGAGGACCTGACTCAGAGGTGTATCCTTGGCATGGAACACGGTGGCTGGAGGGCTCCAACAGCTGCAAGCAACAAAGTCCGATGAATTGCACCAAGAAGAAACGTGGAAAGTAAGCACAGGCCATCGCTGGCGTGCTGCCGAGCCCGCTGAAGGGCGCGCCGCCCCACGCTGGCATTTCAACAGAACTCCACGCTTGCGCGGAAGGTACAGGGTTAGTTCCGGTGTTGAGATGACTCATAGAAAGCCATGATGCTTGGAGATACAGTCCGTGGTCTTGCACAAGCTGCGCGAGACGAGGTGCGCTGTCGCCGAACTGGTAATTTGAAGACCAGGAAGGCTCAACCGTAGGACGCCCGAAAAGCAATAGTGTAGCACCAGGACCTGACTCGAAGGTGTATCCTTGGCACAGAACACAGTGGCTGTAGGGCTCCAACAGCTGCAAGCCCCAAAGTCCGACAAAATGCACCAAGATGAAACGTCGAAAGTAAGCACAGGCCATCGCTGGCGGGCTGCCGAGCCCGCTGAAGGGCGCGCCGCCTCGGGCTGGCTTTTTAAGAGAACTCCATGCTTGCGCGGAATGTACAGGGTTGCTTCCGGTGTTGAGATCTCTCAAGCAAAGCCATGATGCTTGGAGATACGGTCGGTGGTCTTGCACAAGCTGCGCGGGACGAGGTGCGCTGTCGCCGAACTGGTAATTTGAAGACCGGAAAGGCTCAACCGCAGGACGCCCGGAAAGCAATAGTGTAGCACCAGGAGCTGACTCGAAGGTGTATCCTTGGCACAGAACACAGTGGCTGTAGGGCTCCAACAGCTGCAAGCCCCAAAGTCTGACGAAATGCACCAAGAAGAAACTTGGAAAGTAAGCTCAGGCCATCGCTGGCGGGCTGCCGAGCCCGCTGAAGGGCGCGCCGCCCCGCGCTGGCTTTTCAACAGAACTCCACGCTTGCGCGGAAGGTACAGGGTTGGTTCCTGTGTTGAGATGGCTCATAGAAAGCCATGATGCTTGGAGATACAGTCCGTGGTCTTGCACAAGCTGCGCGGGACGAGGTGCGCTGTCGCCGAACTGGTAATTTGAAGACCGGAAAGGCTCAACCGCAGGACGATCGGAAAGCAATAGTGTAGCACCAGGACCTGACTCGAAGGTGTATGCTTGGCACAGAACACAGTGGCTGTAGAACTCTAACAGCTGCAAGCCCCAAAGTCCGACGAAATGCCCCAAGAAGAAACGTGGAAAGTAAGCACAGGCCATCGCTGGCGTGCTGCCGAGCCCGCTGAAGGGTGCGCCGCCTCGGGCTGGCTTTTTAAGAGAACTCCACGCTTGCGCGGAATGTACAGGGTTGCTTCCGGTGTTGAGATCTCTCCAGCAAAGCCATGCTGCTTGGAGATACGGTCGGTGGTCTTGCACAAGCTGCGCGGGACCAGGTGCGCTGTCGCCGAACTGGTAATTTGAAGACCGGAAAAGCCCAACCGCAGGACGCCCGGAAAGCAATAGTGTAGCACCAGGACCTGACTCGAATCTGTATCCTTGGCACGGAATACTCAGGCTAGAGGGCTCCAACAGCTGCAGGCCCCAAAGTCCGACGAACTGCACCAAGAAGAATCGTGGAAAATAAGCACAGGCCATCACTGGCGTGCTGCCGAGCCCACTGAAGGGCGCGCCGCTCCGCGCTGGCTTTTCAACATAACTCCACGCTTGCGCGGAATGTACAGGGTTGATACCAGTGTTGAGATGGCTCAGGGAAAGCCATGATCCTTGAAGATACAGTCGCTGGTCTTGCACAAGCTGCCCGGAACGAGGTGCGCTGTCGCCGAACACTTGATTTGAATACCGCAAAGGCTCAACCTCAGAACGCCCGGAAAGCAATTGTGTAGCACCAGGACCCGACTCAGAGGTCTATTCTTGGCATGGAACACGGTGGCTGGAGGGCTCCAACAGCTACAAGCCCCAAAGTCCGACGAAATGCACCAAGAAGAATCGTAGAAAGTAAGCACAGGCCATCGCTGGCGTGCTGTCGAGACCACTGAAGGGCGCGCCACTCCGCGCTGGCTTTTCAACAGAACTCCATGCTTGCGTGGAATGTACAGGGTTGGGTCCGGTGTTGAGATGGCTCAGGGAAAGCCATGATGCTTGGAGATACGGTCGGTGGTCTTGCACAAGCTGCGCGGGACAAGGTGCGCTGTCGCCGAACTGGTAATTTGAAGACCAGAAAGGCTCAACCGCAGGACGCCCGGAAAGCAATAGTGTAGTACCAGGACCTGACTCAAAGGTATATCCTTGCTCGGAACGCGGTGGCTGGAGTCCTCCAACAGCTGCAAGCCTCTAAGTCCGACGAACTGCACCAAGAAGAAACGTGGAAAGTAAGCACAGGTCATCGCTGGCGTGCTGCCGAGCCCACTGAAGGGCGCGCCGCCCCGCGCTGGCTTTTTAAGAGAACTCAACGCTTGCGCGGAATGTACAGGGTTGCTTGCGGTGTTGAGATGGCTCAGGAAAAGTCATGATGCTTGAAGATACAGTCGATGGTCTTGCACAAACTGCGCGGGACGAGGTGCGCTGTCGCCGGACTGGTAATTTGAAGACCGGAAAAGCCCAACCGCAGGACGCCCGGAAAGCAATAGAGTAGCACCAGGACCTGACTCGAATCTGTATGCTTGGCACGGAATACGCAGGCTAGACGGCTCCGACAGCTGCAGGCCCCAAAGTCCGACGTCAGCACGTCAGCTGGCACGTCAGCTGGCCTTCGGTCAACACCGTCTCAAATCCGTTCATGTTTTTCATACAGATTTGCTTCCTCGGCATGGCGGCGAAGGTCAGCGCAGATCAAGACACGGCATGCTTCACCATCGACACACCGACATTTCAAGCCGATCACGCACCTGAGGCAATCTTTTGTGAAGATAAGTGGGCGGCATCACGTGCAAGCTGGTCGACGTCATCAGACAGCTGGAGCTTAAATAGCCTGCCACCACCACGGTTCCTCAGTGTGCACGTCAGCTGGCCTTCGGTCAACACCGTCTCAAATCCGTTCATGTTTTTCATACAGATTTGCTACCTCGGCTTGGCGGCGAAGGTCAGCGCAGATCAAGACACGGCATGCTTCACCATCGACACACCGACATTTCAAGCCGATCACGCACCTGAGGCAATCTTTTGTGAAGATAAGTGGGCGGCATCACGTGCAAGCTGGTCGACGTCATCAGACAGCTGGAGCTTAAATAGCCTGCCACCACCACGGTTGCTCAGTGGGCACGTCAGCTGGCCTTCAGTCAACACCGTCTCAAATCCGTTCATGTTTTTCATACAGGTCAGTAAATCTTCCTGTACCTTTAAGTCTAGCAATCCTTACTTGTTCCAGCTGACGTGCCCCGAGTGTATATGCACAATGTGTGCCGTTGCCTCCGACTTCGTTTTTTCAGTGCTTATGCTTTGTGGTGATGTCGAGCCGAACCCGGGCCCGTCAACTGAGCAACTACTGGGCGAACTTTTAGAGGGACAGAAACAAATAAAAAACAGGCTAGACGACATTGAATCGCGCCTTAAAACGTATGAAGACTCGGTTTCAGCTATTTCCGAAGTATGTTCAATAGCTCGGAGCTTAGAGAAGAAGGTTCAGGGCTTAGAACTCAAGCTTACCGATTTGGAGGACCGCAGTAGGCGTAATAATCTTCTGGTGTTCGGTGTAAAAGAAAAGGAAAATGAGACGCATGAAGATCTCGAGGAATCCGTCCTCAAGGATGTCTTCACAGAAATTCTAGGTGCACACGTCAGTTCGGTCGAACGAATATATAGAATTGGTCGGAAACAACCCGACAAAGTACGATCAGTAATCATAAAGTTCTACGACCACCGTGAGAAAATGAATATCCTAAAGAATTGCTTTAGGCTAAAGAACGGAAGTGTGTCTGTCTCGGAGGATTTTTCCGCAGCCACAAGAATGAAAAGAAAGCAACTGTGGGACAGTGCCGCTTCTAACAAAAAGAATGGTCAAAAAGTCAAGTTCATATACGACAAGCTTAAGATAGACAACGACTTGTTCGAATGGGACGAGGAACAAAAGATCCGAGTTCCAGTTAGCCGGAAAGATTGAGTACATGAACCGTAGCCCCCGAGGATTGGTCATTTGTGTGTATTCAGCTAAATGCGCGAAGCATCGTTAATAAAACAGTTGACCTAGAAAGTATCGTGCTCACACACAGGCCACATATCGTATGCCTAACAGAAACCTGGCTGCACACGGATATCGAGAGCGCTGAAATAGTACCCGTAGGCTACCGAATGCTTCGCAAAGATAGGGACTCTCGGGGCGGTGGCGTAGCAATTATTTTCCGAGAGTCATTGCATGTAACCAGTCTTCCCGACATACCCGATATCGAATGCATACTGCTAAAGGTTTCTTTAACCGAATTTACCTTGATTGTAGGTACATTCTACCGGCCGCCAGATAGCAACAGCACATTTTTTGAAGCACTGAATGAATTCCTATGCTCTAGTAACAGTGCTACTTGCAACACAGTACTTGCTGGAGATTTTAATATGCCTTCCATCAAGTGGGACCGTGAATTTCCTGAACCACTATCTGTCATTTCTGAGCCATTTGTAGATTTAATCTTTTTTCACAACTTTACTCAACTAGTTAAAGAACCCACCCGCATACAAAAAGACGCTAAATCAATTTTAGATCTTTTCCTCGTGAGCAGCAGCCTGCTTTGCCGAAATCCGGTTACGCATGTCTACGATGGCATATCTGACCATAAGATGGTATCGCTGAATATCGCATGCGCTCCTGCTGCTAAGAAAAACAAAGACATACGCGTAGTCCCGCACCCGCAATTCGCACGTGCCAACGACGTTGCTATCTTAGATTTGTTGGACAGTTCGTTCTCAGATTTTGTTGCTTTAAGTGAATCTACCGATTGCTCTGTTGATGCTCTGTGGTGTTTTTTCAAGAGTCTTGTTATGATGTGCGTGAATGATTTTGTGCCGGCTTTGACGAAACGAGTACGAAATACTAGTCCTTGGATGACTAAAGAAGTTATTCGGCTAGAGCGAAAAAGAAAAAAGTTAAGAAAGCAAACCCGGCTTTCTCCTTCAGCGGCCAACAAAAATAAGCTGTGTGTGCTACGTACGCAGGTAAAGGAATGCATAAAAAGGAACAAGGACTACTATTTCAACGTCACCATGAAGAGCTTTCTGCTCACCGCGCCAGAAAAGTTCTATCGGCATTTGTCTCCTAAAAAGAAAATAACATACAAATTGTGTACAAAAAGCGAAACAATAACGTCATAACCGCAAGTGGCATCTGCTTTTAATCAATTTTTCTGTTCAGTATTCACAAACGATGATGGTAAGAAACCACATCCCGACTTAGTGTTACATTGTCTGCCAATTAATAATTTTATTGTTTCTGAACAGGGCCTTCTGTCGTTACTGCTGAATATCGACAACAAAAAGTCACCAGGTGCTGATGGTATACCCAATGCTTTCCTTGTTAGGTATGCCGAGTGGTGCAGTAAATATTTATGTATTATGTTCAATCTTTCTTTGACTAAAGCAGAAATTCCCTTTGATTGGAAATGCAGTAAAATCGTGCCGATACCCAAAGCAGGTAATTCATCATTACTTTCGTCTTAGAGGCCAATATCATTATTGTGTACATGTTCCAAGGTTCTTGAGCACATTATTTTTAATCATACCTCGACATTTGTTGAACATAATAATCTAATCGACAGCAGGCAACATGGGTTCTGAAAAGGACTCTCCACAGTAACAGCACTCCTGGAGCTAACTCACGATTTCGCAACAGCCATTGACATTCAAAGCCAAATCGACATTATATTTCTTGATTTTGAAAAGGCTTTCGATCGCATGTCTCACCCTAAACTTCTTTCAAAACTAGAACCGCTGCTGAAAAACAATTCTCTTCTTGCATGGATCGAAGCTTACCTATGTGGCCGATCCCAATGCGTCAGAATAGATCATGTGTGCTCTGCTCCTGCGCCTGTCAAGTCCGGTATACCGCAGGGATCTGTTCTCGGGCCCTTATTCTTTTTAATATTTATTAACGACATAGTTCATAACCTACCCGTTAAAATCAAGCTATATGCCGATGACTGCATAATCTCAGGGCAACGTTAGACTTTAATCAACCAAAAGATCAGGCAGGCTTTCGTAAAGGATATTCCACAATAGATCATATTCACACCATCAATCAGGTGATAGAGAAATGCGCAGAATATAACCTACCTCTCTATATAGCTTTCATTGATTAAGAGAAAGCATTCGACTCAGTGGAAACCTCAGCAGTCATACAGGCATTGCGTAATCAGAGGGTAGAAGAGCCTTATGTCAAAATACTGGAAGATATATATAGCAATTGCACAGCTACTATAGTCCTCCATAAAGTCAGCAATAAAATTCCAATAAGAAAGGGCGTCAGGCAAGGAGACACGATCTCGCCAATGCTGTTCACCGCATGTTTGCAGGAGGTTTTTCGAGGCCTGAATTGGGAAAAGTTGGGAATAAGAATAAATGGAGAATATCTAAATATTCTGCGATTTGCTGATGACATTGCCTTGCTGAGTCATTCAGGAGGTGAACTGCAAATCATGATCAACGAGTTAGACAGGCAGAGCAGATCGATGGGTCTAAAAATTAACATGCAGAAAACCAAGGTAATGTTCAACAGCCTAGCAAGGGAACAACAGTTCACAATTGGCAGCGAGAGCCTAGAAATTGTGCCGGAATACGTCTACTTAGGGCAGGTAGTGACAGCTGATCCGGATCATGAGAGGGAGATAACTAGAAGGATAAGAATGGGGTGGAGCGCATATGGCAAATTCTCGCAGATCATGATTGGCAGTTTACCAATTTCCCTGAAGAGGAAAGTGTACAACAGCATAATCTTACCGGTACTCACCTACAGGGCAGAAACGTGGAGGCTAACGAAAAGAGTTCAGCTTAAGTTAAGGACAACGCAGCGAGCCATGGAAAGAAAAATGATAGGGGTAACGTTAAGAGATCGGAAGCGGGCAGAGTGGGTGAGGGAACAAACACGGGTTAATGACATCCTGGTCGAAATCAAGAGAAAGAAATGGGCTTGGGCAGCGCATGTAATGCGAAGGCAGGATAACCGCTGGTCTGTAAGGGTAACGGAGTGGGTTCCAAGAGAAAGTAAGCGTAGCAGGGGGCGGCAGAAGGTTAGGTGGGCGGATGAGATTAAGAAGTTTGCAGGCAAAGGGTGGATGCAGCTGGCAAAGGATAGGGTTAATTGGAGAGACATGGGAGAGGCCTTTGCCCTGCAGTGGGTGTAGTAAGGCTGATGATGATGATGATAATCTATCACGAAATTCACAACTCCAGCGATCAGGCTCTAGTTAATAGTGCCTTAGCAAGGATTGCAACCTGGTGCTCAGACTGGCAGATGTCAATAAACACAAAAAAATCTGTTGCGATGGCCGTAGCAGCCATTAAATTTCTCATATTCCATAGGCAGCAGCACTCTCGCAGTGGTAAACAACTATAAATACCTAGGCATAATCATAACATCGGATCTAAGGTGGAATGAACATATATCGGATATTGTGAAGAGGGCCATGCGGAAATTAGGTTATTTAAGAAGAACTCTGCGACAATGTACAAACGAAGTTAAACTAATAGCATATAAAACATTAGTTCGACCAGTTCTAGAATATGGATCAATTGTTTGGGACCCGCACACTCGTGGCAACATAGACAAGCTCGAATCTGTACAAAAGAAGGCAGCTAGGTTTATATACCGATCATATAGCTGGCGTACTTCCGCGAGTACTCTAGTAAAAAAGGCAGGTTTAGACAATTTACAAAAACGGCGTCAGTATGATCGATTAAAATACATGCACTTGCTGTTTCATGATAAACTAGGTATGAGAAAACACGATTACATAGATCCTGTACACCGACGAACCACCCGATCGCATCATAGCAAAAAACTTAACGATTATTCCTGCCACACTCAAACCTTCGCTAACTCTTTTTTTCCGAAAACTGTCCGTGAGTGGAACCGGCTTCCGGCCAGCATTGTAGAATGCCCTACTACTGAAGCATTTATGAATGCTGTCAGAATGCGGTCAGATAGTAATTGGTGATTACGGAGTGTTCTTGAGTTTTTTTGGGGGGGGTTTCTGCACGCAACTTTCCTTCATCTAATTTTGCTTGTGAGTGCATCTCATTTGTTGAAGGCAGCGTGTTGTGCCTTGATTCGTTTTGCGGATGTCACCTATGTTTTTTTTTATTCTCCCGCTCCTGCTTAAAGCCTCACCTAGAGGCTAGCTGTACTGTGTAAATAAATAAATAAAATAACTGCACCAAGAAGAATCGTGGAAAATAAGCACGGGCCATCACTGGCGTGCTGCCGAGCCCACTAAAGGGCGCGCCGCTCCACGCTGGCTTCTCAACAGAACTCCACGCTTGCGCGGAATGTACAGGGCTGGTCCGGTGTTGAGATGGCTCAGGGAAAGCCATGATGCTTGAAGATACGGTCACTGGTCTTGCACAAGCTGCCCGGGACGAGGTGCGCTGTCGCCGAACTGGTAATTTGAAGACCGGAGAGGCTCAACCGCAGGACGCCCGGAAAGCAATAGTGTAGCACCAGGACCTGACCCGAAGGTGTGTGCTTGGCACAGAACACAGTGGCTGTAGGGCTCCATCAGCTGCAAGCCCCAAAGTCCGACGAAATGCACCAAGAAGAAACGTGGAAAGTAAGCACAGGCCATCGCTGGCGTGCTGCCAAGCCCGCTGAAGGGCGCGCCGCCTCGGGCTGGCTTTTTAAGAGAACTCAACGCTTGCGCGGAAGGTACAGGGTTGGTTCCGGTGTTGAGATGGCTCATAGAAAGCCATGATGCTTGGAGATACAGTCCGTGGTCTTGCACAAGCTGCGCGGGACGAGGTGCGCTGTCGCCGAACTGGTAATTTGAAGACCAGAAAGGCTCAACCGCAGGACGCCCGGAAAGCAATAGTGTAGCACCAGGACCTGACTCAGAGATGTATCCTTGGCATGTGACACGGTGGTTGGAGGGGTCCAGCAGCTGAAAGCAACAAAGTCCGATGAACTGCATTAAGAAGAAACGCGGAAAGTAAGCACAGGCCATCGCTGGCGTGCTGCCGAGGCGCTTAAGGGCGCGCCGCCCCGCGCTGGCTTTTCAACAGAACTCCACGCTTGCGCGGAAGGTACAGGGTTGGTTCCGGTGTTGAGATGGCTCATGGAAAGCCATGATGCTTGGAGATACAGTCCGTGGTCTTGCACAAGCTGCGCGCCAAGAGGTGCGCTATTGCCGTACTGGTGATTTGAAGACCGGAAAGCTCAACCTCAGGACGTCCGGAAAGCAATAGTGTAGCACCAGGACCTGATTCGAATGGGTATCCTTGGCACGGAACACGGAGGCTGGAGGCCTCCAACAGCTGCAGGCCCCAAGCTTCGACGAACTGCACCAAGAAGAATCGTAGAAAGTAAGCACACGCCATCGCTGGCGTGCTGCCGAGCCCACTGATGGGCGCGTCGCTCCACGCTGGCTTTTCAACAGAACTCCACGCTTGCGCGGAATGTACAGGGTTTGTTCCGATGTTGAGATGGCTCAGGGAAAGTCATGATGCTTGAAGATACGGTCGCTGGTCTTGCACAAGCTGCCCGGGACGAGGTGCGATGTCGCCGAACTGGTGATTCGAAGACCGGAGGGGCTCAACCGCAGGACGCCCGGAAAGCAATAGTGTAGCACCAGGACCTGACTCAGAGGTGTATCCTTGGCATGGAACACGGTGGCTGGAGGGCTCCAACAGCTGCAAGCAACAAAGTACGATGAACTGCATTAAGAAGAAACGTGGAAAGTAAGCACAGGCCATCGCTGGCGTGCTGCCGAGCCCGCTGAAGGGCGCGCCGCCCCGCGCTGGCTTTTCAACAGAACTCCACGCTTGCGCGGAAGGTACAGGGCTGGTTCCGGTGTTGAGATGGCTCATAGAAAGCCATGATGCTTGTAGATACAGTCCGTGGTCTTGCACAAGCTGCGCGGGACGGGGTGCGCTGTCGCCGAACTGGTAATTTGAAGACCGGAAAGGCTCAACCGCAGGACGCCCGGAAAGTAATAGTGTAGAACCAGGACCTGACTCGAAGGTGTATACTTGGCACAGAACGCAGTGGCTGGAGGGCTCCAACAGCTGCAAGCCCCAAAGTCCGACGAAATGCACCAAGGATCGTAGAAAGTGAGCACAGGCCATCGCTGGCGTGCTGTCTAGCCCACTGAAGGGCGCGCCGCCCCGCGCTGGCTTTTCAACAGAACTCCACGCTGCGCGGAATGTACTGTGTTGGTTCCGGTGTTGAGATGGCTCATAGAAAGCCATGATGCTTGGAGATACTGTCGGTGGTCTTGCACAAGCTGCGCGGGACGAGGTGCGCTGTCGCCAAACTGGTAATTTGAAGACCGGAAAGGCTCAACCACTGGACGCCCGGAAAGCAATTGTGTAGCAGCAGGACCTGACTCGAATGTGTTTCCTTGGCACGGTACACGGAGGCTTGAGGGCTCCAACAGCTGCAAGCAACAAAATCCGACGAACTGCACCAAGAAGAAACGTGGAAAGTAAGCACAGGCCGTCGCTGGCGTGCTGCCGAGCCCACTGAAGGGCGCGCCGCCGCGCGCTGGCTTTTTAAGAGAACTCCACGCTTGCGCGGAATGTACAGGGTTGCTTCCGGTGTTGAGATATCTCAGGCAAAGCCATGCTGCTTGGAGATACGGTCGGTGGTCCTGCACAAGCTGCGCGGGACGAGGTGCGCTGTCGCCGAACTGGTAATTTGAAGACCGTAAAAGCCCAACCGCAGGACGCCCGGAAAGCAATAGTGTAGCACCAGGACCTGACTCGAATCTGTATCCTTGGCACGGAATACGCCGGCTAGAGGGCTCCAACAGCTGCAGGCCCCAAAGAACGACGATCTGGACCAAGAAGAATCGTGGAAAATAAGCACAGGCCATCACTGGAGTGCTGCCGAGCCCACTGAAGGGCACGCCGCTCCGCGCTGGCTTTTCAACAGAACTCCACGCTTGCGCGGAATGTACAGGGTTGGTACCAGTGTTGAGATGGCTCAGGGAAAGCCATGATGCTTGGAGATACGGTTGGCGGTCTTGCACAAGCTGCGCGGGACGAGGTGCGCTGTCGCCGAACACTTGATTTGAATACCGCAAAGGCTCAACCTCAGAACGCCCGGAAAGCAATTGTGTAGCACCAGGATCTGACTCAGAGGTCTCTTCTTGGCATGCAACACGGTGGCTGGAGGGCTCCAACAGCTACAAGCCCCAAAGTCCGATGAAATGCACCAAGAAGAATCATAGAAAGTAAGCACAGGCCATCGCTGGCGTGCTATCGAGACCACTGAAGGGCGCGCCACTCCGCGCTGGCTTTTCAACAGAACACCACGCTTGCGCGGAATGTACAGGGTTTGTTCCGGTGTTGAGATGGCTCAGGGAAAGCCATGATGCTTGAAGATACGGTCGATGCTCTTGCACAAGCTGTCCGGGACGAGGTGCGCTGTTGCCGAACTGGTGATTCGAAGACCGGAGGGGCTCAACAGCAGGACGCCCGGAAAGCAATAGTGTAGCACCAGAACCTGACTCAGAGGTGTATCCTTGGCATGGAACACGGTGGCTGGAGGGCTCCAACATCTGCAAGCAACAAAGTCCGATGAACTGCACCAAGAAGAAACGTGGAAAGTAAGCACAGGCCATCGCTGGCGTGCTGCCGAGCCCGCTGAAGGGCGCGCCGCCCCGCGCTGGCTTTTCAACAGAACTCCACGCTTGCGCGGAAGGTACAGGGTTGGTTCCGGTGTTGAGATGGCTCATAGAAAGCCATGATGCTTGGAGATACAGTCCGTGGTCTTGCACAAGCTGCGCGGGGCGAGGTGCGCTGTCGCCGAACTGGTAATTTGAAGACCAGAAAGGCTCAACCGCAGGACGCCCGGAAAGCAATAGTGTAGCACCAGGACCTGACTCAGAGATGTATCCTTGGCATGGGACACGGTGGTTGGAGGGCTCCAGCAGCTGCAAGCAACAAAGTCCGAAGAACTGCATTAAGAAGAAACGTGGAAAGTAAGCACAGGCCATCGCTGGCGTGCTGCCGAGCCCGCTGAAGGGCGCGCCGCCCCGCGCCGGCTTTTCAACAGAACTCCACGCTTGCGCGGAAGGTACAGGGTTGGTTCCGGTGTTGAGATGGCTCATGGAAAGCCATGATGCTTGGAGATACAGTCCGGGGTCTTGCAAAAGCTGCGCAGGACGAGGTGCGCTGTCGCCGAACTGGTAATTTGAAGACCGGAGAGGCTCAACCGCAGGACGCCCAGAAAGCAATAGTGTAGCACCAGGACCTGACTCGAAGGTGTATTCTTGGCACAGAACACAGTGGCTGTAGGGCTCCATCAGCTGCAAGCCACAAAGTCCGACGAAATGCACCAAGAAGAAACGTGCAAAGTAAGCACAGGCCATCGCTGGGGTGCTGCCGAGCCCGCTGAAGGGCGTGACGCCTCGGGCTGGCTTTTTAAGAGAACTCAACGCTTGCGCGGAATGTACAGGGTTGCTTCCGGTGTTGAGATCTCTCAAGCAAAGCCATGCTGCTTGGAGATACGGTCGGTGGTCCTGCACAAGCTGCGCGGGACGAGGTGCGGTGTCACCGAATTGGTGATTTGTAGACCGCATAGGCTCAACTGCAGGACGCCCGGAAAGCAATGGTGTACCACCAGGACCTGACTCGAAGGTGTATCCTTGGCACGGAACACGGTGGCTGGAGGGCTCCAACAGCTACAAGCCCCAAAGTCCGATGAACTGCACCAAGAAGAATCGTAGAAAGTAAGCACAGGCCATCGCTGGCATGCTGCCGAGCCCGCTTAAGGGCACGCCGCCCCGCGCTGGCTTTTTAACAGAACTCCACGCTTGCGCGGAATGTACAGGGTTTGTTCCGGTGTTGAGATGGCTCATAGAAAGCCATGATGCTTGGAGATACAGTCGGTGGTCTTGCACAAGCTGCCCAGGACGAGCTGCGCTGTCGGCGAACTTCTGATTTGAATACCGCAAAGGCTCAACCTCAGGATGCCCGGGAAGCAATAGTGTAGCACCAGGACCTGACTTAAAGGTATATCCTTGGCACGGAACACAGAGGCTGTAGGGCTCCAACAGCTGCAAGCCCCAATGTCCGATGAACTGCACGAAGAAGAAACGTGGAAAGTAAGCACAGGCCATCGCTGGCATGCTGCCGAGCCCGCTTAAGGGCACGCCGCCCCGCGCTGGCTTTTTAACAGAACTCCACGCTTGCGCGGAATGTACAGGGTTTTTTCCGATGTTGAGATAGCTCAGTAAAAAGCCATGTTTCTTGAAGATACGGTCGCTGGTCTTGCACAAGCTGCCCGGGACGAGGTGCGCTGTCGCCGAACTGGTAATTTGAAGACCGGAAAGGCTCAACCGCAGGACGCCCGGAAAGCAATAGTGTAGCACCGGGACCTGACTCGAAGGTGTATCCTTGGCACGGAACATGGTGGCTGGAGGGCTCCAACAGCTACAAGCACCAAAGTGGGATGAACTGCACCAAGAAGAATCGTAGAAATTAAGCACAGGCCATCGCTGGCGTGTTGCCGAGCCCACTGAAGGGCGCGCCGCTCCGCGCTGGCTTTTCAACAGAACTCCACGCTTGCGCGGAATGTACAGGGTTGGTACCGGTGTTGAGATGGCTCAGGGAAAGCCATGATCCTTGAAGATACAGTCGCTGGTCTTGCACAAGCTGCCCGGGACGAGGTGCGCTGTCGTCGAACTAGTGATTTGAAGACCGGAAAGGCTCAACCGCAGGACGCCCGGAAAGCAATAGTGTAGCACCAGGACCTGACTCAGAGATGTATCCTTGGCACGGGACACGGCGGTTGGAGGGCTCCAGCAGCTGCAAGCAACAAAGTGCGGTGAACTGCACCAAGAAGAAACGTGGAAAGTAAGCACAGGCCATCGCTGGCGTGCTGCCAAGCCCGCTGAAGGGCGCTCCGCCCCGCGCTGGCTTTTCTACAGAACTCCACGCTTGCGCGGAATGTACAGGTTTGTTCCAGTGTTGCGATGGCTCAGAGAAAGCCATGATGCTTGGAGATACGGTTGGTGGTCTTGCACAAGCTGCGCGGGACGAGGTGCGCTGTCGCCGAACACTTGATTTGAATACCGCAAAGGCTCAACCTCAGGACGCCCGGAAAGCAATAGTGTAGCACCAGGACCTGACTCAGAGGTCTCTTCTTGGCATGGAACACGGTGGCTGGAGGGCTCCAACAGCTACAAGCCCCAAAGCCCGACGAAATGCACCAAGAAGAATCGTAGAAAGTAAGCACAGGCCATCGTTGGCGTGCTGTCGAGCCCACTGAAGGGCGCGCCACTCCGCGCTGGCTTTTCAACAGAACTCCATGCTTGCGTGGAATGTACAGGGTTGGTTCCGATGTTGAGATGGCTCAGGGAAAGCCATGATGCTTGGAGATACGGTCGGTCGTTTTGCACAAGCTGCGCGGGACGAGGTGCGCTGTCGCCGAACTGGTAATTTGAAGACCAGAAAGGCTCAACCGCAGGACGCCCGGAAAGCAATAGTGTAGCACCAGGAGCTGACTCGAAGGTGTATCCTTGGCACGGAACATGGTGGCTGGAGGGTCCAACAGCTGCAAGCCGCATAGTCCGATGAATTGCACCAATAAGAAACGTGGAACGTAAGGACATGCCATCGCTGGCGTGCTGCCGAGCCCGCTGAAGGGCGCGCCGCCTCGGGCTTACTTTTTAATAGAACTCCACGATTGCGCGGAATGTACAGGGTTGCTTGCGGTGTTGAGATGGCTCAGGAAAAGCCATGATGCTTGAAGATACAGTCGATGGTCTTGCACAAACTGCGCGAGACGAGGTGCGTTGTCGCCGGACTGGTAATTCGAAGACCAGGAAGGCACAACCGCAGGACACCCGGAAAGCAATAGTGTAGCACGAGGACCTGACTCAGAGGTGTATCTTTGGCATGGAACACGGTGGCTGGAGGGCTCCAACAGCTGCAAGCAACAAAGTCCGATGAATTGCACCAAGAAGAAACGTGGAAAGTAAGCACAGGCCATCGCTGGCGTGCTGCCGAGCCCGCTGAAGGGCGCGCCGCCCCACGCTGGCATTTCAACAGAACTCCACGCTTGCGCGGAAGGTACAGGGTTAGTTCCGGTGTTGAGATGACTCATAGAAAGCCATGATGCTTGGAGATACAGTCCGTGGTCTTGCACAAGCTGCGCGAGACGAGGTGCGCTGTCGCCGAACTGGTAATTTGAAGACCAGGAAGGCTCAACCGTAGGACGCCCGAAAAGCAATAGTGTAGCACCAGGACCTGACTCGAAGGTGTATCCTTGGCACAGAACACAGTGGCTGTAGGGCTCCAACAGCTGCAAGCCCCAAAGTCCGACAAAATGCACCAAGATGAAACGTCGAAAGTAAGCACAGGCCATCGCTGGCGGGCTGCCGAGCCCGCTGAAGGGCGCGCCGCCTCGGGCTGGCTTTTTAAGAGAACTCCATGCTTGCGCGGAATGTACAGGGTTGCTTCCGGTGTTGAGATCTCTCAAGCAAAGCCATGATGCTTGGAGATACGGTCGGTGGTCTTGCACAAGCTGCGCGGGACGAGGTGCGCTGTCGCCGAACTGGTAATTTGAAGACCGGAAAGGCTCAACCGCAGGACGCCCGGAAAGCAATAGTGTAGCACCAGGAGCTGACTCGAAGGTGTATCCTTGGCACAGAACACAGTGGCTGTAGGGCTCCAACAGCTGCAAGCCCCAAAGTCTGACGAAATGCACCAAGAAGAAACTTGGAAAGTAAGCTCAGGCCATCGCTGGCGGGCTGCCGAGCCCGCTGAAGGGCGCGCCGCCCCGCGCTGGCTTTTCAACAGAACTCCACGCTTGCGCGGAAGGTACAGGGTTGGTTCCTGTGTTGAGATGGCTCATAGAAAGCCATGATGCTTGGAGATACAGTCCGTGGTCTTGCACAAGCTGCGCGGGACGAGGTGCGCTGTCGCCGAACTGGTAATTTGAAGACCGGAAAGGCTCAACCGCAGGACGATCGGAAAGCAATAGTGTAGCACCAGGACCTGACTCGAAGGTGTATGCTTGGCACAGAACACAGTGGCTGTAGAACTCTAACAGCTGCAAGCCCCAAAGTCCGACGAAATGCCCCAAGAAGAAACGTGGAAAGTAAGCACAGGCCATCGCTGGCGTGCTGCCGAGCCCGCTGAAGGGTGCGCCGCCTCGGGCTGGCTTTTTAAGAGAACTCCACGCTTGCGCGGAATGTACAGGGTTGCTTCCGGTGTTGAGATCTCTCCAGCAAAGCCATGCTGCTTGGAGATACGGTCGGTGGTCTTGCACAAGCTGCGCGGGACCAGGTGCGCTGTCGCCGAACTGGTAATTTGAAGACCGGAAAAGCCCAACCGCAGGACGCCCGGAAAGCAATAGTGTAGCACCAGGACCTGACTCGAATCTGTATCCTTGGCACGGAATACTCAGGCTAGAGGGCTCCAACAGCTGCAGGCCCCAAAGTCCGACGAACTGCACCAAGAAGAATCGTGGAAAATAAGCACAGGCCATCACTGGCGTGCTGCCGAGCCCACTGAAGGGCGCGCCGCTCCGCGCTGGCTTTTCAACATAACTCCACGCTTGCGCGGAATGTACAGGGTTGATACCAGTGTTGAGATGGCTCAGGGAAAGCCATGATCCTTGAAGATACAGTCGCTGGTCTTGCACAAGCTGCCCGGAACGAGGTGCGCTGTCGCCGAACACTTGATTTGAATACCGCAAAGGCTCAACCTCAGAACGCCCGGAAAGCAATTGTGTAGCACCAGGACCCGACTCAGAGGTCTATTCTTGGCATGGAACACGGTGGCTGGAGGGCTCCAACAGCTACAAGCCCCAAAGTCCGACGAAATGCACCAAGAAGAATCGTAGAAAGTAAGCACAGGCCATCGCTGGCGTGCTGTCGAGACCACTGAAGGGCGCGCCACTCCGCGCTGGCTTTTCAACAGAACTCCATGCTTGCGTGGAATGTACAGGGTTGGGTCCGGTGTTGAGATGGCTCAGGGAAAGCCATGATGCTTGGAGATACGGTCGGTGGTCTTGCACAAGCTGCGCGGGACAAGGTGCGCTGTCGCCGAACTGGTAATTTGAAGACCAGAAAGGCTCAACCGCAGGACGCCCGGAAAGCAATAGTGTAGTACCAGGACCTGACTCAAAGGTATATCCTTGCTCGGAACGCGGTGGCTGGAGTCCTCCAACAGCTGCAAGCCTCTAAGTCCGACGAACTGCACCAAGAAGAAACGTGGAAAGTAAGCACAGGTCATCGCTGGCGTGCTGCCGAGCCCACTGAAGGGCGCGCCGCCCCGCGCTGGCTTTTTAAGAGAACTCAACGCTTGCGCGGAATGTACAGGGTTGCTTGCGGTGTTGAGATGGCTCAGGAAAAGTCATGATGCTTGAAGATACAGTCGATGGTCTTGCACAAACTGCGCGGGACGAGGTGCGCTGTCGCCGGACTGGTAATTTGAAGACCGGAAAAGCCCAACCGCAGGACGCCCGGAAAGCAATAGAGTAGCACCAGGACCTGACTCGAATCTGTATGCTTGGCACGGAATACGCAGGCTAGACGGCTCCGACAGCTGCAGGCCCCAAAGTCCGACGTCAGCACGTCAGCTGGCACGTCAGCTGGCCTTCGGTCAACACCGTCTCAAATCCGTTCATGTTTTTCATACAGATTTGCTTCCTCGGCATGGCGGCGAAGGTCAGCGCAGATCAAGACACGGCATGCTTCACCATCGACACACCGACATTTCAAGCCGATCACGCACCTGAGGCAATCTTTTGTGAAGATAAGTGGGCGGCATCACGTGCAAGCTGGTCGACGTCATCAGACAGCTGGAGCTTAAATAGCCTGCCACCACCACGGTTCCTCAGTGTGCACGTCAGCTGGCCTTCGGTCAACACCGTCTCAAATCCGTTCATGTTTTTCATACAGATTTGCTACCTCGGCTTGGCGGCGAAGGTCAGCGCAGATCAAGACACGGCATGCTTCACCATCGACACACCGACATTTCAAGCCGATCACGCACCTGAGGCAATCTTTTGTGAAGATAAGTGGGCGGCATCACGTGCAAGCTGGTCGACGTCATCAGACAGCTGGAGCTTAAATAGCCTGCCACCACCACGGTTGCTCAGTGGGCACGTCAGCTGGCCTTCAGTCAACACCGTCTCAAATCCGTTCATGTTTTTCATACAGGTCAGTAAATCTTCCTGTACCTTTAAGTCTAGCAATCCTTACTTGTTCCAGCTGACGTGCCCCGAGTGTATATGCACAATGTGTGCCGTTGCCTCCGACTTCGTTTTTTCAGTGCTTATGCTTTGTGGTGATGTCGAGCCGAACCCGGGCCCGTCAACTGAGCAACTACTGGGCGAACTTTTAGAGGGACAGAAACAAATAAAAAACAGGCTAGACGACATTGAATCGCGCCTTAAAACGTATGAAGACTCGGTTTCAGCTATTTCCGAAGTATGTTCAATAGCTCGGAGCTTAGAGAAGAAGGTTCAGGGCTTAGAACTCAAGCTTACCGATTTGGAGGACCGCAGTAGGCGTAATAATCTTCTGGTGTTCGGTGTAAAAGAAAAGGAAAATGAGACGCATGAAGATCTCGAGGAATCCGTCCTCAAGGATGTCTTCACAGAAATTATAGGTGCACACGTCAGTTCGGTCGAACGAATATATAGAATTGGTCGGAAACAACCCGACAAAGTACGATCAGTAATCATAAAGTTCTACGACCACCGTGAGAAAATGAATATCCTAAAGAATTGCTTTAGGCTAAAGAACGGAAGTGTGTCTGTCTCGGAGGATTTTTCCGCAGCCACAAGAATGAAAAGAAAGCAACTGTGGGACAGTGCCGCTTCTAACAAAAAGAATGGTCAAAAAGTCAAGTTCATATACGACAAGCTTAAGATAGACAACGACTTGTTCGAATGGGACGAGGAACGAAAGATCCGAGTTCCAGTTAGCCGGAAAGATTGAGTACATGAACCGTAGCCCCCGAGGATTGGTCATTTGTGTGTATTCAGCTAAATGCGCGAAGCATCGTTAATAAAACAGTTGACCTAGAAAGTATCGTGCTCACACACAGGCCACATATCGTATGCCTAACAGAAACCTGGCTGCACACGGATATCGAGAGCGCTGAAATAGTACCCGTAGGCTACCGAATGCTTCGCAAAGATAGGGACTCTCGGGGCGGTGGCGTAGCAATTATTTTCCGAGAGTCATTGCATGTAACCAGTCTTCCCGACATACCCGATATCGAATGCATACTGCTAAAGGTTTCTTTAACCGAATTTACCTTGATTGTAGGTACATTCTACCGGCCGCCAGATAGCAACAGCACATTTTTTGAAGCACTGAATGAATTCCTATGCTCTAGTAACAGTGCTACTTGCAACACAGTACTTGCTGGAGATTTTAATATGCCTTCCATCAAGTGGGACCGTGAATTTCCTGAACCACTATCTGTCATTTCTGAGCCATTTGTAGATTTAATCTTTTTTCACAACTTTACTCAACTAGTTAAAGAACCCACCCGCATACAAAAAGACGCTAAATCAATTTTAGATCTTTTCCTCGTGAGCAGCAGCCTGCTTTGCCGAAATCCGGTTACGCATGTCTACGATGGCATATCTGACCATAAGATGGTATCGCTGAATATCGCATGCGCTCCTGCTGCTAAGAAAAACAAAGACATACGCGTAGTCCCGCACCCGCAATTCGCACGTGCCAACGACGTTGCTATCTTAGATTTGTTGGACAGTTCGTTCTCAGATTTTGTTGCTTTAAGTGAATCTACCGATTGCTCTGTTGATGCTCTGTGGTGTTTTTTCAAGAGTCTTGTTATGATGTGCGTGAATGATTTTGTGCCGGCTTTGACGAAACGAGTACGAAATACTAGTCCTTGGATGACTAAAGAAGTTATTCGGCTAGAGCGAAAAAGAAAAAAGTTAAGAAAGCAAACCCGGCTTTCTCCTTCAGCGGCCAACAAAAATAAGCTGTGTGTGCTACGTACGCAGGTAAAGGAATGCATAAAAAGGAACAAGGACTACTATTTCAACGTCACCATGAAGAGCTTTCTGCTCACCGCGCCAGAAAAGTTCTATCGGCATTTGTCTCCTAAAAAGAAAATAACATACAAATTGTGTACAAAAAGCGAAACAATAACGTCATAACCGCAAGTGGCATCTGCTTTTAATCAATTTTTCTGTTCAGTATTCACAAACGATGATGGTAAGAAACCACATCCCGACTTAGTGTTACATTGTCTGCCAATTAATAATTTTATTGTTTCTGAACAGGGCCTTCTGTCGTTACTGCTGAATATCGACAACAAAAAGTCACCAGGTGCTGATGGTATACCCAATGCTTTCCTTGTTAGGTATGCCGAGTGGTGCAGTAAATATTTATGTATTATGTTCAATCTTTCTTTGACTAAAGCAGAAATTCCCTTTGATTGGAAATGCAGTAAAATCGTGCCGATACCCAAAGCAGGTAATTCATCATTACTTTCGTCTTAGAGGCCAATATCATTATTGTGTACATGTTCCAAGGTTCTTGAGCACATTATTTTTAATCATACCTCGACATTTGTTGAACATAATAATCTAATCGACAGCAGGCAACATGGGTTCTGAAAAGGACTCTCCACAGTAACAGCACTCCTGGAGCTAACTCACGATTTCGCAACAGCCATTGACATTCAAAGCCAAATCGACATTATATTTCTTGATTTTGAAAAGGCTTTCGATCGCATGTCTCACCCTAAACTTCTTTCAAAACTAGAACCGCTGCTGAAAAACAATTCTCTTCTTGCATGGATCGAAGCTTACCTATGTGGCCGATCCCAATGCGTCAGAATAGATCATGTGTGCTCTGCTCCTGCGCCTGTCAAGTCCGGTATACCGCAGGGATCTGTTCTCGGGCCCTTATTCTTTTTAATATTTATTAACGACATAGTTCATAACCTACCCGTTAAAATCAAGCTATATGCCGATGACTGCATAATCTCAGGGCAACGTTAGACTTTAATCAACCAAAAGATCAGGCAGGCTTTCGTAAAGGATATTCCACAATAGATCATATTCACACCATCAATCAGGTGATAGAGAAATGCGCAGAATATAACCTACCTCTCTATATAGCTTTCATTGATTAAGAGAAAGCATTCGACTCAGTGGAAACCTCAGCAGTCATACAGGCATTGCGTAATCAGAGGGTAGAAGAGCCTTATGTCAAAATACTGGAAGATATATATAGCAATTGCACAGCTACTATAGTCCTCCATAAAGTCAGCAATAAAATTCCAATAAGAAAGGGCGTCAGGCAAGGAGACACGATCTCGCCAATGCTGTTCACCGCATGTTTGCAGGAGGTTTTTCGAGGCCTGAATTGGGAAAAGTTGGGAATAAGAATAAATGGAGAATATCTAAATATTCTGCGATTTGCTGATGACATTGCCTTGCTGAGTCATTCAGGAGGTGAACTGCAAATCATGATCAACGAGTTAGACAGGCAGAGCAGATCGATGGGTCTAAAAATTAACATGCAGAAAACCAAGGTAATGTTCAACAGCCTAGCAAGGGAACAACAGTTCACAATTGGCAGCGAGAGCCTAGAAATTGTGCCGGAATACGTCTACTTAGGGCAGGTAGTGACAGCTGATCCGGATCATGAGAGGGAGATAACTAGAAGGATAAGAATGGGGTGGAGCGCATATGGCAAATTCTCGCAGATCATGATTGGCAGTTTACCAATTTCCCTGAAGAGGAAAGTGTACAACAGCATAATCTTACCGGTACTCACCTACAGGGCAGAAACGTGGAGGCTAACGAAAAGAGTTCAGCTTAAGTTAAGGACAACGCAGCGAGCCATGGAAAGAAAAATGATAGGGGTAACGTTAAGAGATCGGAAGCGGGCAGAGTGGGTGAGCGAACAAACACGGGTTAATGACATCCTGGTCGAAATCAAGAGAAAGAAATGGGCTTGGGCAGCGCATGTAATGCGAAGGCAGGATAACCGCTGGTCTGTAAGGGTAACGGAGTGGGTTCCAAGAGAAAGTAAGCGTAGCAGGGGGCGGCAGAAGGTTAGGTGGGCGGATGAGATTAAGAAGTTTGCAGGCAAAGGGTGGATGCAGCTGGCAAAGGATAGGGTTAATTGGAGAGACATGGGAGAGGCCTTTGCCCTGCAGTGGGTGTAGTAAGGCTGATGATGATGATGATAATCTATCACGAAATTCACAACTCCAGCGATCAGGCTCTAGTTAATAGTGCCTTAGCAAGGATTGCAACCTGGTGCTCAGACTGGCAGATGTCAATAAACACAAAAAAATCTGTTGCGATGGCCGTAGCAGCCATTAAATTTCTCATATTCCATAGGCAGCAGCACTCTCGCAGTGGTAAACAACTATAAATACCTAGGCATAATCATAACATCGGATCTAAGGTGGAATGAACATATATCGGATATTGTGAAGAGGGCCATGCGGAAATTAGGTTATTTAAGAAGAACTCTGCGACAATGTACAAACGAAGTTAAACTAATAGCATATAAAACATTAGTTCGACCAGTTCTAGAATATGGATCAATTGTTTGGGACCCGCACACTCGTGGCAACATAGACAAGCTCGAATCTGTACAAAAGAAGGCAGCTAGGTTTATATACCGATCATATAGCTGGCGTACTTCCGCGAGTACTCTAGTAAAAAAGGCAGGTTTAGACAATTTACAAAAACGGCGTCAGTATGATCGATTAAAATACATGCACTTGCTGTTTCATGATAAACTAGGTATGAGAAAACACGATTACATAGATCCTGTACACCGACGAACCACCCGATCGCATCATAGCAAAAAACTTAACGATTATTCCTGCCACACTCAAACCTTCGCTAACTCTTTTTTTCCGAAAACTGTCCGTGAGTGGAACCGGCTTCCGGCCAGCATTGTAGAATGCCCTACTACTGAAGCATTTATGAATGCTGTCAGAATGCGGTCAGATAGTAATTGGTGATTACGGAGTGTTCTTGAGTTTTTTTGGGGGGGGTTTCTGCACGCAACTTTCCTTCATCTAATTTTGCTTGTGAGTGCATCTCATTTGTTGAAGGCAGCGTGTTGTGCCTTGATTCGTTTTGCGGATGTCACCTATGTTTTTTTTTATTCTCCCGCTCCTGCTTAAAGCCTCACCTAGAGGCTAGCTGTACTGTGTAAATAAATAAATAAAATAACTGCACCAAGAAGAATCGTGGAAAATAAGCACGGGCCATCACTGGCGTGCTGCCGAGCCCACTAAAGGGCGCGCCGCTCCACGCTGGCTTCTCAACAGAACTCCACGCTTGCGCGGAATGTACAGGGCTGGTCCGGTGTTGAGATGGCTCAGGGAAAGCCATGATGCTTGAAGATACGGTCACTGGTCTTGCACAAGCTGCCCGGGACGAGGTGCGCTGTCGCCGAACTGGTAATTTGAAGACCGGAGAGGCTCAACCGCAGGACGCCCGGAAAGCAATAGTGTAGCACCAGGACCTGACCCGAAGGTGTGTGCTTGGCACAGAACACAGTGGCTGTAGGGCTCCATCAGCTGCAAGCCCCAAAGTCCGACGAAATGCACCAAGAAGAAACGTGGAAAGTAAGCACAGGCCATCGCTGGCGTGCTGCCAAGCCCGCTGAAGGGCGCGCCGCCTCGGGCTGGCTTTTTAAGAGAACTCAACGCTTGCGCGGAAGGTACAGGGTTGGTTCCGGTGTTGAGATGGCTCATAGAAAGCCATGATGCTTGGAGATACAGTCCGTGGTCTTGCACAAGCTGCGCGGGACGAGGTGCGCTGTCGCCGAACTGGTAATTTGAAGACCAGAAAGGCTCAACCGCAGGACGCCCGGAAAGCAATAGTGTAGCACCAGGACCTGACTCAGAGATGTATCCTTGGCATGTGACACGGTGGTTGGAGGGGTCCAGCAGCTGAAAGCAACAAAGTCCGATGAACTGCATTAAGAAGAAACGCGGAAAGTAAGCACAGGCCATCGCTGGCGTGCTGCCGAGGCGCTTAAGGGCGCGCCGCCCCGCGCTGGCTTTTCAACAGAACTCCACGCTTGCGCGGAAGGTACAGGGTTGGTTCCGGTGTTGAGATGGCTCATGGAAAGCCATGATGCTTGGAGATACAGTCCGTGGTCTTGCACAAGCTGCGCGCCAAGAGGTGCGCTATTGCCGTACTGGTGATTTGAAGACCGGAAAGCTCAACCTCAGGACGTCCGGAAAGCAATAGTGTAGCACCAGGACCTGATTCGAATGGGTATCCTTGGCACGGAACACGGAGGCTGGAGGCCTCCAACAGCTGCAGGCCCCAAGCTTCGACGAACTGCACCAAGAAGAATCGTAGAAAGTAAGCACACGCCATCGCTGGCGTGCTGCCGAGCCCACTGATGGGCGCGTCGCTCCACGCTGGCTTTTCAACAGAACTCCACGCTTGCGCGGAATGTACAGGGTTTGTTCCGATGTTGAGATGGCTCAGGGAAAGTCATGATGCTTGAAGATACGGTCGCTGGTCTTGCACAAGCTGCCCGGGACGAGGTGCGATGTCGCCGAACTGGTGATTCGAAGACCGGAGGGGCTCAACCGCAGGACGCCCGGAAAGCAATAGTGTAGCACCAGGACCTGACTCAGAGATGTATCCTTGGCATGGGACACGGTGGTTGGAGGGCTCCAGCAGCTGCAAGCAACAAAGTCCGAAGAACTGCATTAAGAAGAAACGTGGAAAGTAAGCACAGGCCATCGCTGGCGTGCTGCCGAGCCCGCTGAAGGGCGCGCCGCCCCGCGCCGGCTTTTCAACAGAACTCCACGCTTGCGCGGAAGGTACAGGGTTGGTTCCGGTGTTGAGATGGCTCATGGAAAGCCATGATGCTTGGAGATACAGTCCGGGGTCTTGCAAAAGCTGCGCAGGACGAGGTGCGCTGTCGCCGAACTGGTAATTTGAAGACCGGAGAGGCTCAACCGCAGGACGCCCGGAAAGCAATAGTGTAGCACCAGGACCTGACTCGAAGGTGTATTCTTGGCACAGAACACAGTGGCTGTAGGGCTCCATCAGCTGCAAGCCACAAAGTCCGACGAAATGCACCAAGAAGAAACGTGCAAAGTAAGCACAGGCCATCGCTGGGGTGCTGCCGAGCCCGCTGAAGGGCGTGACGCCTCGGGCTGGCTTTTTAAGAGAACTCAACGCTTGCGCGGAATGTACAGGGTTGCTTCCGGTGTTGAGATCTCTCAAGCAAAGCCATGCTGCTTGGAGATACGGTCGGTGGTCCTGCACAAGCTGCGCGGGACGAGGTGCGGTGTCACCGAATTGGTGATTTGTAGACCGCATAGGCTCAACTGCAGGACGCCCGGAAAGCAATGGTGTACCACCAGGACCTGACTCGAAGGTGTATCCTTGGCACGGAACACGGTGGCTGGAGGGCTCCAACAGCTACAAGCCCCAAAGTCCGATGAACTGCACCAAGAAGAATCGTAGAAAGTAAGCACAGGCCATCGCTGGCATGCTGCCGAGCCCGCTTAAGGGCACGCCGCCCCGCGCTGGCTTTTTAACAGAACTCCACGCTTGCGCGGAATGTACAGGGTTTGTTCCGGTGTTGAGATGGCTCATAGAAAGCCATGATGCTTGGAGATACAGTCGGTGGTCTTGCACAAGCTGCCCAGGACGAGCTGCGCTGTCGGCGAACTTCTGATTTGAATACCGCAAAGGCTCAACCTCAGGACGCCCGGGAAGCAATAGTGTAGCACCAGGACCTGACTTAAAGGTATATCCTTGGCACGGAACACAGAGGCTGTAGGGCTCCAACAGCTGCAAGCCCCAATGTCCGATGAACTGCACGAAGAAGAAACGTGGAAAGTAAGCACAGGCCATCGCTGGCATGCTGCCGAGCCCGCTTAAGGGCACGCCGCCCCGCGCTGGCTTTTTAACAGAACTCCACGCTTGCGCGGAATGTACAGGGTTTTTTCCGATGTTGAGATAGCTCAGTAAAAAGCCATGTTTCTTGAAGATACGGTCGCTGGTCTTGCACAAGCTGCCCGGGACGAGGTGCGCTGTCGCCGAACTGGTAATTTGAAGACCGGAAAGGCTCAACCGCAGGACGCCCGGAAAGCAATAGTGTAGCACCGGGACCTGACTCGAAGGTGTATCCTTGGCACGGAACATGGTGGCTGGAGGGCTCCAACAGCTACAAGCACCAAAGTGGGATGAACTGCACCAAGAAGAATCGTAGAAATTAAGCACAGGCCATCGCTGGCGTGTTGCCGAGCCCACTGAAGGGCGCGCCGCTCCGCGCTGGCTTTTCAACAGAACTCCACGCTTGCGCGGAATGTACAGGGTTGGTACCGGTGTTGAGATGGCTCAGGGAAAGCCATGATCCTTGAAGATACAGTCGCTGGTCTTGCACAAGCTGCCCGGGACGAGGTGCGCTGTCGTCGAACTAGTGATTTGAAGACCGGAAAGGCTCAACCGCAGGACGCCCGGAAAGCAATAGTGTAGCACCAGGACCTGACTCAGAGATGTATCCTTGGCACGGGACACGGCGGTTGGAGGGCTCCAGCAGCTGCAAGCAACAAAGTGCGGTGAACTGCACCAAGAAGAAACGTGGAAAGTAAGCACAGGCCATCGCTGGCGTGCTGCCAAGCCCGCTGAAGGGCGCTCCGCCCCGCGCTGGCTTTTCTACAGAACTCCACGCTTGCGCGGAATGTACAGGTTTGTTCCAGTGTTGCGATGGCTCAGAGAAAGCCATGATGCTTGGAGATACGGTTGGTGGTCTTGCACAAGCTGCGCGGGACGAGGTGCGCTGTCGCCGAACACTTGATTTGAATACCGCAAAGGCTCAACCTCAGGACGCCCGGAAAGCAATAGTGTAGCACCAGGACCTGACTCAGAGGTCTCTTCTTGGCATGGAACACGGTGGCTGGAGGGCTCCAACAGCTACAAGCCCCAAAGCCCGACGAAATGCACCAAGAAGAATCGTAGAAAGTAAGCACAGGCCATCGTTGGCGTGCTGTCGAGCCCACTGAAGGGCGCGCCACTCCGCGCTGGCTTTTCAACAGAACTCCATGCTTGCGTGGAATGTACAGGGTTGGTTCCGATGTTGAGATGGCTCAGGGAAAGCCATGATGCTTGGAGATACGGTCGGTCGTTTTGCACAAGCTGCGCGGGACGAGGTGCGCTGTCGCCGAACTGGTAATTTGAAGACCAGAAAGGCTCAACCGCAGGACGCCCGGAAAGCAATAGTGTAGCACCAGGAGCTGACTCGAAGGTGTATCCTTGGCACGGAACATGGTGGCTGGAGGGTCCAACAGCTGCAAGCCGCATAGTCCGATGAATTGCACCAATAAGAAACGTGGAACGTAAGGACATGCCATCGCTGGCGTGCTGCCGAGCCCGCTGAAGGGCGCGCCGCCTCGGGCTTACTTTTTAATAGAACTCCACGATTGCGCGGAATGTACAGGGTTGCTTGCGGTGTTGAGATGGCTCAGGAAAAGCCATGATGCTTGAAGATACAGTCGATGGTCTTGCACAAACTGCGCGAGACGAGGTGCGTTGTCGCCGGACTGGTAATTCGAAGACCAGGAAGGCACAACCGCAGGACACCCGGAAAGCAATAGTGTAGCACGAGGACCTGACTCAGAGGTGTATCCTTGGCATGGAACACGGTGGCTGGAGGGCTCCAACAGCTGCAAGCAACAAAGTCCGATGAATTGCACCAAGAAGAAACGTGGAAAGTAAGCACAGGCCATCGCTGGCGTGCTGCCGAGCCCGCTGAAGGGCGCGCCGCCCCACGCTGGCATTTCAACAGAACTCCACGCTTGCGCGGAAGGTACAGGGTTAGTTCCGGTGTTGAGATGACTCATAGAAAGCCATGATGCTTGGAGATACAGTCCGTGGTCTTGCACAAGCTGCGCGAGACGAGGTGCGCTGTCGCCGAACTGGTAATTTGAAGACCAGGAAGGCTCAACCGTAGGACGCCCGAAAAGCAATAGTGTAGCACCAGGACCTGACTCGAAGGTGTATCCTTGGCACAGAACACAGTGGCTGTAGGGCTCCAACAGCTGCAAGCCCCAAAGTCCGACAAAATGCACCAAGATGAAACGTCGAAAGTAAGCACAGGCCATCGCTGGCGGGCTGCCGAGCCCGCTGAAGGGCGCGCCGCCTCGGGCTGGCTTTTTAAGAGAACTCCATGCTTGCGCGGAATGTACAGGGTTGCTTCCGGTGTTGAGATCTCTCAAGCAAAGCCATGATGCTTGGAGATACGGTCGGTGGTCTTGCACAAGCTGCGCGGGACGAGGTGCGCTGTCGCCGAACTGGTAATTTGAAGACCGGAAAGGCTCAACCGCAGGACGCCCGGAAAGCAATAGTGTAGCACCAGGAGCTGACTCGAAGGTGTATCCTTGGCACAGAACACAGTGGCTGTAGGGCTCCAACAGCTGCAAGCCCCAAAGTCTGACGAAATGCACCAAGAAGGAACTTGGAAAGTAAGCTCAGGCCATCGCTGGCGGGCTGCCGAGCCCGCTGAAGGGCGCGCCGCCCCGCGCTGGCTTTTCAACAGAACTCCACGCTTGCGCGGAAGGTACAGGGTTGGTTCCTGTGTTGAGATGGCTCATAGAAAGCCATGATGCTTGGAGATACAGTCCGTGGTCTTGCACAAGCTGCGCGGGACGAGGTGCGCTGTCGCCGAACTGGTAATTTGAAGACCGGAAAGGCTCAACCGCAGGACGATCGGAAAGCAATAGTGTAGCACCAGGACCTGACTCGAAGGTGTATGCTTGGCACAGAACACAGTGGCTGTAGAACTCTAACAGCTGCAAGCCCCAAAGTCCGACGAAATGCCCCAAGAAGAAACGTGGAAAGTAAGCACAGGCCATCGCTGGCGTGCTGCCGAGCCCGCTGAAGGGTGCGCCGCCTCGGGCTGGCTTTTTAAGAGAACTCCACGCTTGCGCGGAATGTACAGGGTTGCTTCCGGTGTTGAGATCTCTCCAGCAAAGCCATGCTGCTTGGAGATACGGTCGGTGGTCTTGCACAAGCTGCGCGGGACCAGGTGCGCTGTCGCCGAACTGGTAATTTGAAGACCGGAAAAGCCCAACCGCAGGACGCCCGGAAAGCAATAGTGTAGCACCAGGACCTGACTCGAATCTGTATCCTTGGCACGGAATACTCAGGCTAGAGGGCTCCAACAGCTGCAGGCCCCAAAGTCCGACGAACTGCACCAAGAAGAATCGTGGAAAATAAGCACAGGCCATCACTGGCGTGCTGCCGAGCCCACTGAAGGGCGCGCCGCTCCGCGCTGGCTTTTCAACATAACTCCACGCTTGCGCGGAATGTACAGGGTTGATACCAGTGTTGAGATGGCTCAGGGAAAGCCATGATCCTTGAAGATACAGTCGCTGGTCTTGCACAAGCTGCCCGGAACGAGGTGCGCTGTCGCCGAACACTTGATTTGAATACCGCAAAGGCTCAACCTCAGAACGCCCGGAAAGCAATTGTGTAGCACCAGGACCCGACTCAGAGGTCTATTCTTGGCATGGAACACGGTGGCTGGAGGGCTCCAACAGCTACAAGCCCCAAAGTCCGACGAAATGCACCAAGAAGAATCGTAGAAAGTAAGCACAGGCCATCGCTGGCGTGCTGTCGAGACCACTGAAGGGCGCGCCACTCCGCGCTGGCTTTTCAACAGAACTCCATGCTTGCGTGGAATGTACAGGGTTGGGTCCGGTGTTGAGATGGCTCAGGGAAAGCCATGATGCTTGGAGATACGGTCGGTGGTCTTGCACAAGCTGCGCGGGACAAGGTGCGCTGTCGCCGAACTGGTAATTTGAAGACCAGAAAGGCTCAACCGCAGGACGCCCGGAAAGCAATAGTGTAGTACCAGGACCTGACTCAAAGGTATATCCTTGCTCGGAACGCGGTGGCTGGAGTCCTCCAACAGCTGCAAGCCTCTAAGTCCGACGAACTGCACCAAGAAGAAACGTGGAAAGTAAGCACAGGTCATCGCTGGCGTGCTGCCGAGCCCACTGAAGGGCGCGCCGCCCCGCGCTGGCTTTTTAAGAGAACTCAACGCTTGCGCGGAATGTACAGGGTTGCTTGCGGTGTTGAGATGGCTCAGGAAAAGTCATGATGCTTGAAGATACAGTCGATGGTCTTGCACAAACTGCGCGGGACGAGGTGCGCTGTCGCCGGACTGGTAATTTGAAGACCGGAAAAGCCCAACCGCAGGACGCCCGGAAAGCAATAGAGTAGCACCAGGACCTGACTCGAATCTGTATGCTTGGCACGGAATACGCAGGCTAGACGGCTCCGACAGCTGCAGGCCCCAAAGTCCGACGTCAGCACGTCAGCTGGCACGTCAGCTGGCCTTCGGTCAACACCGTCTCAAATCCGTTCATGTTTTTCATACAGATTTGCTTCCTCGGCATGGCGGCGAAGGTCAGCGCAGATCAAGACACGGCATGCTTCACAATCGACACACCGACATTTCAAGCCGATCACGCACCTGAGGCAATCTTTTGTGAAGATAAGTGGGCGGCATCACGTGCAAGCTGGTCGACGTCATCAGACAGCTGGAGCTTAAATAGCCTGCCACCACCACGGTTCCTCAGTGTGCACGTCAGCTGGCCTTCGGTCAACACCGTCTCAAATCCGTTCATGTTTTTCATACAGATTTGCTACCTCGGCTTGGCGGCGAAGGTCAGCGCAGATCAAGACACGGCATGCTTCACCATCGACACACCGACATTTCAAGCCGATCACGCACCTGAGGCAATCTTTTGTGAAGATAAGTGGGCGGCATCACGTGCAAGCTGGTCGACGTCATCAGACAGCTGGAGCTTAAATAGCCTGCCACCACCACGGTTGCTCAGTGGGCACGTCAGCTGGCCTTCAGTCAACACCGTCTCAAATCCGTTCATGTTTTTCATACAGGTCAGTAAATCTTCCTGTACCTTTAAGTCTAGCAATCCTTACTTGTTCCAGCTGACGTGCCCCGAGTGTATATGCACAATGTGTGCCGTTGCCTCCGACTTCGTTTTTTCAGTGCTTATGCTTTGTGGTGATGTCGAGCCGAACCCGGGCCCGTCAACTGAGCAACTACTGGGCGAACTTTTAGAGGGACAGAAACAAATAAAAAACAGGCTAGACGACATTGAATCGCGCCTTAAAACGTATGAAGACTCGGTTTCAGCTATTTCCGAAGTATGTTCAATAGCTCGGAGCTTAGAGAAGAAGGTTCAGGGCTTAGAACTCAAGCTTACCGATTTGGAGGACCGCAGTAGGCGTAATAATCTTCTGGTGTTCGGTGTAAAAGAAAAGGAAAATGAGACGCATGAAGATCTCGAGGAATCCGTCCTCAAGGATGTCTTCACAGAAATTATAGGTGCACACGTCAGTTCGGTCGAACGAATATATAGAATTGGTCGGAAACAACCCGACAAAGTACGATCAGTAATCATAAAGTTCTACGACCACCGTGAGAAAATGAATATCCTAAAGAATTGCTTTAGGCTAAAGAACGGAAGTGTGTCTGTCTCGGAGGATTTTTCCGCAGCCACAAGAATGAAAAGAAAGCAACTGTGGGACAGTGCCGCTTCTAACAAAAAGAATGGTCAAAAAGTCAAGTTCATATACGACAAGCTTAAGATAGACAACGACTTGTTCGAATGGGACGAGGAACGAAAGATCCGAGTTCCAGTTAGCCGGAAAGATTGAGTACATGAACCGTAGCCCCCGAGGATTGGTCATTTGTGTGTATTCAGCTAAATGCGCGAAGCATCGTTAATAAAACAGTTGACCTAGAAAGTATCGTGCTCACACACAGGCCACATATCGTATGCCTAACAGAAACCTGGCTGCACACGGATATCGAGAGCGCTGAAATAGTACCCGTAGGCTACCGAATGCTTCGCAAAGATAGGGACTCTCGGGGCGGTGGCGTAGCAATTATTTTCCGAGAGTCATTGCATGTAACCAGTCTTCCCGACATACCCGATATCGAATGCATACTGCTAAAGGTTTCTTTAACCGAATTTACCTTGATTGTAGGTACATTCTACCGGCCGCCAGATAGCAACAGCACATTTTTTGAAGCACTGAATGAATTCCTATGCTCTAGTAACAGTGCTACTTGCAACACAGTACTTGCTGGAGATTTTAATATGCCTTCCATCAAGTGGGACCGTGAATTTCCTGAACCACTATCTGTCATTTCTGAGCCATTTGTAGATTTAATCTTTTTTCACAACTTTACTCAACTAGTTAAAGAACCCACCCGCATACAAAAAGACGCTAAATCAATTTTAGATCTTTTCCTCGTGAGCAGCAGCCTGCTTTGCCGAAATCCGGTTACGCATGTCTACGATGGCATATCTGACCATAAGATGGTATCGCTGAATATCGCATGCGCTCCTGCTGCTAAGAAAAACAAAGACATACGCGTAGTCCCGCACCCGCAATTCGCACGTGCCAACGACGTTGCTATCTTAGATTTGTTGGACAGTTCGTTCTCAGATTTTGTTGCTTTAAGTGAATCTACCGATTGCTCTGTTGATGCTCTGTGGTGTTTTTTCAAGAGTCTTGTTATGATGTGCGTGAATGATTTTGTGCCGGCTTTGACGAAACGAGTACGAAATACTAGTCCTTGGATGACTAAAGAAGTTATTCGGCTAGAGCGAAAAAGAAAAAAGTTAAGAAAGCAAACCCGGCTTTCTCCTTCAGCGGCCAACAAAAATAAGCTGTGTGTGCTACGTACGCAGGTAAAGGAATGCATAAAAAGGAACAAGGACTACTATTTCAACGTCACCATGAAGAGCTTTCTGCTCACCGCGCCAGAAAAGTTCTATCGGCATTTGTCTCCTAAAAAGAAAATAACATACAAATTGTGTACAAAAAGCGAAACAATAACGTCATAACCGCAAGTGGCATCTGCTTTTAATCAATTTTTCTGTTCAGTATTCACAAACGATGATGGTAAGAAACCACATCCCGACTTAGTGTTACATTGTCTGCCAATTAATAATTTTATTGTTTCTGAACAGGGCCTTCTGTCGTTACTGCTGAATATCGACAACAAAAAGTCACCAGGTGCTGATGGTATACCCAATGCTTTCCTTGTTAGGTATGCCGAGTGGTGCAGTAAATATTTATGTATTATGTTCAATCTTTCTTTGACTAAAGCAGAAATTCCCTTTGATTGGAAATGCAGTAAAATCGTGCCGATACCCAAAGCAGGTAATTCATCATTACTTTCGTCTTAGAGGCCAATATCATTATTGTGTACATGTTCCAAGGTTCTTGAGCACATTATTTTTAATCATACCTCGACATTTGTTGAACATAATAATCTAATCGACAGCAGGCAACATGGGTTCTGAAAAGGACTCTCCACAGTAACAGCACTCCTGGAGCTAACTCACGATTTCGCAACAGCCATTGACATTCAAAGCCAAATCGACATTATATTTCTTGATTTTGAAAAGGCTTTCGATCGCATGTCTCACCCTAAACTTCTTTCAAAACTAGAACCGCTGCTGAAAAACAATTCTCTTCTTGCATGGATCGAAGCTTACCTATGTGGCCGATCCCAATGCGTCAGAATAGATCATGTGTGCTCTGCTCCTGCGCCTGTCAAGTCCGGTATACCGCAGGGATCTGTTCTCGGGCCCTTATTCTTTTTAATATTTATTAACGACATAGTTCATAACCTACCCGTTAAAATCAAGCTATATGCCGATGACTGCATAATCTCAGGGCAACGTTAGACTTTAATCAACCAAAAGATCAGGCAGGCTTTCGTAAAGGATATTCCACAATAGATCATATTCACACCATCAATCAGGTGATAGAGAAATGCGCAGAATATAACCTACCTCTCTATATAGCTTTCATTGATTAAGAGAAAGCATTCGACTCAGTGGAAACCTCAGCAGTCATACAGGCATTGCGTAATCAGAGGGTAGAAGAGCCTTATGTCAAAATACTGGAAGATATATATAGCAATTGCACAGCTACTATAGTCCTCCATAAAGTCAGCAATAAAATTCCAATAAGAAAGGGCGTCAGGCAAGGAGACACGATCTCGCCAATGCTGTTCACCGCATGTTTGCAGGAGGTTTTTCGAGGCCTGAATTGGGAAAAGTTGGGAATAAGAATAAATGGAGAATATCTAAATATTCTGCGATTTGCTGATGACATTGCCTTGCTGAGTCATTCAGGAGGTGAACTGCAAATCATGATCAACGAGTTAGACAGGCAGAGCAGATCGATGGGTCTAAAAATTAACATGCAGAAAACCAAGGTAATGTTCAACAGCCTAGCAAGGGAACAACAGTTCACAATTGGCAGCGAGAGCCTAGAAATTGTGCCGGAATACGTCTACTTAGGGCAGGTAGTGACAGCTGATCCGGATCATGAGAGGGAGATAACTAGAAGGATAAGAATGGGGTGGAGCGCATATGGCAAATTCTCGCAGATCATGATTGGCAGTTTACCAATTTCCCTGAAGAGGAAAGTGTACAACAGCATCTTACCGGTACTCACCTACAGGGCAGAAACGTGGAGGCTAACGAAAAGAGTTCAGCTTAAGTTAAGGACAACGCAGCAAGCCATGGAAAGAAAAATGATAGGGGTAACGTTAAGAGATCGGAAGCGGGCAGAGTGGGTGAGCGAACAAACACGGGTTAATGACATCCTGGTCGAAATCAAGAGAAAGAAATGGGCTTGGGCAGCGCATGTAATGCGAAGGCAGGATAACCGCTGGTCTGTAAGGGTAACGGAGTGGGTTCCAAGAGAAAGTAAGCGTAGCAGGGGGCGGCAGAAGGTTAGGTGGGCGGATGAGATTAAGAAGTTTGCAGGCAAAGGGTGGATGCAGCTGGCAAAGGATAGGGTTAATTGGAGAGACATGGGAGAGGCCTTTGCCCTGCAGTGGGTGTAGTAAGGCTGATGATGATGATGATAATCTATCACGAAATTCACAACTCCAGCGATCAGGCTCTAGTTAATAGTGCCTTAGCAAGGATTGCAACCTGGTGCTCAGACTGGCAGATGTCAATAAACACAAAAAAATCTGTTGCGATGGCCGTAGCAGCCATTAAATTTCTCATATTCCATAGGCAGCAGCACTCTCGCAGTGGTAAACAACTATAAATACCTAGGCATAATCATAACATCGGATCTAAGGTGGAATGAACATATATCGGATATTGTGAAGAGGGCCATGCGGAAATTAGGTTATTTAAGAAGAACTCTGCGACAATGTACAAACGAAGTTAAACTAATAGCATATAAAACATTAGTTCGACCAGTTCTAGAATATGGATCAATTGTTTGGGACCCGCACACTCGTGGCAACATAGACAAGCTCGAATCTGTACAAAAGAAGGCAGCTAGGTTTATATACCGATCATATAGCTGGCGTACTTCCGCGAGTACTCTAGTAAAAAAGGCAGGTTTAGACAATTTACAAAAACGGCGTCAGTATGATCGATTAAAATACATGCACTTGCTGTTTCATGATAAACTAGGTATGAGAAAACACGATTACATAGATCCTGTACACCGACGAACCACCCGATCGCATCATAGCAAAAAACTTAACGATTATTCCTGCCACACTCAAACCTTCGCTAACTCTTTTTTTCCGAAAACTGTCCGTGAGTGGAACCGGCTTCCGGCCAGCATTGTAGAATGCCCTACTACTGAAGCATTTATGAATGCTGTCAGAATGCGGTCAGATAGTAATTGGTGATTACGGAGTGTTCTTGAGTTTTTTGGGGGGGGGTTTCTGCACGCAACTTTCCTTCATCTAATTTTGCTTGTGAGTGCATCTCATTTGTTGAAGGCAGCGTGTTGTGCCTTGATTCGTTTTGCGGATGTCACCTATGTTTTTTTTTATTCTCCCGCTCCTGCTTAAAGCCTCACCTAGAGGCTAGCTGTACTGTGTAAATAAATAAATAAAATAACTGCACCAAGAAGAATCGTGGAAAATAAGCACGGGCCATCACTGGCGTGCTGCCGAGCCCACTAAAGGGCGCGCCGCTCCACGCTGGCTTTTCAACAGAACTCCACGCTTGCGCGGAATGTACAGGGCTGGTCCGGTGTTGAGATGGCTCAGGGAAAGCCATGATGCTTGAAGATACGGTCACTGGTCTTGCACAAGCTGCCCGGGACGAGGTGCGCTGTCGCCGAACTGGTAATTTGAAGACCGGAGAGGCTCAACCGCAGGACGCCCGGAAAGCAATAGTGTAGCACCAGGACCTGACCCGAAGGTGTGTGCTTGGCACAGAACACAGTGGCTGTAGGGCTCCATCAGCTGCAAGCCCCAGAGTCCGACGAAATGCACCAAGAAGAAACGTGGAAAGTAAGCACAGGCCATCGCTGGCGTGCTGCCAAGCCCCCTGAAGGGCGCGCCGCCTAGGGCTGGCTTTTTAAGAGAACTCAACGCTTGCGCGGAAGGTACAGGGTTGGTTCCGGTGTTGAGATGGCTCATAGAAAGCCATGATGCTTGGAGATACAGTCCGTGGTCTTGCACAAGCTGCGCGGGACGAGGTGCGCTGTCGCCGAACTGGTAATTTGAAGACCAGAAAGGCTCAACCGCAGGACGCCCGGAAAGCAATAGTGTAGCACCAGGACCTGACTCAGAGATGTATCCTTGGCATGTGACACGGTGGTTGGAGGGGTCCAGCAGCTGAAAGCAACAAAGTCCGATGAACTGCATTAAGAAGAAACGCGGAAAGTAAGCACAGGCCATCGCTGGCGTGCTGCCGAGGCGCTTAAGGGCGCGCCGCCCCGCGCTGGCTTTTCAACAGAACTCCACGCTTGCGCGGAAGGTACAGGGTTGGTTCCGGTGTTGAGATGGCTCATGGAAAGCCATGATGCTTGGAGATACAGTCCGTGGTCTTGCACAAGCTGCGCGCCAAGAGGTGCGCTATTGCCGTACTGGTGATTTGAAGACCGGAAAGCTCAACCTCAGGACGTCCGGAAAGCAATAGTGTAGCACCAGGACCTGATTCGAATGGGTATCCTTGGCACGGAACACGGAGGCTGGAGGCCTCCAACAGCTGCAGGCCCCAAGCTTCGACGAACTGCACCAAGAAGAATCGTAGAAAGTAAGCACACGCCATCGCTGGCGTGCTGCCGAGCCCACTGATGGGCGCGTCGCTCCACGCTGGCTTTTCAACAGAACTCCACGCTTGCGCGGAATGTACAGGGTTTGTTCCGATGTTGAGATGGCTCAGGGAAAGTCATGATGCTTGAAGATACGGTCGCTGGTCTTGCACAAGCTGCCCGGGACGAGGTGCGATGTCGCCGAACTGGTGATTCGAAGACCGGAGGGGCTCAACCGCAGGACGCCCGGAAAGCAATAGTGTAGCACCAGGACCTGACTCAGAGGTGTATCCTTGGCATGGAACACGGTGGCTGGAGGGCTCCAACAGCTGCAAGCAACAAAGTACGATGAACTGCATTAAGAAGAAACGTGGAAAGTAAGCACAGGCCATCGCTGGCGTGCTGCCGAGCCCGCTGAAGGGCGCGCCGCCCCGCGCTGGCTTTTCAACAGAACTCCACGCTTGCGCGGAAGGTACAGGGCTGGTTCCGGTGTTGAGATGGCTCATAGAAAGCCATGATGCTTGTAGATACAGTCCGTGGTCTTGCACAAGCTGCGCGGGACGGGGTGCGCTGTCGCCGAACTGGTAATTTGAAGACCGGAAAGGCTCAACCGCAGGACGCCCGGAAAGTAATAGTGTAGAACCAGGACCTGACTCGAAGGTGTATACTTGGCACAGAACGCAGTGGCTGGAGGGCTCCAACAGCTGCAAGCCCCAAAGTCCGACGAAATGCACCAAGGATCGTAGAAAGTGAGCACAGGCCATCGCTGGCGTGCTGTCTAGCCCACTGAAGGGCGCGCCGCCCCGCGCTGGCTTTTCAACAGAACTCCACGCTGCGCGGAATGTACTGTGTTGGTTCCGGTGTTGAGATGGCTCATAGAAAGCCATGATGCTTGGAGATACTGTCGGTGGTCTTGCACAAGCTGCGCGCCAAGAGGTGCGCTGTCGCCGAACTGGTGATTTGAAGACCGGAGAGGCTCAACCGCAGGGCGCCCGGAAAGCAATAGTGTAGCACCAGGACCTGACTCAGAGGTGTATCCTTGGCATGGAATACGGTGGCTGGAGGGCTCCAACAGCTGCAAGCAACAAAGTCCGATGAACTGCACCGAGAAGAAACGTGGAAATTAAGCACAGGCCATCGCTGGCGTGCTGCGAGCCCGCTGAAGGGCGCGCCGCCCCGCGCTGGCTTTTCAACAGAACTCCACGCTTGCGCGGAAGGTACAGGGTTGGTTCCGGTGTTGAGATGGCTCATAGAAAGCCATGATGCTTGGAGATACAGTCGGTGGTCTTGCCCAAGCTGCGCGGGACGAGGTGCGCTGTCGCCAAACTGGTAATTTGAAGACCGGAAAGGCTCAACCACTGGACGCCCGGAAAGCAATTGTGTAGCAGCAGGACCTGACTCGAATGTGTTTCCTTGGCACGGTACACGGAGGCTTGAGGGCTCCAACAGCTGCAAGCAACAAAATCCGACGAACTGCACCAAGAAGAAACGTGGAAAGTAAGCACAGGCCGTCGCTGGCGTGCTGCCGAGCCCACTGAAGGGCGCGCCGCCGCGCGCTGGCTTTTTAAGAGAACTCCACGCTTGCGCGGAATGTACAGGGTTGCTTCCGGTGTTGAGATATCTCAGGCAAAGCCATGCTGCTTGGAGATACGGTCGGTGGTCCTGCACAAGCTGCGCGGGACGAGGTGCGCTGTCGCCGAACTGGTAATTTGAAGACCGCAAAAGCCCAACCGCAGGACGCCCGGAAAGCAATAGTGTAGCACCAGGACCTGACTCGAATCTGTATCCTTGGCACGGAATACGCCGGCTAGAGGGCTCCAACAGCTGCAGGCCCCAAAGAACGACGATCTGGACCAAGAAGAATCGTGGAAAATAAGCACAGGCCATCACTGGAGTGCTGCCGAGCCCACTGAAGGGCACGCCGCTCCGCGCTGGCTTTTCAACAGAACTCCACGCTTGCGCGGAATGTACAGGGTTGGTACCAGTGTTGAGATGGCTCAGGGAAAGCCATGATGCTTGGAGATACGGTTGGCGGTCTTGCACAAGCTGCGCGGGACGAGGTGCGCTGTCGCCGAACACTTGATTTGAATACCGCAAAGGCTCAACCTCAGAACGCCCGGAAAGCAATTGTGTAGCACCAGGATCTGACTCAGAGGTCTCTTCTTGGCATGCAACACGGTGGCTGGAGGGCTCCAACAGCTACAAGCCCCAAAGTCCGATGAAATGCACCAAGAAGAATCATAGAAAGTAAGCACAGGCCATCGCTGGCGTGCTGTCGAGACCACTGAAGGGCGCGCCACTCCGCGCTGGCTTTTCAACAGAACACCACGCTTGCGCGGAATGTACAGGGTTTGTTCCGGTGTTGAGATGGCTCAGGGAAAGCCATGATGCTTGAAGATACGGTCGATGCTCTTGCACAAGCTGTCCGGGACGAGGTGCGCTGTTGCCGAACTGGTGATTCGAAGACCGGAGGGGCTCAACAGCAGGACGCCCGGAAAGCAATAGTGTAGCACCAGAACCTGACTCAGAGGTGTATCCTTGGCATTGAACACGGTGGCTGGAGGGCTCCAACATCTGCAAGCAACAAAGTCCGATGAACTGCACCAAGAAGAAACGTGGAAAGTAAGCACAGGCCATCGCTGGCGTGCTGCCGAGCCCGCTGAAGGGCGCGCCGCCCCGCGCTGGCTTTTCAACAGAACTCCACGCTTGCGCGGAAGGTACAGGGTTGGTTCCGGTGTTGAGATGGCTCATAGAAAGCCATGATGCTTGGAGATACAGTCCGTGGTCTTGCACAAGCTGCGCGGGGCGAGGTGCGCTGTCGCCGAACTGGTAATTTGAAGACCAGAAAGGCTCAACCGCAGGACGCCCGGAAAGCAATAGTGTAGCACCAGGACCTGACTCAGAGATGTATCCTTGGCATGGGACACGGTGGTTGGAGGGCTCCAGCAGCTGCAAGCAACAAAGTCCGAAGAACTGCATTAAGAAGAAACGTGGAAAGTAAGCACAGGCCATCGCTGGCGTGCTGCCGAGCCCGCTGAAGGGCGCGCCGCCCCGCGCCGGCTTTTCAACAGAACTCCACGCTTGCGCGGAAGGTACAGGGTTGGTTCCGGTGTTGAGATGGCTCATGGAAAGCCATGATGCTTGGAGATACAGTCCGGGGTCTTGCAAAAGCTGCGCAGGACGAGGTGCGCTGTCGCCGAACTGGTAATTTGAAGACCGGAGAGGCTCAACCGCAGGACGCCCGGAAAGCAATAGTGTAGCACCAGGACCTGACTCGAAGGTGTATTCTTGGCACAGAACACAGTGGCTGTAGGGCTCCATCAGCTGCAAGCCACAAAGTCCGACGAAATGCACCAAGAAGAAACGTGCAAAGTAAGCACAGGCCATCGCTGGGGTGCTGCCGAGCCCGCTGAAGGGCGTGACGCCTCGGGCTGGCTTTTTAAGAGAACTCAACGCTTGCGCGGAATGTACAGGGTTGCTTCCGGTGTTGAGATCTCTCAAGCAAAGCCATGCTGCTTGGAGATACGGTCGGTGGTCCTGCACAAGCTGCGCGGGACGAGGTGCGGTGTCACCGAATTGGTGATTTGTAGACCGCATAGGCTCAACTGCAGGACGCCCGGAAAGCAATGGTGTACCACCAGGACCTGACTCGAAGGTGTATCCTTGGCACGGAACACGGTGGCTGGAGGGCTCCAACAGCTACAAGCCCCAAAGTCCGATGAACTGCACCAAGAAGAATCGTAGAAAGTAAGCACACGCCATCGCTGGCGTGCTGCCGAGCCCACTGAAGGGCGCGCCGCTCCGCGGTGGCTTTTGAAAAGAACTCCACGCTTGCGCGGAATGTACAGGGTTTATTCCGATGTTGAGATGGCTCAGGGAAAGCCATGATGCTTGAAGATACGGTCGCTGGTCTTGCACAAGCTGCCCGGGATGAGGTGCGCTGTCGCCGAACTGGTGATTCGAAGACCGGAGGGGCTCAACCGCAGGACGCCCGGAAAGCAATAGTGTAGCACCAGGACCTGACTCAGAGGTGTATCCTTGGCATGGAACACGGTGGCTTGAGGGCTCCAACAGCTGCAAGCAACAAAGTCCGATGAACTGCATTAAGAAGAAACGTGGAAAGTAAGCACAGGCCATCGCTGGCGTGCTGCCGAGCCCGCTGAAGGACGCGCCGCCCCGCGCTGGCTTTTCAACAGAACTCCACGCTTGCGCGGAAGGTACAGGTTTGGTTCCGGTGTTGAGATGGCTCATAGGAAGCAATGATGCTTGGAGATACAGTCCGTGGTCTTGCACAAGCTGCGCGGGACGAGGTGCGCTGTCGCCGAACTGGTAATTTGAAGACCGGAAATGCTCAACCGCAGGACGCCCGGAAAGCAATAGTGTAGCACCAGGACCTGACTCGAAGGTGTATACGTGGCACAGAACGCAGTGGCTGGAGGGCTCCAACAGCTGCAAGCCCCAAAGTCCGACGAAATGCACCAAGGATCGTAGAAAGTGAACACAGGCCATCGCTGGCGTGCTGCCTAGCCCACTGAAGGGCGCGCCGCCCCGCGCTGGCTTTTCAACAGAACTCCACGCTGCGCGGAATGTACTTTGTTGGTTCCGGTGTTGAGATGGCTCATAGAAAGCCATGATGCTTGGAGATACTGTCGGTGGTCTTGCACAAGCTGCCCGGGACGAGGTGCGCTGTCGCCGAACTGGTGATTTGAAGACCGGAAAGGCTCAACCGCAGGACGCCCGGAAAGCAATAGTGTAGCACCAGGACCTTACTCAGAGATGTATCCTTGGCATGGGACACGGTGGTTGGTGGGCTCCAACAGCTGCAAGCAACAAAGTCCGATGAACTGCACCAAGAAGAAACGTGGAAAGTAAGACCATCGCTGGCGTGCTGCCAAGCCCGCTGAAGGGCGCTCCGCCGCGCGCTGGCTTTTCTACAGAACTCCACGCTTGCGCGGAATGTACAGGGTTTGTTCCGGTGTTGAGATGGCTCAGGGAAAGCCATGATGCTTGAAGATACGGTCGATGGTCTTGCACAAGCTGTCCGGGACGAGGTGCGCTGTTGCCGAACAGGTGATTCGAAGACCGGAGGGGCTAACAGCAGGACGCCCGGAAAGCAATAGTGTAGCACCAGAACCTGACTCAGAGGTGTATCCTTGGCATGGAACACGGTGGCTGGAGGGCTCCAACAGCTGCAAGCAACAAAGTCCGATGAACTGCATTAAGAAGAAACGTGGAAAGTAAGCACTGGCCATCGCTGGCGTGCTGCCGAGCCCGCTGAAGGGCGCGCCGCCCCGCGCTGGCTTTTCAACAGAACTCCACGCTTGCGCGGAAGGTACAGGGTTGGTTCCGGTGTTGAGATGGCTCATAGAAAGCCATAATGCTTGGAGATACAGTCCGTGGTCTTGAACAAGCTGCGCGTGACGAGGTGCGCTGTCGCCGAACTGGTAATTTGAAGACCAGAAAGGCTCAACCGCAGGACGCCCGGAAAGCAATAGTGTAGCACCAGGACCTGACTCAAAGGTATATCCTTGCACGGAACACAGAAGCTGGAGGCCTCCAACAGCTGCAGGCCCCAAGCTTCGACGAACTGCACCAAGAAGAATCGTAGAAAGCAAGCACACGCCATCGCTGGCGTGCTGCCGAGCCCACTGAAGGGCGCACCGCTCCACGCTGGCTTTTCAACAGAACTCCACGCTAGCGCGGAATGTACAGGGTTTGTTCCGATGTTGAGATGGCTCAGGGAAAGCCATGATGCTTGAAGATACGGTCGCTGGTCTTGCACAAGCTGCCCGGGACGAGGTGCGCTGTCGCCGAACTGGTGATTCGAAGACCGGAGGGGCTCAACCGCAGGACGCCCGGAAAGCAATAGTGTAGCACCAGGACCTGACTCAGAGGTGTATCCTTGGCATCGAACACGGTGCCTGGAGGGCTCCAACCGCTGCAAGCAACAAAGTCCGATGAACTGCATTAAGAAGAAATGTGGAAAGTAAGCACAGGCCATCGCTGGCGTGCTGCCGAGCCCGCTGAAGGGCGCGCCGCCCCACGCTGGCTTTTCAACAGAATTCCATGCTTGCGCGGAAGGTACAGGGTTGGTTCCGGTGTTGAGATGGCTCATAGAAAGCCATGATGCTTGGAGATACTGTCGGTGGTCTTGCACAAGCTGCGCGCCAAGAGGTGCGCTGTCGCCGAACTTTTGATTTGAAGACCGGAGAGGCTCAACCGCAGGACGCCCGGAAAGCAATAGTGTAGCACCAGGACCTGACTCAGAGGTGTATCCTTGGCACGGAAGACGGTGCCTGGTGGGCCCAACAGCTGCAAGCCCCAAAGTCCGATGAACTGCACCAAGAAGAAACGTGGAACGTAACCACATGCCATCGCTGGCGTGCTGTCGAGCCCGCTGAAGGGCGCGCCGCCTCGGGCTGGCTTTTTAATGGAACTACACGATTGCGCAGAATATACAGGGTTGCTTCCGGTGTTGAGATGGCTCAGGAAAAGCCATGATGCTTGGAGATACAGTCGGTGGTCTTGCACAAACTGCGCGGGACGAGGTGCGCTGTCGCCTAACTGGTAATTTGAAGACCGGAAAGACTCAACCGCAGGACGCCCGGAAAGCAACAGTGTGGCACCAGGACCTGACTCGAATGTGTTTCCTTGGCACGGTACACGGAGGCTTGAGGGCTCCAACAGCTGCAAGCAACAAAGTCCGACGAACTGCACCAAGAAGAAACGTGGAAAGTAAGCACAGGCCGTCGCTGGCGTGCTGCCGAGCCCACTGAAGGGCGCGCCGCCGCACGCTGGCTTTTTAAGAGAACTCCACGCTTGCGCGGAATGTACAGGGTTGCTTCCGGTGTTGAGATATCTCAGGCAAAGCCATGCTGCTTGGAGATACGGTCGGTGGTCTTGCACAAGCTGCGCGGGACGAGGTGCGCTGTCGCCGAATTGATGATTTGAAGACCGCCCAGGCTCAACTGCAGGACGCCCGGAAACAATAGTGTACCACCAGGACCTGACTCGGAGGTGTATCCTTGGCACGGAACACGGTGGCTGGAGGGCTCCAACAGCTACAAGCCCCAAACTTCGACGAACTGCACCAAGAAGAATCGTAGAAAGCACGCACAGGCCATCGCTGGCGTGCTGCTGAGCCCACTAAAGGGCGCGCCGCTCCGCGCTGGCTTTTCAACAGAACTCCACGCTTGCGCGGAATGTACAGGGTTTTTTCCGGTGTTGAGATGGCTCAGGGAAAGCCATGATGCTTGGAGATACTGTCGGTGGTCTTGCACAAGCTGCGCGCCAAGAGGTGCGCTGTCGCCGAACTTTTGATTTGAAGACCGGAGAGGCTTAACCGCAGGACGCCCGTAAAGCAATAGTGTACCACCAGGACCTTACTCGAATGTGTATCCTTGGCAAGGAACACGCAGACTGGAGGGCTCCAACAGCTGCAGGCCCCAAACTTCGACGAACTGCACCAGGAAGAATCGTAGAAAGTAAGCACAGGCCATCGCTGGCGTGCTGCAGAGCCCGCTGAAGGGCGCGCCGCCCCGCGCTGGCTTTTCAACAGAACTCCACGCTTGCGCGGAAGGTACAGGGTTGGTTCCGGTGTTGAGATGGCTCATGGAAAGCCATGATGCTAGGAGATGCAGTCGGTGGTCTTGCACAAGTTGCGCGGGACGAGGTGCGCTCTCCACGAACTGGTAATTTGAAGACCGGAAAGGCTCAACCGCAGGACGCCCGGAAAGCAATAGTGTAGCACCAGGACCTGACTCGAAGGTGTATCCTTGGCACAGAACACAGTGGCTGTAGGGCTCCATCAACTGCAAGCCCCAAAGTCCGACGAAATGCACCAAGAAGAAACGTGGAAAGTAAGCACAGGCCATCGCTGGCGTGCTGCCGAACCCACTGAAGGGCGTGCCGCTCCGCGCTGGCTTTTATAATTATAATAATAATAATGGTTTTATTTGCGCCTAATGAATACATGGCGCGGGAGACCCGCAGTAAAAGCTGTCACAAGCGACAGCTTGACCAAGCCGGAGGCCCCCCTATACACTTGACAGCATCATAGGCGCAATGAAACGGCATGTCTCATCCAAAAACTAAATAGAACAAAACATGAAAACATCTGCAATTACAATCACTCACAAGAACTACATAAAATTATACAGAAAATGTGGTAGAATGAAGTTAGAAAGCACTTACAAAAGCAATGAAACATTCATCTGCGATGGCAATGAGTTTAGCGAAAGTAACAGATAAATTAAGCACATTTTGCTTCAAATAAAAATTCAAAACAAAGTGATTACAGACAAGCGGTACAGTCAGGGTAAACAACAACGTGACAGAGTAAACAGGAATGGCAAGCGAAGTGTCCTAGTACATGTTGAAATACCGGCGGAGTGTTTTGAACGTCACCTTTTCAAGTTGGATATGTTTATGATTTAAATCATTTAGTAACCGGGGTAGTTTATTCTGTATTGTTTGTAGGCCGTATGTTGTGCGAAACGTCCTTACTTTCCAGAGCTCCGTGTGACGTGTCTGGCGTGTAGTAGTGTTTGGTTGTAACCTGGCTAGACGATGTAGAAATGAACTGTTGCAGCGTTTTCATTCTTAATTGCCTTGCAAAGGATATAATCAAACAGTTTGGTAACAGGAATTATGTTGTATTTGGGAAATAGATGATACGTATGTGAATAAAACGGCAGATTTTCTATTACTCTTACAAACCTTTTCTGCAACTTGTGAAGCTTCTGCAAATTTCCGTAAGTTGTCGTAGACCAAACTAAGTGACAATAATTGAGTCGGGAGGAGAATAAGGTATTATAAAGTAACAGTAAGATTTTTGGTGGTAGTAAATTGCGATTGCGGTATACTAGCCCAATTACTTGTGCTAGCTTAATTAGCATGCTGTCCACGTGGACATCCCATGACAAATTCTGCTGAAAGATAACACCTAATGTCTTAATACTGGAAGTTACTTCGAGAGGAGTGGCATTTAAGTAGATAGACATTTGTATTGTTATGTTTTTTTTTTACTTCGAAAGAATACGGCTTTTGTTTTGTTTGCATTAATCGTCAGGCTGTTTTTACGTGTCCATTCGTCTAGTGTTATTAATGTTAAATTAGCAGCATCAACAAGGTCGTCACTAGTTTTACCAGTTAATAATATGCTGGTATCATCCGCGTACATGATAAATTTCACGGTTGCATCAATATTCACAATATCATTCACGTACATATTAAATAAAAGAGGTCCTAATATACTGCCCTGTGGGACCCCTGCTGAAATAGATAATGGGTTAGAACTGTGGTTGTTTATGACGACTATTTGTCTACGAAATTCTAATTAGGAGCGTATAAGAGATGCAGCGTTACCACGAAAGCCATAGTGTTGGAGTTTCTTAATTAAAAGTTGATGACTGATGGAGTCAAATGCTTTTGACAGGTCAATAAAAATTTCTAGTACAAGTCTTAATTCTTCAAACTGATTTAGTATGTGTTCTTTTTGTTGTAGCAATGCGAGTTGTGTGCCTAAACCCTTACGGAAGCCATACTGGCAATCAGTCAGCAGGCAATGTTTCTGCTCGAATTCGGATAGTCGCTTTAAAATAACTTTTTCGAAGACTTTTGAAAAGACGGGAAGGATTGATAACGGTCGATAGTTTCCTAAGTCGTTTTTATCGCCTTTTTTAAAGAGCGCAGCGACTCGCGCTATCTGCATCGTTCGAGGAAACGTGCCTTCGCTTATACAGATATTGAAGATATAGGTAAGACAAGGAGAGAGAAGGTCAGCAACATATTTGATTGGTATATTTGGATACCATCAATATCTTTAGCGGTACTATTATTTAGACTGTGAATTGTGCTAATTATCTCTCCCTCATTTACTGGATACAAAAATATAGAGCTAGAGTTGTATGGAATACCATCAAGATCATTGTCTGGTGCGTTGTTACTTCCAATATTAACAAAGTGTTCGTTAAAAGCGTCTGCAAGTGCTTTTTCCTGTAACTCAAGACCATTTATTTTTAAGCTCTGTATCCTTTCCTCGGGAATATTGCAGTTCAACAAAGAGTTCAGTTTTTTCCACATTGCGGCCGTACCTGGAGCTAGTGAATTAAAGGAAAGTGTATAGTAATCTCGCCTGGCCTTTTTTATATCTTTGTCTAAACGATTCCTAATTTTTTTGAAAGCCTGAAATATTTCGGGGTCTCTGGTCTTTATAAATTCACTGTATAATGCATTCTTTCTCCGTATTCTGGCAGATAGCTCTGCACTAATCCATGGTTTACGTATTTTCTTTTTGTGTTTGATGCACTTAAAAGGAAAGCTAGTGTCATAACTTTCTTTCAATAGGCTGAAAAAAGCCTCGTAAGCCAAATTTGCGTCTTTAAGATCGTATACAGTGTCCCAACATGTCTGAGCTATCTTCTCACGAAAAATAGAAAGAGCCAGATCAGTTATTAGTTGAATGAAATGGTTTGTCTTTGTTTCCTTGTTTCGAACGTGACCCTTGAAACATAAATATATCGGCAAGTGATCACTGAGATCCGATGCGAAAACGCCAGCGTTAATGACGTCAGAACTTAAATTCGTAATAAATACGTCAAATAAAGATGACGAATTCTCGGTCACTCTGGTAGGAAGACTGATAGTATTCCAACACGCATTCATCTCCAAGAGAGTATATAACCTAAGTTTTGGTGAATCATTCTTCATCATGTTAATGTTGATGTCTCCGCCATAAATTAAATTGAATTTGTTGTCATTTATAAAGTCGAGAAAAGTTTCTAAGAACTCCAAGAATGATGTAACGGAACCATTCGGAGGGCGATAGCAAACAGCGAAAACAGTATTGTTTTGTATCACTGATAAAAATTCATAGTCATAAGTTATTACTGAAAACTGGTTCAATAATTCACATGCAGACGGCTTTTTAACCAAGGTGCATATTCCGCCACCACGACCTGTTGATCGATTCAGGTAGAAAGTATTGTACAATGGAAGCCGAAAGATGTTCACATCTTCAACACACCAAGTTTCTGTCAGCATAATGACGTCAAAGAATTGCTTTGTTTGCTCAAAAAAGAGTTGTAAGTCATGTTCCTTGCGAGTAAAAAAACGTATGTTTAAGTGAAAACATTTGAAAGCCTTCGAAAACGCTGTACCTAAGTGATGGTTGAAAGTGTGTGGCAATACGTAAGAGTGAGTAGGTGCCATAGTGTTCTTTGTGTTCAGCTGATCTGTTGCTTAAGTTTGTCGCGGTCACTAGAGCAGGAAATGACCACCGCGTTTTGCCCATCAGCTTTCCGGACCAAGACCTTGTTGTTATTGTGCCATACGTATTTGTAGTTATTTGCCTTGGCCCAGAGCTTTGTTTCGGTAAGCAGAGTACGTGTCCTTTTTGTCAGGTTTTCTAACACAAAAATGCTTTCATTTCCCTGGCACAGTGTTTTCCTGTTTTGCCACCATTTTTCTCTTACTGATTGTTTGGCGAAACGACAGATAATGCCAGGTATCTTATCTTGCTTTGAGGGAAGGCGATGAGTGGACACTATGTCACTTTCCTGAAGCTGTGGCAGGTTGTTTAGAGTTGCCAGCTTATTTATCTCATCAATCAGCTTTTCATCCTTCATTGCTTTAATTCCATGGAACTCAAGGTTCAGCTTTCGGCTTCTCCATTCCAAACAGTCCGTTTCGTTTTTCAGCTGCGTTATTTCATCGTCTTGCTTTTCAATCCTGTCTACCCTGTGTTTCAGTTCCCTGACCTCACGTTCGTTCTTTTCTACCCGAGTTAGAAGCTCATCATACTGGTCACTCATGTACTGAACTGTGTATTCGACGCTGTCAACTGTTTCTTTCAGCGGTAAAAGGTACTCCAGCTTTTCATTGATTGATTTCAGCAGTGCACGAACATCCTGGTCATCCGTATCATTACTGGATCTAGCGATTTGTGGAGTACGACCTTTCGAACGCCTGCAATTTGAGCAACGCCACGCACTGCGATACTGCTCCCCTTTGGACTTGATAGTAGCATCTGAAATTCCTGCACATTTCCCCGTGTGATAGACAGATCTACAGTCACTACAGTCGATTTTGGAATCAAGTTCCTCGAGTTGCATATCACATGACCCACAGTGTTCATCAAGGGGCATAGCGACACTTTTGGCAGCAGCAGCAGAAGTAAAAGAGGACAGCGGGAAGATCTATTAACAGAGCAGCAACTAACCTGCAATTGCAGAGAAAACTTCTTAGGATGGTGCCTTTCCCGTGCCGCTGCCGCTGCCAGTGCGACAGCCGCAGGTCTCTGGGCTTTCTTTAAAGCCTCGTCCGATGGGTGGGCGTGTCCGCTGGCCGGTAGCGATGCAGTCCTAGATGATGTTATATTCCGCAGCAACCAGCACACGTGCACTCTGACGGTTGTAGTCGATGTCAGAACTTCATATCTGCAATTGCAGAGAAAACTTCTTAAGATGGTGCCTTTCCCGTGCCGCTGCCGCTGCCAGTGTGACAGCCGCAGGTCTCTGGGCTTTCTTTATAGCCTCGTCCGATGGGTGGGCGTGTCCGCTGGCCGGTAGCGATGCAGTCCTAGATGACGTTATCTTCCGCAGCAACCAGCACACGTGCACGCAGACGGTTGTAGTCGATGTCAGAACTTCATATCTGCAATTGCAGAGAAAACTTCTTCAGATGGTGCCTTTCCCGTGCCGCTGCCGCTGCGCGGAATGTACAGGGTTTGTTCCGGTGTTGAGATGGCTCAGGGCAAGCCATGATGCTTGAAGATACGGTCGATGGTCTTGCACAAGCTGTCCGGGATGAGGTGCGCTGTTGCCGAACTGGTGATTCGAAGACCGGAGGGGCTCAACCGCAGGACGCCCGGAAAGCAATAGTGTAGCACCAGAACCTGACTCAGAGGTGTATCCTTGGCATGGAACACGGTGGCTGGAGGGCTCCAACAGCTGCAAGCAACAAAGTCCGATGAACTGCATTAAGAAGAAACGTGGAAAGTAAGCACAGGCCATCGCTGGCGTGCTGCCGAGCCCGCTGAAGGGCGCGCCGCCCCGCGCTCGCTTTTCAACAGAACTCCACGCTTGCGCGGAATGTACAGGGTTGGTTCCGGTGTTGAGATGGCTCATAGAAAGACATGATGCTTGGAGATACTGTCGGTGGTCTTGCACAAGCTGCGCGCCAAGAGGTGCGCTGTTGCCGTACTGGTGATTTGAAGACCGGAAAGCTCAACCTCAGGACGTCCGGAAAGCAATAGTGTAGCACCAGGACCTGATTCGAATGTGTATCCTTGGCACGGAACACGGAAGCTGGAGGCCTCCAACAGCTGCAGGCCCCAAGCTTCGACGAACTGCACCAAGAAGAATCGTAGAAAGTAAGCACACGCCATTGCTGGCGTGCTGCCGAGCCCACTGAAGGGCGCACCGCTCCACGCTGGCTTTTCAACAGAACTCCACGCTTGCGTGGAATGTACAGGGTGTGTTCCGATGTTGAGATGGCTCAGGGAAAGCCATGATGCTTGAAGATACGGTCGCTGGTCTTGCACAAGCTGCCCGGGACGAGGTGCGCTGTCGCCGAACTGGTGATTCGAAGACCGGAGGGGCTCAACCGCAGGACGCCCGGAAAGCAATAGTGTAGCACCAGGACCTGACTCAGAGGTGTATCCTTGGCATGGAACACGGTGGCTGCAGGGCTCCAACAGCTGCAAGCAACAAAGTCCGATGAACTGCATTAAGAAGAAACGTGGAAAGTAAGCACAGGCCATCGCTGGCGTGCTGCCGAGCCCGCTGAAGGGCGCGCCGCCCCACGCTGGCTTTTCAACAGAACTCCACGCTTGCGCGGAAGTCACAGGGTTGGTTCCGGTGTTGAGATGGCTCATAGAAATCCATGATGCTTGGAGATACTGTCGGTGGTCTTGCACAAGCTGCGCGCCAAGAGGTGCGCTGTCGCCGAACTTTTGATTTGAATTCCGGAGAGGCTCAACCGCAGGACGCCCGGAAAGCAATAGTGTAGCACCAGGACCTGACTCAGAGGTGTATCCTTGGCACGGAAGACGGTGGCTGGTGGGTCCAACAGCTGCAAGCCCCAAAGTCCGATGAACTGCACCAATAAGAAACGTGGAACGTAACCACATGCCATCGCTGGCGTGCTGTCGAGCCCACTGAAGGGCGCGCCGCCTCGGGCTGGCTTTTTAAGAGAACTCCACGCTTGCGCGGAATGTACAGGTTTGCTTCCGGTGTTGAGATATCTCAGGCAAAGCCATGCTGCTTGGAGATACGGTCGGTGGTCTTGCACAAGCTGCGCGGGACGAGGTGCGCTGTCGCCGAATTGGTGATTTGAAGACCGCACAGGCTCAACTGCAGGACGCCCGGAAAGCAATAGTGTACCACCAGAACCTGACTCGAAGGTGTATACTTGGCACAGAACGCAGTGGCTGGAGGGCTCCAACAGCTGCAAGCCCCAAAGTCCGACGAAATGCACCAAGGATCGTAGAAAGTGAGCACAGGCCATCGCTGGCGTGCTGCCTAGCCCACTGAAGGGCGCGCCGCCTCGGGCTGGCTTTTTAATGGAACTACACGATTGCGCAGAATATACAGGGTTGCTTCCGGTGTTGAGATGGCTCAGGAAAAGCCATGATGCTTGGAGATACAGTCGGTGATCTTGCACAAACTGCGCGGGACGAGGTGCGCTGTCGCCTAACTGGTAATTTGAAGACCGGAAAGACTCAACCGCAGGACGCCCGGAAAGCAACAGTGTAGCACCAGGACCTGACTCGAATGTGTTTCCTTGGCACGGTACACGGAGGCTTGAGGGCTCCAACAGCTGCAAGCAACAAAGTCCGACGAACTGCACCAAGAAGAACCGTGGAAAGTAAGCACAGGCCGTCGCTGGCGTGCTGCCGAGCCCACTGAAGGGCGCGCCGCCTCGGGCTGGCTTTTTAAGAGAACTCCACACTTGCGCGGAATGTGCAGGGTTGCTTCCGGTGTTGAGATATCTCAGGCAAAGCCATGCTGCTTGGAGATACGGTCGGTGGTCTTGCACAAGCTGCGCGGGACGACGTGCGCTGTCGCCGAATTGGTGATTTGAAGACCGCACAGGCTCAACTGCAGGACGCCCGGAAAGCAATAGTGTACCACAAGGACCTGACTCGAAGGTGTATCCTTGGCACGGAACACGGTGGCTGGAGGGCTCCAACAGCTACAATCCCCAAACTTCGACGAACTGCACCAAGAAGAATCGTAGAAAGTAAGCACAGGCCATCGCTGGCGTGCTGCTGAGCCCACTAAAGGGCGCGCCGCTCCGCGCTGGCTTTTCTACAGAACTCCACGCTTGCGCGGAATCTACAGGTTTGTTCCAGTGTTGAGATGGCTCAGAGAAAGCCATGATGCTTGGAGATACGGTTGGCGGTCTTGCACAAGCTGCGCGGGACGAGGTGCGCTGTCGCCGAACACTTGATTTGAATACCGCAAAGGCTCAACCTCAGAACGCCCGGAAAGCAATTGTATAGCACCAGGACCTGACTCAGAGGTCTATTCTTGGCATGGAACACGGTGGCTGGAGGGCTCCAACAGCTACAAGCCCCAAAGTCCGACGAAATGCACCAAGAAAAATCGTAGAAAGTAAGCACAGGCCATCGCTGGCCTGCTGTCGAGACCACTGAAGGGCGCGCCACTCCGCGCTGGCTTTTCAACAGAACTCCATGCTTGCGTGGAATGTACAGGGTTGGTTCCGGTGTTGAGATGGCTCAGAGAAAGCCATGATGCTTGGAGATACGGTCGGTGGTCTTGCACAAGCTGCGCGGGACAAGGTGCGCTGTCGCCGAACTGGTAATTTGAAGACCAGAAAGGTTCAACTGCAGGACGCCCGGAAAGCAATAGTGTAGCACCAGGACCTGACTCAAAGGTATATCCTTGCTCGGAACACGGTGGCTGGAGGGCTCCAACAGCTGCAAGCCTCTAAGTCCGACGAACTGCACCAAGAAGAAACGTGGAAAGTAAGCACAGGCCATCGCTGGCGTGCTGCCGAGCCCACTGAAGGGCGCGCCGCCCCGCGCTGGCTTTTTAGGAGAACTCAACGCTTGCGCGGAATGTACAGGGTTGCTTCCGGTGTTGTGATCTCTCAAGCAAAGCCATGCTTCTTGGAGATACGGTCGGTGGTCTTGCACAATCTGCGCGGGACGAGGTGCGGTGTCAACGAATTGGTGATTTGTAGACTGCATAGGCTCAACTGCAGGACGCCCGGAAAGCAATGGTGTACCACCAGGACCTCACTCGAAGGTGTATCCTTGGCACGGAACACGCAGACTGGAGGGCTCCAACAGCTGCAGGCCCCAAACTTCGACGAACTGCACCAGGAAGAATCGTAGAAAGTAAGCACAGGCCATCGCTGGCGTGCTGCAGAGCCCGCTGAAGGGCGCGCCGCCCCGCGCTGGCTTTTCAACAGAACTCCACGCTTGCGCGGAAGGTACAGGGTTGGTTCCGGTGTTGAGATGGCTCATGGAAAGCCATGATGCTAGGAGATGCAGTCGGTGGTCTTGCACAAGTTGCGCGGGACGAGGTGCGCTCTCCACGAACTGGTAATTTGAAGACCGGAAAGGCTCAACCGCAGGACGCCCGGAAAGCAATAGTGTAGCACCAGGACCTGACTCGAAGGTGTATCCTTGGCACAGAACACAGTGGCTGTAGGGCTCCATCAACTGCAAGCCCCAAAGTCCGACGAAATGCACCAAGAAGAAACGTGGAAAGTAAGCACAGGCCATCGCTGGCGTGCTGCCGAACCCACTGAAGGGCGTGCCGCTCCGCGCTGGCTTTTATAATTATAATAATAATAATGGTTTTATTTGCGCCTAATGAATACATGGCGCGGGAGACCCGCAGTAAAAGCTGTCACAAGCGACAGCTTGACCAAGCCGGAGGCCCCCCTATACACTTGACAGCATCATAGGCGCAATGAAACGGCATGTCTCATCCAAAAACTAAATAGAACAAAACATGAAAACATCTGCAATTACAATCACTCACAAGAACTACATAAAATTATACAGAAAATGTGGTAGAATGAAGTTAGAAAGCACTTACAAAAGCAATGAAACATTCATCTGCGATGGCAATGAGTTTAGCGAAAGTAACAGATAAATTAAGCACATTTTGCTTCAAATAAAAATTCAAAACAAAGTGATTACAGACAAGCGGTACAGTCAGGGTAAACAACAACGTGACAGAGTAAACAGGAATGGCAAGCGAAGTGTCCTAGTACATGTTGAAATACCGGCGGAGTGTTTTGAACGTCACCTTTTCAAGTTGGATATGTTTATGATTTAAATCATTTAGTAACCGGGGTAGTTTATTCTGTATTGTTTGTAGGCCGTATGTTGTGCGAAACGTCCTTACTTTCCAGAGCTCCGTGTGACGTGTCTGGCGTGTAGTAGTGTTTGGTTGTAACCTGGCTAGACGATGTAGAAATGAACTGTTGCAGCGTTTTCATTCTTAATTGCCTTGCAAAGGATATAATCAAACAGTTTGGTAACAGGAATTATGTTGTATTTGGGAAATAGATGATACGTATGTGAATAAAACGGCAGATTTTCTATTACTCTTACAAACCTTTTCTGCAACTTGTGAAGCTTCTGCAAATTTCCGTAAGTTGTCGTAGACCAAACTAAGTGACAATAATTGAGTCGGGAGGAGAATAAGGTATTATAAAGTAACAGTAAGATTTTTGGTGGTAGTAAATTGCGATTGCGGTATACTAGCCCAATTACTTGTGCTAGCTTAATTAGCATGCTGTCCACGTGGACATCCCATGACAAATTCTGCTGAAAGATAACACCTAATGTCTTAATACTGGAAGTTACTTCGAGAGGAGTGGCATTTAAGTAGATAGACATTTGTATTGTTATGTTTTTTTTTTACTTCGAAAGAATACGGCTTTTGTTTTGTTTGCATTAATCGTCAGGCTGTTTTTACGTGTCCATTCGTCTAGTGTTATTAATGTTAAATTAGCAGCATCAACAAGGTCGTCACTAGTTTTACCAGTTAATAATATGCTGGTATCATCCGCGTACATGATAAATTTCACGGTTGCATCAATATTCACAATATCATTCACGTACATATTAAATAAAAGAGGTCCTAATATACTGCCCTGTGGGACCCCTGCTGAAATAGATAATGGGTTAGAACTGTGGTTGTTTATGACGACTATTTGTCTACGAAATTCCAATTAGGAGCGTATAAGAGATGCAGCGTTACCACGAAAGCCATAGTGTTGGAGTTTCTTAATTAAAAGTTGATGACTGATGGAGTCAAATGCTTTTGACAGGTCAATAAAAATTTCTAGTACAAGTCTTAATTCTTCAAACTGATTTAGTATGTGTTCTTTTTGTTGTAGCAATGCGAGTTGTGTGCCTAAACCCTTACGGAAGCCATACTGGCAATCAGTCAGCAGGCAATGTTTCTGCTCGAATTCGGATAGTCGCTTTAAAATAACTTTTTCGAAGACTTTTGAAAAGACGGGAAGGATTGATAACGGTCGATAGTTTCCTAAGTCGTTTTTATCGCCTTTTTTAAAGAGCGCAGCGACTCGCGCTATCTGCATCGTTCGAGGAAACGTGCCTTCGCTTATACAGATATTGAAGATATAGGTAAGACAAGGAGAGAGAAGGTCAGCAACATATTTGATTGGTATATTTGGATACCATCAATATCTTTAGCGGTACTATTATTTAGACTGTGAATTGTGCTAATTATCTCTCCCTCATTTACTGGATACAAAAATATAGAGCTAGAGTTGTATGGAATACCATCAAGATCATTGTCTGGTGCGTTGTTACTTCCAATATTAACAAAGTGTTCGTTAAAAGCGTCTGCAAGTGCTTTTTCCTGTAACTCAAGACCATTTATTTTTAAGCTCTGTATCCTTTCCTCGGGAATATTGCAGTTCAACAAAGAGTTCAGTTTTTTCCACATTGCGGCCGTACCTGGAGCTAGTGAATTAAAGGAAAGTGTATAGTAATCTCGCCTGGCCTTTTTTATATCTTTGTCTAAACGATTCCTAATTTTTTTGAAAGCCTGAAATATTTCGGGGTCTCTGGTCTTTATAAATTCACTGTATAATGCATTCTTTCTCCGTATTCTGGCAGATAGCTCTGCACTAATCCATGGTTTACGTATTTTCTTTTTGTGTTTGATGCACTTAAAAGGAAAGCTAGTGTCATAACTTTCTTTCAATAGGCTGAAAAAAGCCTCGTAAGCCAAATTTGCGTCTTTAAGATCGTATACAGTGTCCCAACATGTCTGAGCTATCTTCTCACGAAAAATAGAAAGAGCCAGATCAGTTATTAGTTGAATGAAATGGTTTGTCTTTGTTTCCTTGTTTCGAACGTGACCCTTGAAACATAAATATATCGGCAAGTGATCACTGAGATCCGATGCGAAAACGCCAGCGTTAATGACGTCAGAACTTAAATTCGTAATAAATACGTCAAATAAAGATGACGAATTCTCGGTCACTCTGGTAGGAAGACTGATAGTATTCCAACACGCATTCATCTCCAAGAGAGTATATAACCTAAGTTTTGGTGAATCATTCTTCATCATGTTAATGTTGATGTCTCCGCCATAAATTAAATTGAATTTGTTGTCATTTATAAAGTCGAGAAAAGTTTCTAAGAACTCCAAGAATGATGTAACGGAACCATTCGGAGGGCGATAGCAAACAGCGAAAACAGTATTGTTTTGTATCACTGATAAAAATTCATAGTCATAAGTTATTACTGAAAACTGGTTCAATAATTCACATGCAGACGGCTTTTTAACCAAGGTGCATATTCCGCCACCACGACCTGTTGATCGATTCAGGTAGAAAGTATTGTACAATGGAAGCCGAAAGATGTTCACATCTTCAACACACCAAGTTTCTGTCAGCATAATGACGTCAAAGAATTGCTTTGTTTGCTCAAAAAAGAGTTGTAAGTCATGTTCCTTGCGAGTAAAAAAACGTATGTTTAAGTGAAAACATTTGAAAGCCTTCGAAAACGCTGTACCTAAGTGATGGTTGAAAGTGTGTGGCAATACGTAAGAGTGAGTAGGTGCCATAGTGTTCTTTGTGTTCAGCTGATCTGTTGCTTAAGTTTGTCGCGGTCACTAGAGCAGGAAATGACCACCGCGTTTTGCCCATCAGCTTTCCGGACCAAGACCTTGTTGTTATTGTGCCATACGTATTTGTAGTTATTTGCCTTGGCCCAGAGCTTTGTTTCGGTAAGCAGAGTACGTGTCCTTTTTGTCAGGTTTTCTAACACAAAAATGCTTTCATTTCCCTGGCACAGTGTTTTCCTGTTTTGCCACCATTTTTCTCTTACTGATTGTTTGGCGAAACGACAGATAATGCCAGGTATCTTATCTTGCTTTGAGGGAAGGCGATGAGTGGACACTATGTCACTTTCCTGAAGCTGTGGCAGGTTGTTTAGAGTTGCCAGCTTATTTATCTCATCAATCAGCTTTTCATCCTTCATTGCTTTAATTCCATGGAACTCAAGGTTCAGCTTTCGGCTTCTCCATTCCAAACAGTCCGTTTCGTTTTTCAGCTGCGTTATTTCATCGTCTTGCTTTTCAATCCTGTCTACCCTGTGTTTCAGTTCCCTGACCTCACGTTCGTTCTTTTCTACCCGAGTTAGAAGCTCATCATACTGGTCACTCATGTACTGAACTGTGTATTCGACGCTGTCAACTGTTTCTTTCAGCGGTAAAAGGTACTCCAGCTTTTCATTGATTGATTTCAGCAGTGCACGAACATCCTGGTCATCCGTATCATTACTGGATCTAGCGATTTGTGGAGTACGACCTTTCGAACGCCTGCAATTTGAGCAACGCCACGCACTGCGATACTGCTCCCCTTTGGACTTGATAGTAGCATCTGAAATTCCTGCACATTTCCCCGTGTGATAGACAGATCTACAGTCACTACAGTCGATTTTGGAATCAAGTTCCTCGAGTTGCATATCACATGACCCACAGTGTTCATCAAGGGGCATAGCGACACTTTTGGCAGCAGCAGCAGAAGTAAAAGAGGACAGCGGGAAGATCTATTAACAGAGCAGCAACTAACCTGCAATTGCAGAGAAAACTTCTTAGGATGGTGCCTTTCCCGTGCCGCTGCCGCTGCCAGTGCGACAGCCGCAGGTCTCTGGGCTTTCTTTAAAGCCTCGTCCGATGGGTGGGCGTGTCCGCTGGCCGGTAGCGATGCAGTCCTAGATGATGTTATATTCCGCAGCAACCAGCACACGTGCACTCTGACGGTTGTAGTCGACGTCAGAACTTCATATCTGCAATTGCAGAGAAAACTTCTTAAGATGGTGCCTTTCCCGTGCCGCTGCCGCTGCCAGTGTGACAGCCGCAGGTCTCTGGGCTTTCTTTATAGCCTCGTCCGATGGGTGGGCGTGTCCGCTGGCCGGTAGCGATGCAGTCCTAGATGACGTTATCTTCCGCAGCAACCAGCACACGTGCACGCAGACGGTTGTAGTCGATGTCAGAACTTCATATCTGCAATTGCAGAGAAAACTTCTTCAGATGGTGCCTTTCCCGTGCCGCTGCCGCTGCGCGGAATGTACAGGGTTTGTTCCGGTGTTGAGATGGCTCAGGGCAAGCCATGATGCTTGAAGATACGGTCGATGGTCTTGCACAAGCTGTCCGGGATGAGGTGCGCTGTTGCCGAACTGGTGATTCGAAGACCGGAGGGGCTCAACCGCAGGACGCCCGGAAAGCAATAGTGTAGCACCAGAACCTGACTCAGAGGTGTATCCTTGGCATGGAACACGGTGGCTGGAGGGCTCCAACAGCTGCAAGCAACAAAGTCCGATGAACTGCATTAAGAAGAAACGTGGAAAGTAAGCACAGGCCATCGCTGGCGTGCTGCCGAGCCCGCTGAAGGGCGCGCCGCCCCGCGCTCGCTTTTCAACAGAACTCCACGCTTGCGCGGAATGTACAGGGTTGGTTCCGGTGTTGAGATGGCTCATAGAAAGACATGATGCTTGGAGATACTGTCGGTGGTCTTGCACAAGCTGCGCGCCAAGAGGTGCGCTGTTGCCGTACTGGTGATTTGAAGACCGGAAAGCTCAACCTCAGGACGTCCGGAAAGCAATAGTGTAGCACCAGGACCTGATTCGAATGTGTATCCTTGGCACGGAACACGGAAGCTGGAGGCCTCCAACAGCTGCAGGCCCCAAGCTTCGACGAACTGCACCAAGAAGAATCGTAGAAAGTAAGCACACGCCATTGCTGGCGTGCTGCCGAGCCCACTGAAGGGCGCACCGCTCCACGCTGGCTTTTCAACAGAACTCCACGCTTGCGTGGAATGTACAGGGTGTGTTCCGATGTTGAGATGGCTCAGGGAAAGCCATGATGCTTGAAGATACGGTCGCTGGTCTTGCACAAGCTGCCCGGGACGAGGTGCGCTGTCGCCGAACTGGTGATTCGAAGACCGGAGGGGCTCAACCGCAGGACGCCCGGAAAGCAATAGTGTAGCACCAGGACCTGACTCAGAGGTGTATCCTTGGCATGGAACACGGTGGCTGCAGGGCTCCAACAGCTGCAAGCAACAAAGTCCGATGAACTGCATTAAGAAGAAACGTGGAAAGTAAGCACAGGCCATCGCTGGCGTGCTGCCGAGCCCGCTGAAGGGCGCGCCGCCCCACGCTGGCTTTTCAACAGAACTCCACGCTTGCGCGGAAGTCACAGGGTTGGTTCCGGTGTTGAGATGGCTCATAGAAATCCATGATGCTTGGAGATACTGTCGGTGGTCTTGCACAAGCTGCGCGCCAAGAGGTGCGCTGTCGCCGAACTTTTGATTTGAATTCCGGAGAGGCTCAACCGCAGGACGCCCGGAAAGCAATAGTGTAGCACCAGGACCTGACTCAGAGGTGTATCCTTGGCACGGAAGACGGTGGCTGGTGGGTCCAACAGCTGCAAGCCCCAAAGTCCGATGAACTGCACCAATAAGAAACGTGGAACGTAACCACATGCCATCGCTGGCGTGCTGTCGAGCCCACTGAAGGGCGCGCCGCCTCGGGCTGGCTTTTTAAGAGAACTCCACGCTTGCGCGGAATGTACAGGTTTGCTTCCGGTGTTGAGATATCTCAGGCAAAGCCATGCTGCTTGGAGATACGGTCGGTGGTCTTGCACAAGCTGCGCGGGACGAGGTGCGCTGTCGCCGAATTGGTGATTTGAAGACCGCACAGGCTCAACTGCAGGACGCCCGGAAAGCAATAGTGTACCACCAGAACCTGACTCGAAGGTGTATACTTGGCACAGAACGCAGTGGCTGGAGGGCTCCAACAGCTGCAAGCCCCAAAGTCCGACGAAATGCACCAAGGATCGTAGAAAGTGAGCACAGGCCATCGCTGGCGTGCTGCCTAGCCCACTGAAGGGCGCGCCGCCTCGGGCTGGCTTTTTAATGGAACTACACGATTGCGCAGAATATACAGGGTTGCTTCCGGTGTTGAGATGGCTCAGGAAAAGCCATGATGCTTGGAGATACAGTCGGTGATCTTGCACAAACTGCGCGGGACGAGGTGCGCTGTCGCCTAACTGGTAATTTGAAGACCGGAAAGACTCAACCGCAGGACGCCCGGAAAGCAACAGTGTAGCACCAGGACCTGACTCGAATGTGTTTCCTTGGCACGGTACACGGAGGCTTGAGGGCTCCAACAGCTGCAAGCAACAAAGTCCGACGAACTGCACCAAGAAGAACCGTGGAAAGTAAGCACAGGCCGTCGCTGGCGTGCTGCCGAGCCCACTGAAGGGCGCGCCGCCTCGGGCTGGCTTTTTAAGAGAACTCCACACTTGCGCGGAATGTGCAGGGTTGCTTCCGGTGTTGAGATATCTCAGGCAAAGCCATGCTGCTTGGAGATACGGTCGGTGGTCTTGCACAAGCTGCGCGGGACGAGGTGCGCTGTCGCCGAATTGGTGATTTGAAGACCGCACAGGCTCAACTGCAGGACGCCCGGAAAGCAATAGTGTACCACAAGGACCTGACTCGAAGGTGTATCCTTGGCACGGAACACGGTGGCTGGAGGGCTCCAACAGCTACAATCCCCAAACTTCGACGAACTGCACCAAGAAGAATCGTAGAAAGTAAGCACAGGCCATCGCTGGCGTGCTGCTGAGCCCACTAAAGGGCGCGCCGCTCCGCGCTGGCTTTTCTACAGAACTCCACGCTTGCGCGGAATCTACAGGTTTGTTCCAGTGTTGAGATGGCTCAGAGAAAGCCATGATGCTTGGAGATACGGTTGGCGGTCTTGCACAAGCTGCGCGGGACGAGGTGCGCTGTCGCCGAACACTTGATTTGAATACCGCAAAGGCTCAACCTCAGAACGCCCGGAAAGCAATTGTATAGCACCAGGACCTGACTCAGAGGTCTATTCTTGGCATGGAACACGGTGGCTGGAGGGCTCCAACAGCTACAAGCCCCAAAGTCCGACGAAATGCACCAAGAAAAATCGTAGAAAGTAAGCACAGGCCATCGCTGGCCTGCTGTCGAGACCACTGAAGGGCGCGCCACTCCGCGCTGGCTTTTCAACAGAACTCCATGCTTGCGTGGAATGTACAGGGTTGGTTCCGGTGTTGAGATGGCTCAGAGAAAGCCATGATGCTTGGAGATACGGTCGGTGGTCTTGCACAAGCTGCGCGGGACAAGGTGCGCTGTCGCCGAACTGGTAATTTGAAGACCAGAAAGGTTCAACTGCAGGACGCCCGGAAAGCAATAGTGTAGCACCAGGACCTGACTCAAAGGTATATCCTTGCTCGGAACACGGTGGCTGGAGGGCTCCAACAGCTGCAAGCCTCTAAGTCCGACGAACTGCACCAAGAAGAAACGTGGAAAGTAAGCACAGGCCATCGCTGGCGTGCTGCCGAGCCCACTGAAGGGCGCGCCGCCCCGCGCTGGCTTTTTAGGAGAACTCAACGCTTGCGCGGAATGTACAGGGTTGCTTCCGGTGTTGTGATCTCTCAAGCAAAGCCATGCTTCTTGGAGATACGGTCGGTGGTCTTGCACAATCTGCGCGGGACGAGGTGCGGTGTCAACGAATTGGTGATTTGTAGACTGCATAGGCTCAACTGCAGGACGCCCGGAAAGCAATGGTGTACCACCAGGACCTCACTCGAAGGTGTATCCTTGGCACGGAACACGGTGGCTGGAGGGCTCCAACAGCTACAAGCCCCAAAGTCCGATGAACTGCACCAAGAATCGTAGAAAGTAAGCACACGCCATCGCTGGCGTGCTGCCGAGCCCACTGAAGGGCGCGCCGCTCCGCGCTGGCTTTTCAAAAGAACTCCACGCTTGCGCGAAATGTACAGGGTTTGTTCCGGTGTTGAGACGGCTCAGGGAAAGCCATGATGCTTGAAGATACGGTCGATGGTCTTGCACAAGCTGTCCGGGACGAGGTGTGCTGTTGCCTAACTGGTGATTCGAAGACCGAAGGGGCTCAACCGCAGGATGCCCGGAAAGCAATAGTGTAGCACCAGAACCTGACTCAGAGGTGTATCCTTGGCATGGAACACGGTGGCTGGAGGGCTCCAACAGCTGCAAGCAACAAAGTCCGATGAACTGCACCAAGAAGAAACGTGGAAAGTAAGCACAAGCCATCGCTGGCGTGCTGCCGAGCCCGCTGAAGGGCGCGCCGCCCCGCGCTGGCTTTTCAACAGGTGTGTGTCCTTCTTGTTCTGGTCCTTTGTCTGCAAGCGCTGTGTTCTCAAGATGAACTCCACGCTTGCGCGGAAGGTACAGGGTTGGTTCCGGTGTTGAGATGGCTCATAGAAAGCCATGATGCTTGGAGATACAGTCCGTGGTCTTGCACAAGCTGCGCGGGACGAGGTGCGCTGTCGCCGAACTGGTAATTTGAAGAGCAGAAAGGCTGAACAGCAGGACGCCCGGAAAGCAATAGTGTAGCACCAGGACCTGACTCAGAGATGTATCCTTGGCATGGGACACGGTGGTTGGAGGGCTCCAGCAGCTGCAAGCAACAAAGTCCGATGAACTGCATTAAGAAGAAACGTGGAAAGTAAGCACAGGCCATCGCTGGCGTGCTGCCGAGCCCGCTGAAGGGCGCGCCGCCCCGCACTGGCTTTTCAACAGAACTCCACGCTTGCGCGGAAGGTACAGGGTTGGTTCTGGTGTTTAGATGGCTCATGGTAAGCCATGATGCTTGGAGATACAGTCCGTGGTCTTGCAAAAGCTGCGCGGGACGAGGTGCGCTGTCGCCGAACTGGTAATTTGAAGACCGGAGAGGCTCAACCGCAGGACGCACGGAAAGCAATAGTGTAGCACCAGGACCTGACTCGAAGGTGTATCCTTGGCACAGAACACAGTGGCTGTAGGGCTCCATCAGCTGCAAGCCCCAAAGTCCGACGAAATGCACCAAGAAGAAACGTGGAAAGTAAGCACAGGCCATCGCTGGCGTGCTGCCGAGCCCGCTGAAGGGCGCGACGCCTCGGGCTGGCTTTTTAGGAGAACTCAACGCTTGCGCGGAATGTACAGGGTTGGTTCCGGTGTAGAGATAGCTCATAGAAAGCCATGATGCTTGGAGATACAGTCCGTGGTCTTGCACAAGCTGCGCGGGACGAGGTGCGCTGTCGCCGAACTGGTAATTTGAAGACCAGAAAGGCTGAACCGAGGACGCCCGGAAAGCAATAGTGTAGCACCAGGACCTGACTCAGAGATGTATCCTTGGCACGGAACACGGAGGCTGGAGGCCTCCAACAGCTGCAGGCCCCAGGCTTCGACGACCTGCACCAAGAAGAATCGTAGAAAGTAAGCACACGCCATCGCTGGCGTGCTGCCGAGCCCACTGAAGGGCGCACCGCTCCACGCTGGCTTTTCAACAGATCTCCACGCTTGCGCGGAATGTACAGGGTTTGTTCAGATGTTGAGATGGCTCAGGGAAAGCCATGATGCTTGAAGATACGGTCGCTGGTCTTGCACAAGCTGCCCGGGACGAGGTGCGCTGTCGCCGAACTGGTGATTCGAAGACCGGAGGGGCTCAACTGCAGGACGCCCGGAAAGCAATAGTGTAGCACCAGGACCTGACCCGAAGGTGTATCCTTGGCACGGAAGGCGGTGGCTGCTGGGTCCAACAGCTGGAAGCCCCAAAGTCCGATGAACTGCACCAATAGGAAACGTGGAACGTAACCACATGCCATCGCTGGCGTGCTGTCGAGCCCGCTGAAGGGCGCGCCGCCTCGGGCTGGCTTTTTAATGGAACTACACGATTGCGCAGAATATACAGGGTTGCTTCCGGTGTTGAGATGGCTCAGGAAAAGCCATGATGCTTGGAGATACAGTCGGTGGTCTTGCACAAACTGCGCGGGAAGAGGTGCTCTGTCGCCTAACTGGTAATTTGAAGACCGGAAAGGCTCAACCACTGGACGCCCGGAAAGCAATAGTGTAGCACCAGGACCTGACTCGAAGGTGTATCCTTGGCACAGAAGACGGTGGCTGCTGGGTCCAACAGCTGGAGGCCCCAAAGTCCGACGAACTGCACCAAGAAGAAACGTGCAAAGTAAGAACAGGCCGTCGCTGGCGTGCTGCCGAGCCCACTGAAGGGCGCGCCGCCCCGCGCTGGTTTTTTCAACAGAACTCTAAGCTTGCGCGGAATGTACAGGGTTGGTTCCGTTGTTGAGATGGCTCAGGGAAAGCCATGATGCTTGGAGATACGGTCGGTGGTCTTGCACAAGCTGTGCGGGACGAGGTGCGCTGTCCACGAACTGGTAATTTGAAGACCGGAAAGGGTCATCCGCAGCACGCCCGGAAAGTATTAGTGTTTCCACCAGGACCTGACTCGAATGTGTATCCTTGGCAATGAACACGGAGACTGGAGGGCTCCAACAGCTGCAGGCCCCAAACATCGACGAACTGCACCAAGAAGAATCGTAGAAAGTAAGCACAGGCCATCGCTGGCGTGCTGCCGAGCCCACTGAAGGGCGCGCCGCTCCGCGCTGGCTTTTCAACAGAACTCCACGCTTTCGCGGAATGTACAGGGTTGGTTCCGGAGTTGAGATGGCTCATGGAAAGCCGTGATGCTTGAAGATACGGTCGGTGGTCTCGCACAAGCTGCCCGGGACGAGGTGCGCTGTCACCGAACTGTTGATTTGATGACCGGAAAGGCTCAACCGCAGGACGCCCGGAAAGCAATAGTGTAGCACCAGGACCTGACTCAGAGGTGTATCCTTGGCATGGAACACGGTAGCTGGAGGGCTCCAACAGCTGCAAGCAGCAAAGTCCGATGAACTGCACCAAGAAGAAACGTGGAAAGTAAGCACTAGCTATTGCTGGCGTGCTGCCTAGCCCACTGAAGGGCCCGACGCCCCGCGCTGGCTTTTCAACAGAACTCTAAGCTTGCGCGGAATGTACAGGGTTAGTTCCGGTGTTCAGATGGCTAAGGGAAAGCCATGATTTTTGGAGATACGGTCGGTGGTCTTACACAAGCTTCGCGGGACGAGGTAGGCTGTCGCCGAACTGGTGATTTGATGACCGGAAACGCTCAACCGCAGGACGCCGGAAAGCAATAGTGTAGCACCAAGACCTGACTCGAATCTGCATCCTTGGCACGGAACACGCAGGCTAGAGGGCTGCAACAGCTGCAGGCGCCAAAGTCCGACGAACTGCACCAAGAAGAATCGTGGAAAGTAAGCACAGGCCATCGCTGGCGTGCTGCCGAGCCCACTGAAGGGCGCGCCGCCCCGCGCTGGCGTTTCAACAGAACTCCACGCTAGCGCGGTATGTACAGGGTTGGTTCCGGTGTTGAGATGGCTCAGGGAAAGCCATGATGCTTGAAGATACAGTCGCTGGTCTTGCACAAGCTGCCCGGGACGAGGTGCGCTGTCGCCGAACTGGTAATTTGAAAACCGGAAAGGCTCAACCGCAGGACGCCCGGAAAGCAATAGTGTAGGACCAAGACCTGACTCGAATGTGTATCCTTGGCACAGAACACGCTGGCTGGAGGGCTCAAACAGCTGCGAGCAACAAAGTCCGATGAACTGCACCAAGAAGAATCGTAGAAAGCAAGCACACGCCATCGCTGGCGTGTTGCCGAGCCCACTGAAGGGCGCGCCGCTCCGTGCTGGCTTTTTAACAGAACTCCACGCTTGCGCGGAATGTAGAGGGTTGCGTGCGGTGCTGAGATGGCTCAGAGAAAGCCATGATGCTTGAAGATACAGTCAGTTGTCTTGCGCAAGCTGCGTGGGACGATGTGCGCTGTCGCCGAACTGGTAATTTGAAGACCGGAAAGTCTCAACCGCGGGACGCCCGGAAAGCAATAGTGAAGCACCAGGACCTGAATAGTATCTCTATCCTTGGCACGGAACACGCAGGCTGGAGGGCTCCAATAGTTGAAGCCCCCAAAACTCGACGAACTGCACCAAGAAGAATCGTATAAAGTAAGCACAGGCCATCGCTGGCGTGCTGTCGAGCGCACTGAAGGGCGCGTCGCTCCGCGCGGGCTTTTCAAGAGAACTCCACGCTTGCGTTGAATGTACAGGGTTGCTTCCGGTGTTTAGATGGCTCAGGGAATTCCATGTGCTAGGAGATGCAGCCGGTGGTCTTGCACAAGCTGCGCGAGACGAGGTGCGCTGTCCACGAACTGGTAATTTGAAGACCGGAAAGGCTCAACCGCAGGACGCCCGGAAAGCAATAGTGTACCACCAGGACCTGACTCGAATGTGTATCCTTGGCAAGGAACACGCACACTGGAGGGCTCCAACAGCTGCAGGCCCCAAACTTTGACGAACTGCACCCAGACGAATCGTAGAAAGTAAGCACAGGCCATCGCTGGCGTGCTGCCGAGCCCACTGAAGGGCGCGCCGCTCCGCGCTGGCTTTTCAACAAAACTCCACGCTTGCGCGGAATGTACAGGGTTGGTTCCGGAGTTGAGATGGCTCAGGGAAAGCCATGATGCTTGAAGATACGGTCGGTGGTCTTGCACAAGCTGCCCGGGACGAGGTACGCTGTCGCCGAACTGTTGATTTGAAGACCGGAAAGGCTCAACCGCAGGACGCCCGGAAAGCAATAGTGTAGCAGCAGGACCTGACTCAGAGGTGTATCCTTGGCATGGAACACGGTAGCTGGAGGGCTCCAACAGCTGCAAGTAACAAAGTCCGATGAACTGCACCAAGAAGAAACCTGGAAAGTAAGCACAGGTCATCTCTGGCATGCTTCCGAGCCCGCTGAAGGGCGCGCCGCCCCGCGCTGGCTTTTCAAGAGAACTCTAAGCTTGCGCGGAATGTACAGGGTTGGTTCCGGTGTTGAGATGGCTCAGGGAAAGCCATGATGCTTGAATATACAGTCGCTGGTCTTGCACAAGCTGCCCGGGACGAGGTGCGCTGTCGCCGAACTGGTGATTTGAAGACCGGAAAGGCTCAACCGCAGGACGCCCGGACAGCAATTGTGTAGCACCAGGACCTGACTCAGAGGTGTATCCTTGGAATGGAACACGGTGGCTGGAGGGCTCCAACAGCTGCAAGCAACAAAGTCCGATGAACTGCACCAAGAAGAAACGTGGAAAGTAAGCACAGGCCATCGCTGGCGTGCTGCCAAGCCCGCTGAAGGGCTCTGAGCCCCGCGCTGGCTTTTCAACAGAATTCCACGCTTTCGCGGAATGTACAGATTTGTTCCGATGTTGAGAGGGCTCAGAGAAAGCCATGATGCTTCGAGATAGGGTTGGTGGTCTTGCACAAGCTGCGCGGGACGAGGTGCGCTGTCGCCGAACACTTGATTTGAAGACCATCATCATCATCATCATCATCAGCCCTACTACACCCACTGCAGGGCAAAGGCCTCTCCCATGTCTCTCCAATTAACCCTATCCTTTGCCAGCTGCATCCACCCTTTGCCTGCAAACTTCTTAATCTCATCCGCCCATCTAACCTTCTGCCGCCCCCTGCTACGCTTACTTTCTCTTGGAACCCACTCCGTTACCCTTAAAGACCAGCGGTTATCTTGCCTTCGCATTACATGCCCTGCCCAAGCCCATTTCTTTCTCTTGATTTCGACTAGGATGTCATTAACCCGTGTTTGTTCCCTCACCCACTCTGCCCGCTTCCGATCTCTTAACGTTACACCTATCATTTTTCTTTCCATGGTTCGCTGCGTTGTCCTTAACTTAAGCTGAACTCTTTTCGTTAGCCTCCACGTTTCTGCCCCGTAGGTGAGTACCGGTAAGATTATGCTGTTGTACACTTTCCTCCTGAGGGAAATTGGTAAACTGCCACTCATGATCTGCGAGAATTTGCCATATGCGCTCCACCCCATTCTTATCCTTCTAGTTATCTCCCTCTCATGATCCGGATCAGCTGTCACTACCTGCCCTAAGTAGACGTATTCCGTCACCATTTCTAGGCTCTCGCTGCCAATTGTGAACTGTTGTTCCCTTGCTAGGCTGTTGAACATTACCTTGGTTTTCTGCATGTTAATTTTTAGACCCATCGATCTGCTCTGCCTGTCTAACTCGTTGATCATGATTTGCAGTTCACCTCCTGAGTGACTCAGCAAGGCAATGTCATCAGCAAATCTCAGATTATTTAGGTATTCTCCATTTATTCTTATTTTCAACTGTTCCCAATTGAAGCCTCGAAATACCTCGTGCAAACATGCGGTGAACAGCATTGGCGAGATCGTGTCTCCTTGCCTGACGCCCTTCCTTATTGGAATTTTATTGCTGACTTTATGGAGGACTATAGTAGCTGTGCAGTTGCTATATATATCTTCCAGTGTTTTGACATAAGGCTCTTCTACCCCCTGATTACGCAATGCCTGTATGACTGCTGAGGTTTCCACTGAGTCGAATGCTTTCTCGTAATCAATGAAAGCTATATATAGAGGTTGGTTATATTCTGCGCATTTCTCTATCACCTGATTGATAGTGTGAATATGATCTATTGTAGAATATCCTTTACGAAAGCCTGCCTGATCATTTGGTTGATTAAAGTCTAACGTTGCCCTGACTCTATTAGCGATTACCTTAGTAAATACTTTGTAGGCAACGGATAGTAAGCTGATCGGCCTGTAATTTTTCAAGTCCTTGGCGTCTCCCTTCTTATGAATTAAGATAATGTTTGCATTCTTCCAAGCTTCTGGTACAGTCGAGGTCATAAGGCATTGCGTATACAGGGTGGCTAGTTTCTCTAGCACGATGTCCCCTCCATCCTTCAACAGATCTGCTGTTACCTGATCATCCCCAGCTGCTTTTCCCCTTTTCATTGCTTCTAAGGCTTTCTTTACTTCATCTTTCGTTACTGGCGGGATGACGCATTGCTGTGCACTGCTGTCTTTCTCATTAGCGCTCTGATTACATTGGCTACTGTACAGGTCTGTGTAGAACTCTTCGGCTACGTTAACTATCTTATCCATATTGCTAATGACATTGCCCTGCTTGTCTCTTAATGCATACATCTGGTTTTTGCCTATGCCTAGTTTCCTCTTCACTGTTTTTAGGCTACCTCCGTTCTTTATAGCATGCTCGATTCTCTCCATATTAAACTTCCTTATGTCGGCTACCTTGCGCTTATTTATTAACTTTGATAGCTCCGTTAGTTCTATTCTATCGGTAGTGTTAGATGCCTTCATGTTTTGGCGCTTCTTAATCAGATCTTTCGTCACCTGAGATAGCTTCCCGGTATCTTTTCGAACTGTCCTACCGCCTACTTATACTGCGCACTCCGTAATTATTGATGTCAGGTTATCGTGCATTGAATGAACATCAAGATCATCTTCCTCAGTTAAAGCCGAGTATCTGTTTTGCAGCGCTATCCTAAACTCCTGTGCTTTCCCTCTTACGGCTAACTCGTTAATGGTCTTCTTCTTCGCTAGCTTCTTCCGTTCCCTCTTCAAGTCTAAGCTAATTCTAGACCTTACCATTCTATGGTCGCTGCAACGCACCCTTCCGAGTACGGCCACATCCTTAATGATGCCAGGTTTAGTGCATAGTATGAAGTCGATTTCATTTTTAATCTCACCATTGGGGCTCTTCCAGGTCCACTTCCTGTTTTCTCGTTTGCGGAAGAAGGTATTCATGATCCGTAAATTATTTCTATCCGCGAATTCGACTAATAACTCTCCCCTGCTATTTCTAGAGCCTATCCCATAGTCACCTACCGCGTGGTCGTCAGCCTGCTTCTTGCCCACCTTCGCATTGAAATCACCCATCAGTACAGTGTACTGTGATTTTACTTTATTCATTGCTGATTCTACGTCCTCATAGAAGCTTTCAACGGCCTGGTCATCATGGCTGGATGTGGGTGCGTAGGCCTGCACCACTTTCAGCTTGTACCTCCTATTCAGCCTAATTACTATAGCTGCTACCCTCTCGTTAATACTGTAGAGCTCCTCTACGTTGCCAGCTATATCCTTATTAATGAAGACCAGAAAGGCTCAACCGCAGGACTCCCGGAAAGCAGTAGTGTAGCACCAGGACCTGACTCGAAGGTATATCCTTTGCAGGGAACACGGTGGCTGGAAGGTCCAACAGCTGCAAGCCCCAAAGTCCGATGAACTGCACCAATAACAAACGTGGAACGTAAGCACAGGCCATCGCTGGCGTGCTGCCGAGTCCACTATAGGGCGCGCGGCCCCGCGCTGGCTTTTTAACAGAACTCCACGATTGCGCGGAATGTACAGGGCTGCTTCCGGTGTTGAGATGGCTCAGGGAAAGCGATGATGCTTGGAGATACTGTCGGTGGTCTTGCACAAGCTGCGCGGGACGAGGTGCGCTGTCGCCGAACACTTGATTTGAATACCGTAAAGGCTCAACCTGAGGACGCGCGGAAAGCAATAGTGTACAACCAGGACCGCACTCGAAGGTGTATCCTTGGCATGGAACACGGTGGCTGGAGTGCTGCAATAGCTACAAGCCCGAAAGTCCGATGAACTGCACAAAGAAGAAACCTGGAAAGTAAGCACAGGCCATCGCTGGCATGCTTCCGAGCCCGCTGAAGAGCGTGCCGCCCTGCGCTGGCTTTTTAAGAGAACTCCACGACTGCGCCGAATGTACAGGGTTGCTTCCGGTGTTGAGATGGCTTAGGGAAAGCCATGATGCTTGGAGATACAGTCGATGGTCTTGCACAAACTGCGCGGGACGAGGTGCGCTGTCGCCGGACTGGTAATTTGAAGACCGGAAAAGCCCAACCGCAGGACGCCCGGAAAGCAATAGTGTAGCAACAGGACCTGAATCGAATCTGTATCCTTGGCACGGATTACGCAGGCTAGAGGGCTCCAAGAGCTGCAGGCCCCAAAGTCCGACGAACTGCACCAAGAAGATTCGTGGAAAGTAAGCACAGGCCATCACTGGCGTGCTGCCGAGCCCACTGAAGTACGCGCCGCCCCGCGCTGGCTTTTCAACAGAACTCCACGCTGCGCGGAATGTACAGGGTTGGTTCCGGTGTTGAGAGGGCTCATAGAAAGCCATGATGCTTGAAGATACGGTCGCTGGTCTTGCACAAGCTGGCCTGGACGAGGTGCGCTGTCGCCGAACTGTTTGAAGACCGGAGAGGCTCACCCGCAGGACGCCCGGAAAGCAATAGTGTAGCACCAGGACCTGACTCAGAGGTGTATCCTTGGCATGGAACACGGTGGCTGGAGGGCTCGAACAGCTGCAAGCCCCAAAGACCGACGAAATCCAACAAGAAGAAACGTGGAAAGTAAGCACAGGCCGTCGCTGGCGTGCTGCTGAGCCCGATGAAGGGCGCGCCGCCTCGGACTGGCTTTTTAATAGAACTCCACGATTGCGCGGAATGTACAGGGTTGAGTCCGGTGTTGAGATGGCTCAAAGAAAGCCATGATGCTTGAAGATACAGTCAGTTGTCTTGCCCAAGCTGCGCGGGACGATGTGCGCTGTCGCCGAACTGGTAATTTGAAGTTCGGAAAGGCTCAACCGCGGGACGCCCTGAAAGCTATAGTGTAGCACCAGGACCTGAATCGAATCTGTATATTTGGCACGGAACACGCAGGCTGTAGGGCTCCAAAGCTGAAGGCCCCAAAGTTCGACGAACTGCACCAACAAGAATCGTATAAAGTAAGCACAGGCAATCGCTGGCATGCTGTCGAGCGCACTGAAGTGCGCGTCGCACCACGCTGGCTTTTCAACAGAACTCCACGCTTGCGCGGAATGTACAGGGTTGATTGCGGATTTGAGATGGCTCAGGGAAAGCCATGATGCTTGAAGGTACGGTCGGTGGTCTTGCACAAGCTGCGCGGGACGAGGTGCGCTGTCGCCGAACTGGTAATTTGAAGACCGGAAAGGCTCAACCGCAGGACGTCCGGAAAGCAATAGTGCAGGACCAGGACCTGACTCTAATGTGTATCCTTGGCACAGAACAAGCAGGCTGGAGGGCTCCAACAGCTGCAAGCAACAAAGTCCAATGAACTGCACCAAGAGGAAACGTGGAACGTAAGCACATGGCATCGCTAGCGCGCTGCCGAGCCCACTGAAGGGCGCGCCGCTCCGCGCTGGGTTTTCAACAGAACTCCACGCTTGCGCGGAATGTACAGGGTTGGTTCCGTTGTTGGGATGGCTCAGGGAAACCCATGATGCTTGAAGATACGGTCGCTGGTCTGGCACAAGCTGCCCGGGACGAGGTGCGCTGTCGCCAAACTGTTGATTTGAAGACCGGAAAGGCTCAACCGCAGGACGCCCGGAAAGCAATAGTGTAGCACCAGGACCTGACTCAGAGGTGTATCCTTGGCATAGAACACGGTAGCTAAAGAGCTCCAACAGCTGCAAGCAACAAAGTCCGATGAACTGCACCAAGAAGAAACCTGGAAAGTAAGCACAGGCCATCGCTGGCATGCTTCCGAGCCCGCTGAAGGGCGTGCCGCCCTGCGCTGGCTATTTAACAGAACTCCACTCTTGCGCGGAATGTACAGGGTTGAGTCCGGTGTTGAGATGGCTCAGAGAAAGCCATGATGCTCGAAGATACAGTCAGTTGTCTTGCCCAAGCTGCGAGGGACGATGTGCGCTGTCGCCGAACTGGTTTTTTAAGACCAGAAAGGCTCAACCGCGGGACGCCCGGAAAGCAATAGTGTAGCACCAGGACCTGAATCGAATCTGTATATTTGGCACGGAACACGCGGACTGGAGGGCTCCAACAGCTGCAGGTCCCAAACTTCGATGAACTGCACCAAGAAGAATCGTAGAAAGTAAGCACAGGCCATCGCTGGCGTGCTGCCGAGCCCACTGAAGGGCGCGCCGCTCCGCGCTAGCTTTTCAACAGAACTCCACGCTTGCGTGGAATGTACAGGGTTGGTTCCGGTGTTGAGATGGCTCAGTGGAAGCCATGATGCTTGAAGATATGGTCGGTGGTCTTGCACAAGCTGCGCGGGACGAGGTGCGCTGTCGCCGAACTGGTAATTTGAAGACCGGAAAGGCTCAACCGCAGGACGCCCGGAAAGCAATAGTGTAGGACCAGGACCTGACTCGAATGTTTATCTTTGGCACAGAGCACGCAGGCTGGAGGGCTCCAACAGCTGCAAGCAACAAAGTCCGATGAACTTCACAAAGAAGAAACGTGGAAAGTGAGCACAGGCCATCGCTGGCGTGCTACCTAGCCCACTGAAGGGCGCGCCGCCCCGTGCTGGTTTTTTCAACAGAACTCTACGCTTGCGCGGAAGGTACAGGGTTGGTTCCGGTGTTGAGATGGCTCATAGAAAGCCATGATGCTTGGATATACTGTCGGTGGTCTTGCACAAGCTGCGCGCCAAGAGGTAGCTGTCGCCGAACTGGTGCTTTGAAGACCGAAAAGCTCAACCTCAGGGCGTCCGGAAAGCAATAGTGTAGCACCAGGACCTGATTCGAATGTGTATCCTTGGCACAAAACACGGAGGCTGGAGGGCTCCAACAGCTGCAGGCCCCAAACTTCGACAAACTGCACCAAGAAGAATCGTAGAAAGTAAGCACAGGCCATCGCTGGCGTGCTGCCGAGCGCACTGAAGGGCGCGCCGCTCCGCGCTGGCGTTTCAACAGAACTCCACGCTAGCGCGGAATGTACAGGGTTGGTTCCGGTGTTGAGATGGCTCAGGGAAAGCCATGATGCTTGGAGATACTGTCGGTGGTCTTGCACAAGTTGCGCTCCAAGAGGTCGCTGTCCCCGAACTGGTGATTTGAAGACCGGAAAGCTCAGCCTGAGGACATCCAGAAAGCAATAGTGTATACACCAGGACCTGATTCGAATGTGTATCCTTGGCACGAAACACGGAGGCTGGAGGGCTCCAACAGCTGCAGGCCCCAAACTTCAACGAACTGCACCAAGAAGAATCGTAGAAAGTAAGCAAAGCCCATCGCTGGCGTGCTGCCGAGCCCGCTGAAGGACGGGCCGCCCCGCGCTGGCTTTTCAACAGAACTACACGCTTGCGCGGAATGTACAGGTTTGTTCCAGTGTTGAGATCGCACAGAGAAAGCCATGATGCTTGGAGATACGGTTGGTGGTTTTGCAAAAGCTGCGCGGGACGAGGTGCGCTGTCGCCGAACACTTGATTTGAATACCGCAAAGTCTCAACCCCAGGACGCCCGGAAAGCAATAGTGTAGCACCAACACCAGATTAAAGGTCTATCCTTTGCACGGAACACAGTAGCTGTAGGGCTCCAACAGCTGCAAGCCCCATAGTCCGACGAAATGCACCAAGAAGAAACGTGAAAAGTAAGCACAGGCCATCGCTGGCGTGCTGCTGAGCCCGATGAAGGGCGTGCCACCTCGGACTGGCTTTTTAATAGAACTCCACGATTGCGCGGAATGTACAGGGTTGCTTCCGGTGTTGATATGGCTCATGGAAAGCCATGATGCTTGAAGATACGGTCGCTGGTCTTGCACAAGCTGCCCGGGACGAGATACACTGTCGCCGAACTGGTGATTTGAAGACCGGAAAGGCTCAACCGCAGGACGCCATAAAAGCAATAGTGTAGTACCAGGACCTGACTCAGAGGTGTATCCTTGGCATGGAACACGGTAGCTGGAGGGCTCCAACAGCTGCAAGCCCCAATGTCTGACGAAATGCACCTAGAAGAATCGTAGAAAGTAAGCACAGGCCATCGCTGGCATGCTATCGAGCCCATTGAAGGGCGCGCCGCTCCGCGCTGGCTTTTCAACCGAACTCCACGCTTGCGTGGAATGTACAGGGTTGGTTCCGGTGTTGAGATGGCTTAGGAAAAACCATGGTGCTTCGAGATACGGTCGGTGGTCTTGCAGAAGTTGCGCGGGACGAGGTGTGCTTTCGCCGAACTGGTAATTTGAGACCGGAAAGGTTCAACCGTAGGACGCCTGGAAAGCAATGGTGTAGGACAAGGACCTGACTAGAAGGTGTATCCTTGGCACAGAACATGCTGGCTGGAGGGCTCCAACAGCTGCAAGCAACAATGTCCGATGAACTGCACCAGGAACAAAAGTGGAAAATAAGCACAGGCCATCGCTGGCGTGCTGCCGAGCCCACTGAAGGGCGCGCCGCCCCGCGCTGGTTTTTTTCAACAGAACTCCACGCTTGCGCGGAAGGTACAGGGTTGGCTCTGGTGTTGAGATGGCTCATAGAAAGCCATGATGCTTGGACATACAGTCGGTGGTCTTGCAAAAGCTGCGCGGGACGAGGTGCGCTGTCGCCGAATTGGTTATTTGAAGACCGCACAGGCTCAACTGCAGGACGCACGGAAAGCAATATTGTACCACCAGGACCTGACTCGAAGGTGTATCCTTGGCACGGAACACGGTGGCTGGAGGGCTCCAACAGCTACAAGCCGCAAATTTCTATGAACGGCACCAAGAAGAAACCTGGAAAGTAAGCACAGGCCATCGTTGGCATGCTTCCGAGCCCGCTGAAGGGCGTGCCGCCCTGCGCTGGCTATTTAACAGAACTCTACTCTTGCGCGGAATGTACAGGGTTGATTCCGGTGTTGAGATGGCACAGAGAAAGCCATGATGCTTGAAGATACAGTCAGATGTCTTGCACAAGCTGCGCGGGACGATGTGCGCTGTCGCCGAACTGGTGATTTGAAGACCGGAAAGGCTCAACCGCAGGACGCCCGGAAATCAATAGTGTAGCACCAGGACCTGACACGAATGTGTATCTTTGGCACGGAACACGGAGGCAGGAGTGCGCCAACAGCTGCAAGCCCCAATGTCCGACGAACAGCACCAAGAATTAACGTGGAACGTAAGCACAGGCCATCGCTGGCGTGCTGCCGAGTCCACTATAGGGCGCTGCCCCGCGCTGGCTTCTTAAGAGAACTCCACGATTGCGCGGAATGTACAGGGCTGCTTTCGGTGTTGAGATGGCTCAGGGAAAGCGATGATGCTTGGAGATACAGTCGGTGGTCTTGCAAAAGCTGCGCGGGACGATGTGCGCTGTCGATGAACTGGTTATTTGAAGACCAGAAATTCTCAACCGCAGGACGCCCGGAAAGAAATAGTGTAGGACGAGGACCTGACTCGAATGTGTATCTTTGGCACAGAACACGCAGGCTGGAGGGCTCCAACAGCTACAGGCCCCAACGTCCGACGAACTGCACCAAGAAGAATCGTGGAAATTAAGCACAGGCCATCGCTCGCGTGCTGCCGAGCCCAGTGAAGGGCGAGACGCCCCGCGCTGGTTTTTCAACAGAACTCCACGCTTGCGCGGAATGCACAGGGTTGCTTTCGGTGTTCAGATGGCTCAGGGAAAGCCATGATGCTACGAGATGAAGTCGGTGGTCTTGCACAAGCTGCGCGGGTCGAGGTGCGCTGTCCACGAACTGGTAATTTGTAGACCGGAAAGGCTCAACCGTAGGACGCCCGGAAAGCAATAGTGTACCACCAGGACCTGACTCGAATGTGTATCCTTGGCAAGGAACACGCAGACTGGAGCGCTCCAACCGCTGCAGGCCCCAAACTTCGACGAACTGCACCAAGAAGAATCGTAGAAAGTAAGCACAGGCCTTCGCTGGCGTGCTGCCGAGCCCACTGAATAGCGCGCCGCTCCGCGATGGCTTTTCAACAGAACTCCACGCTTGCGCGGAACGTACAGGGTTGGTTCCGGTGTTGAGATGGCTAAGGGAAAGCCATGATGCTTGAAGATACGGTCGCTGGTCTTGCACAAGCTGCCCGGGACGAGGTGCGCTGTCGCCAAACTGTTGATTTGAAGACCGGAAAGGCTCAACCGCAGGACGCCCGGAAAGCAATAGTGTAGCACCAGGACCTGACTCAGAGGTGTATCCTTGGCATAGAACACGGTAGCTAAAGGGCTCCAACAGCTGCAAGCAACAAAGTCCGATGAACTGCACCAAGAAGAAACCTGGAAAGTAAGCACAGGCCATCGCTGGCATGCTTCCGAGCCCGCTGAAGGGCGTGCCGCCCTGCGCTGGCTATTTAACAAAACTCCACTCTTGCGCGGAATGTACAGGGTTGAGTCCGGTGTTGAGATGGCTCAGAGAAATCCATGATGCTAGAAGATACAGTCAGTTGTCTTGCCCAAGCTGCGAGGGACGATGTGCGCTGTCGCCGAACTGGTAATTTGAAGACCAGAAAGGCTCAACCGCGGGACGCCCGGAAAGCAATAGTGTAGGACAAGGACCTGACTCGAATGTGTATCTTTGGCACAGAGCACGCAGGCTGGAGGGCTCCAACAGCTGCAAGCAACAAAGTCCGATGAACTTCACAAAGAAGAAACGTGGAAAGTGAGCACAGGCCATCGCTTTCGTGCTGCCTAGCCCACTGAAGGGCGCGCCGCCCCGTGCTGGTTTTTTCAACAGAACTCTACGTTTCCGCGGAAGGTACAGGGTTGGTTCCGGTGTTGAGATGGCTCATAGAAAGCCATGATGCTTGGAGATACTGTCGGTGGTCTTGCACAAGCTGCGCGCCAAGAGGTAGCTGTCGCCGAACTGGTGCTTTGAAGACCGGAAAGCTCAACCTCAGGACGCCCGGAAAGCAATAGTGTAGCACCAGGACCTGAATTATTGGTGTATCCTTGGCACGGAACACAGTGGCTGTAGGGCTCCAACAGCTGCAAGCCCCAAAGTCCGACGAAATGCACCAAGAAGAATCGTAGAAAGTAAGCACAGGCCATCGCTGGCGTGCTGCCGAGCCCATTGAAGGGCGCGCCGCTCCGCGCTGGCTTTTCAACAGAACTCCACGCTTGCGTGGAATGTAAAGGGTTGATTCCGGTGTTGAGATGGCTCAGGGAAAGCCATGATGCTTGAAGATACAGTCGGTGGTCTTGCACAAGCTGCGCGGGATGATTTGCGCTGTCGCCGAACTGGTAATTTGAAGACCGGAAACGCACAACCGCAGGACGCCCGGAAAGCAATAGTGTAGGACCAGGACCTGACTCGAATCTGTATCCTTGGCACAGAACACGCAGGCTGGAGGGCTCCAATAGCTGCAAGCAAGAAAGTCCGATGAACTGCACCAAGAAGAATCGTAGAAATTAAGCACAGGCCATCGCTGGCGTGCTGCGGAGCCCACTGAAGGGAGCGCCGCTCCGCGCTGGCTTTTCAACAGAACTCCACGCTTGCGCGGAATGTACAGGGTTAATTCTGGTGTTGAGATGGCTCAGGGAAAGCCATGATGCTTGAAGATACGGTCGCTGGTCTTGCACAAGCTGCCCGGGACGAGGTGCGCTGTCGCCGAACTGGTAATTTGAAGACCGGAAAGGCTCAACCGCAGGACGCCCGGAAAGCAATAGTGTAGGACAAGGACCTGACTCGAATGTGTATCCTTGGCACAGAACACGCAGGCTGGAGGGCTCCAACAGCTGCAAGCAACAAAGTCCGATGAACTGCACCAAGAAGAAACGTAGAAACTGAGCACAGGCCATCGCTGGCGTGCTGCCGAGCCCGCTGAAGGGCGCGCCGCCCCGCGCTGGCTTTTCAACAGAACTCCACGCTTGCGCGGAATGTACAGGTTTGTTCCAGTGTTGAGATGGCTCAAAGAAAGCCATAATGCTTGGAGATACGGTTGGTGGTCTTGCACAAGCTGCGCGGGACGAGGTGCGCTGTCGCCGAACACTTGATTTGAATACCGCAAAAGCTCAACCTCAGGACACCCGGAAAGCAATAGTGTAGCACCAGGACCTGACTTAAAGGTCTATCCTTATCACGGAACACAGTGGCTGTAGACCTCCAAAAGCTGGAAGCCCCAAAGTCCTAGGAAATCCACCAAGAAGAATCGTAGAAAGTAAGCACAAGCTATCGCTGGCGTGCTGCGGAGCCCGCTGAAGGGCGCGCCGCCCCGCGCTGGCTTTTCAACAGAACTCCAACTTTGCGCGGAATGTACAGGTTTGTTCCGATGTTGAGATGGCTCAGAGAAAGCCATGATGCTTGGAGATACGATCGGTGGTCTTGCACAAACTGCGCGGGACGAGGTGCGCTGTCGCCGAACAGGTAATTTGAAGACCGGAAAGACTCAACCGCAGGACGCCCGGAAAGCAATAGTGTAGCACCAGTAACTGACTCAGAGGTGTATCCTTGGCATGGGACACGGTGGTTGGAGGGCTCCAGCAGCTGCAAGCCCCAAAGTCCGACGAAATGCACCAATAAGAAACGTGGAAAGTAAGCACAGGCCATCGCTGGCGTGCTGCTGAGCCCACTGAAGGGCGCGCCGCCGCGCGCTGGCTTTTTAAGAGAACTCCACGCTTGCGCGGAATGTACAGGGTTGCTTCCGGTGTTGAGATATCTCAGGCAAAGCCATGCTGCTTGGAGATACGGTCGGTGGTCTTGCACAAGCTGCGCGGGACGAGGTGCGCTGTCGCCGAATTGGTGATTTGAAGACCGCACAGGCTCAACTGCAGGACGCCCGGAAAGCAATAGTGTACCACCAGGACCTGACTCGAAGGTGTATCCTTGGCACGGAACACGGTGGCTGGAGGGCTCCAACAGCTACAAGCCCCAAACTTCGACGAACTGCACCAAGAAGAGTCGTAGAAAGCACGCACAGGCCATCGCTGGAGTGCTGCTGAGCCCACTAAAGGGCGCGCCGCTCCGCGCTGGCTTTTCAACAGAACTGCACGCTTGCGCGGAATGTACAGGGTTTTTTCCGGTGTTGAGATGGCTCAGGGAAAGCCATGATGCTTGAAGATACGGTCGCTGGTCTTGCACAAGCTGCCCGGGACGGGGTGCGCTGTCGCCAAACTGGTGATTTGAAGACCGGAAAGGCTCAACCGCAGGACGCCCTGAAAGCAATAGTGTAGCACCAGGACCTGACTCGAATGTGTATCCTTGGCATGGAACACGGAGGCTGGAGGGCTCCAACAGCTGCAAGCCCCAATGTCCGACGAAATGCACCAGGAAGAATCGTAGAAAGTAAGCACAGGCCATCGCTGGCGTGCTGCAGAGCCCGCTGAAGGGCGCGCCGCCCCGCGCTGGCTTTTCAACAGAACTCCACGCTTGCGCGGAGGGTACAGGGTTGGTTCCGGTGTTGAGATGGCTCATGGAAAGCCATGATGCTTGGAGATACAGTCCGTGGTCTTGCAAAAGCTGCGCGGGACGAGGTGCGCTGTCGCCGAACTGGTAATTTGAAGACCGGAGAGGCTCAACCGCAGGACGCCCGGAAAGCAATACTGTAGCACCAGGACCTGACTCGAAGGTGTATCCTTGGCACAGAACACAGTGGCTGTAGGGCTCCATCAGCTGCAAGCCCCAAAGTCCGACGAAATGCACCAAGAAGAAACGTGGAAAGTAAGCACAGGCCATCGCTGGCGTGCTGCCGAGCCCACTGAAGGGCGCGCCGCTCCGCGCTGGCTTTTATAATAATAATATTAATAATAATAATAATAGTGGTTTTATTTGCGCCTAATGAATACATGGCGCGGGAGACCCGCAGTAAAAGCTGTCACAAGCGACAGCTTGACAAAGCCGGAGGCCCCCCTATACACTTGACAGCATCATAGGCGCAATGAAACGGCATGTCTCATCCAAAAACTAAATAGAACAAAACATGAAAACATCTGCAATTACAATCACTCACAAGAACTACATAAAATTATACAGAAAATGTGGTAGAATGAAGTTAGAAAGCGCTTACAAAAGCAATGAAACATTCATGTGCGATGGCAATGAGTTTAGCGAAAGTAACAGATAAATTAAGCACATTTTGCTTCACATAAAAATTCAAAACAAAGTGAATACAGACAAGCGGTACAGTCAGGGTAAACAACAACGTGACAGAGTAAACAGGAATGGCAAGCGAAGTGTCCTAGTACATGTTGAAATACCGGAGGAGTGTTTTGAACGTCACCTTTTCAAGTTGGATATGTTTATGATTTAAATCATTTAGTAACCGGGGTAGTTTATTCTGTATTGTTTGTAGGCCGTATGTTGTGCGAAACGTCCTTACTTTCCAGAGCTCCGTGTGACGTGTCTGGCGTGTAGTAGTGTTTGGTTGTAACCTGGCTAGACGATGTAGAAATGAACTGTTGCTAGCGTTTTCATTCTTAATTGCCTTGCAAAGGATATAATCAAACAGATTGGTAACAGGAATTATGTTGTATTTGGGAAATAGATGATACGTATGTGAATAAAACGGCAGATTTTCTATTACTCTTACAAACCTTTTCTGCAACTTGTGAAGCTTCTGCAAATTTCCGTAAGTTGTCGTAGACCAAACTAAGTGACAATAATTGAGTCGGGAGGAGAATAAGGTATTATAAAGTAACAGTAAGATTTTTGGTGGTAGTAAATTGCGATTGCGGTATACTAGCCCAATTACTTGTGCTAGCTTAATTAGCATGCTGTCCACGTGGACATCCCATGACATATTCTGCTGAAAGATAACACCTAATGTCTTAATACTGGAAGTTACTTCGAGAGGAGTGGCATTTAAGTAGATAGACATTTGTATTGTTATGTTTTTGTTTTTACTTCGAAAGAATACGGCTTTTGTTTTGTTTGCATTAATCGTCAGGCTGTTTTTACGTGTCCATTCGTCTAGTGTTAATAATGTTAAATTAGCAGCATCAACAAGGTCGTCACTAGTTTTACCAGTTAATAATATGCTGGTATCATCCGCGTACATGATAAATTTCACGGTTGCATCAATATTCACAATATCATTCACGTACATATTAAATAAAAAAGGTCCTAATATACTGCCCTGTGGGACCCCTGCTGAAATAGATAATGGGTTAGAACTGTGGTTGTTTATGACGACTATTTGTCTACGAAATTCCAAGTAGGAGCGTATAAGAGATGCAGCGTTACCACGAAAGCCATAGTGTTGGAGTTTCTTAATTAAAAGTTGATGACTGATGGAGTCAAATGCTTTTGACAGGTCAATAAAAATTCCTAGTACTAGTCCTAATTCTTCAAACTGATTTAGTATGTGTTCTTTTTGTTGTAGCAATGCGAGTTGTGTGCCTAAACCCTTACGGAAGCCATACTCGCAATCAGTCAGCAGGCAATGTTTCTGCTCGAATTCGGATAGTCGCTTTAAAATAACTTTTTCGAAGACTTTTGAAAAGACGGGAAGGATTGATAACGGTCGATAGTTTCCTAAGTCGTTTTTATCGCCTTTTTTAAAGAGCGCAGCGAATCGCGCTATCTGCATCGTTCGAGGAAACGTGCCTTCGCTTATACAGATATTGAAGATATAGGTAAGACAAGGAGAGAGAAGGTCAGCAACACATTTGATTGGTTTTATTTGGATACCATCAATATCTTTAGCGGTACTATTATTTAGACTGTGAATTGTGCTAATTATCTCTCCCTCATTTACTGGATACAAAAATATAGAGCTAGAGTTGTATGGAATACCATCAAGATCATTGTCTGGTGCGTTGTTACTTCCAATTTTAACAAAGTGTTCGTTAAAAGCGTCTGCAAGTGCTTTTTCCTGTAACTCAAGACCATTTATTTTTAAGGTCTGTATCCTTTCCTCGGGAATATTACAGTTCAACAAAGAGTTCAGTTTTTTCCACATTGCGGCCGTACCTGGAGCTAGTGAATTAAAGGAAAGTGTATAGTAATCTCACCTGGCCTTTTTTATATCTTTGTCTAAACGATTCCTAATTTTTTTAAAAGCCTGAAATATTTCGGGGTCTCTGGTCTTTATAACTTCACTGTATAATGCATTCTTTCTCCGTATTCTGGAGGATAGCTCTGCACTAATCCATGGTTTACGTGTTTTCTTTTTGTGTTTAATGCACTTAAAAGGAAAGCTAGTGTCATACCTTTCTTTCAATAGGCTGAAAAAAGCCTCGTAAGCCAAATTTGCGTCTTTAAGATCGTATACAGCGTCCCAACATGTCTGAGCTATCTTCTCACGAAAAATAAAAAGAGCCAGATCAGTTATTAGTTGAATGAAATGGTTTGTCTTTGTTTCCTTGTTTCGAACGTGACCCTTGAAACATAAATATATCGGCAAGTGATCACTGAGATCCGATGCGAAGACGCCAGCGTTAATGACTTCAGAACTTAAATTCGTAATAAATACGTCAATTAAAGATGACGAATTCTCGGTCACTCTGGTAGGAAGACTGATAGTATTCCAACACGCATTCATCTCCAAGAGAGTATATAACCTAAGTTTTGGTGAATCATTCTTCATCATGTTAATGTTGATGTCTCCGCCATAAATTAAATTGAATTTGTTGTCATTTATAAAGTCGAGAAAAGTTTCTAAGAACTCCAAGAATGATGTAACGGAACCATTCGGAGGGCGATAGCAAACAGCGAAAACAGTATTGTTTTGTATCACTGATAAAAATTCATAGTCATAAGTTATTACTGAAAACTGGTTCAATATTTCACATGCAGACGGCTTTTTAACCAAGGTGCATATTCCGCCACCACGACCTGTTGATCGATTCAGGTAGAAAGTATTGTACAATGGAAGCCGAAAGATGTTCACATCGTCAACACACCAAGTTTCTGTCAGCATAATGACGTCAAAGAATTGCTTTGTTTGCTCAAAAAAGAGTTGTAAGTCATGTTCCTTGCGAGTAAAAGAACGTATGTTTAAGTGAAAACATTTGAAAGCCTTCGAAAACGCTGTACCTAAGTGATGGTTGAAAGTGTGTGGCAATACGTAAGAGTGAGTAGGTGCCATAGTGTTCTTTGTGTTCAGCTGATCTGTTGCTTAAGTTTGTCGCGGTCACTAGAGCAGGAAATGACCACCGCGCTTTGCCCATCAGCTTTCCGGACCAAGACCTTGTTGTTGTTGTGCCATACGTATTTGTAGTTATTTGCCTTGGCCCAGAGCTTTGTTTCGGTAAGCAGAGTACGTGTCCTTTTTGTCAGGTTTTCTAACACAAAAATGCTTTCATTTCCCTGGCACAGTGTTTTCCTGTTTTGCCACCATTTGTCTCTTACTGATTGTTTGGCGAAACGACAGATAATGCCAGGTATCTTATCTTGCTTTGAGGGAAGGCGATGAGTGGACACTATGTCACTTTCCTGAAGCTGTGGCAGGTTGTTTAGAGTTGCCAGCTTATTTATCTCATCAATCAGGTTTTCATCCTTCATTGCTTTAATTCCATGGAACTCAAGGTTCAGCTTTCGGCTTCTTCATTCCAAACAGTCCGTTTCGTTTTTCAGCTGCGTTATTTCATCGTCTTGCTTTTCAATCCTGTCTACCCTGTGTTTCAGTTCCCTGACCTCACGTTCGTTCTTTTCTACCCGAGTTAGAAGCTCATCATACTGGTCACTCATGTACTGAACTGTGTCTTCGACGCTGTCAACTGTTTCTTTCAGCGGTAAAAGGTACTCCAGCTTTTCATTGATTGATTTCAGCAGTGCACGAACATCCTGGTCATCCGTATCATTACTGGATCTATCGAGTTGTGGAGTACGACCTTTCGAACGCCTGCAATTTGAGCAACGCCACGCACTGCGATACTGCTCCCCTTTGGACTTGATAGTAGCATCTGAAATTCCTGCACATTTCCCCGTGTGATAGACAGATCTACAGTCACTACAGTCGATTTTGGAATCAAGTTCCTCGAGTTGCATATCACATGACCCACAGTCTTCATCAAGGGGCATAGCGACACTTTTGGCAGCAGCAGCAGCAGTAAAAGAGGACAGCGGGAAGATCTATTAACAGAGCAGCAACTAACCTGCAATTGCAGAGAAAACTTCTTAAGATGGTGCCTTTCCCGTGCCGCTGCCGCTGCCAGTGCGACAGCCGCAGGTATCTGGGCTTTCTTTATAGCCTCGTCCGATGGGTGGGCGTGTCCGCTGGCCGGTAGCGATGCAGTCCTAGATGACGTTATATTCCGCAGCAACCAGCACACGTGCACTCTAACGGTTGTAGTCGATGTCAGAACTTCATATCTGCAATTGCAGAGAAAACTTCTTAAGATGGTGCCTTTCCCGTGCCGCTGCCGCTGCCAGTGTGACAGCCGCAGGTCTCTGGGCTTTCTTTATAGCCTCGTCCGATGGGTGGGCGTGTCCGCTGGCCGGTAGCGATGCAGTCCTAGATGACGTTATCTTCCGCAGCAACCAGCACACGTGCACGCAGACGGTTGTAGTCGATGTCAGAACTTCATATCTGCAATTGCAGAGAAAACTTCTTCAGATGGTGCCTTTCCCGTGCCGCTGCCGCTGCGCGGAATGTACAGGGTTTGTTCCGGTGTTGAGATGGCTCAGGGAAAGACATGATGCTTGAAGATACGGTCGATGGTCTTGCACAAGCTGTCCGGGATGAGGTGCGCTGTTGCCGAACTGGTGATACGAAGACCGGAGGGGCTCAACCGCAGGACGCCCGGAAAGCAATAGTGTAGCACCAGAACCTGACTCAGAGGTGTATCCTTGGCATGGAACACGGTGGCTGGAGGGCTCCAACAGCTGCAAGCAACCAAGTCCGATGAACTGCACCAAGACGAAACGTGGAAAGTAAGCACAGGCCATCGCTGGCGTGCTGCCGAGCCCGCTGAAGGGCGCGCCGCCCCGCGCTGGCTTTTCCACACACCTCCACGCATGCGCGGAAGGTACAGGGTTGGTTCCGGTGTTGAGATGGCTCATAGAAAGACATGATGCTTGGAGATACAGTCCGTGGTCTTGCACAAGCTGCGCGGGACGAGGTGCGCTGTCGCCGAACTGGTAATTTGAAGACCAGAAAGGCTCAACCGCAGGATACCCGGAAAGCAATAGTGTAGCACCAGGACCTGACTCAAAGGTATATCCTTGCACGGAACACGGTGGCTGGAGGGTCCAACAGCTGCAAGCCTCTAAGTCCGACGAACTGCATCAAGAAGAAACGTGGAAAGTAAGCACAGGCCATCGCTGGCGTGCTGCCGAGCCCACTGAAGGGCGCGCCGCCCCGCGCTGGCTTTTTAAGAGAACTCAACGCTTGCGCGGAATGTACAGGGTTGCTTCCGGTGTTGAGATATCTCAGGCAAAGCCATGATGCTTGGAGATACGGTCGGTGGTCTTGCACAAGCTGCGCGGGACGAGGTGCGCTGTCGCCGAAATGGTGATTTGAAGACCGGAGAGGCTCAACCGCAGGTCGCCCGGAAAGCAATAGTGTAGCACCAGGACCTGACTCAGAGGTGTATCCTTGGCACGGAATACGAAAGCTAGAGGGCTCCAACAGCTGCAGGCCCCAATGTCCGACGAACTGCACCAAGAAGAATCGTAGAAAGTAAGCACACGCCATCGCTGGCGTGCTACCGAGCCCACTGAAGGGCGCACCGCTCCACGCTGGCTTTTCAACAGAGCTCCACGCTTGCGCGGAATGTACAGGGTTAGTTCCGATGTTGAGATGGCTCAGGGAAAGCCATGATGCTTGAAGATGCGGTCGCTGGTCTTGCACAAGCTGCCCGGGACGAGGTGCGCTGTCGCCGAACTGGTGATTCGAAGACCGGAGAGGCTCAACCGCAGGACGCCCGGAAAGCAATAGTGTAGCACCAGGACCTGACTCAGAGGTGTATCCTTGGCATGGAACACGGTGGCTGGAGGGCTCCAACAGCTGCAAGCAACAAAGTCCGATGAACTGCACCAAGAAGAAACGTGGAAAGTAAGCACAGGCCATCGCGGGCGTGCTGACGAGCCCGCTGAAGGGCGCGCCGCCCCACGCTGGCTTTTCAACAGAACTCCACGCTTGCGCGGAAGGTACAGGGTTGGTTCCGGCGTTGAGATGGCTCATAGAAAGCCATGATGCTTGGAGATACTGTCGGTGGTCTTGCACAAGCTGCGCGCCAAGAGGTGCGCTGTCGCCGAACTTTTGATTTGAAGACCGGAGAGGCTCAACTGCAGGTCGCCCGGAAAGCAATAGTGTAGCACCAGGACCTGACTCAGAGGTGTATCCTTGGCACGGAAGACGGTGGCTGGTGGGTCCAACAGCTGCAAGCCCCAAAGTCCGATGAACTGCACCAATAAGAAACGTGGAACGTAACCACATGCCATCGCTGGCGTGCTGTCGAGCCCGCTGAAGGGCGCGCCGCCTCGGGCTGGCTTTTTAATGGAACTACACGATTGCGCAGAATATACAGGGTTGCTTCTGGTGTTGAGATGGCTCAGGAAAAGCCATGATGCTTGGAGATACAGTCGGTGGTCTTGCACAAGCTGCGCGGGACAAGGTGCGCTGTCGCCGAACTGGTAATTTGAAGACCAGAAAGGTTCAACTGCAGGACGCCCGGAAAGCAATAGTGTAGCACCAGGACCTGACTCAAAGGTATATCCTTGCTCGGAACACGGAGGCTGGAGGCCTCCAACAGCTGCAGGCCCCAAGCTTCGACGACCTGCACCAAGAAGAATCGTAGAAAGTAAGCACACGCCATCGCTGGCGTGCTGCCGAGCCCACTGAAGGGCGCACCGCTCCACGCTGGCTGTTCAACAGAACTCCACGCTTGCGCGGAATGTACAGGGTTTGTTCCGATGTTGAGATGGCTCAGGGAAAGCCATGATGCTTGAAGATACGGTCGCTGGTCTTGCACAAGCTGCCCGGGACGAGGTGCGCTGTCGCCGAACTCGTGATTCGAAGACCGGAGGGGCTCAACTGCAGGACGCCCGGAAAGCAATAGTGTAGCACCAGGACCTGACTCAGAGGTGTATCCTTGGCATGGAACACGGTGGCTGGAGGGCTCCAACAGCTGCAAGCAACAAAGTCCGATGAACTGCATTAAGAAGAAACGTGGAAAGTAAGCACAGGCGATCGCTGGCGTGCTGCCGAGCCTGCTGAAGGGCGCGCCGCCCCGCGCTGGCTTTTCAACAGAACTCCACGCTTGCGCGGAAGGTACAGGGTTGGTTCCGGTGTTGAGATGGCTCATAGAAAGCCATGATGCTTGGAGATACTGTCGGTGGTCTTGCTCAAGCTGCGCGCCAAGAGGTGCGCTGTCGCCGAACTGGTGATTTGAAGACCGGAGAGGCTCAACCGCAAAACGCCCAGAAAGCAATAGTGTAGCACCAGGACCTGACTCGAAGGTGTATCCTTGGCACGGAACACGGTGGATGGAGGGCTCCAACAGCTACAAGCCCCAAACTTCGACGAACTGCACCAAGAAGAATCGTAGAAAGCACGCACAGGCCATCGCTGGCGTGCTGCTGAGCCCACTAAAGGGCGCGCCGCTCCGCGCTGGCTTTTCAACAGAACTCCACGCTTGCGCGGAATATACAGGGTTTTTTCCGGTGTTGAGATGGCTCAGGGAAAGCCATGATGCTTGAAGATACGGTCGCTGGTCTTGCACAAGCTGCCCGGGACGGGGTGCGCTGTCGCCAAACTGGTGATTTGAAGACCGGAAAGGCTCAACCGCAGGACGCCCTGAAAGCAATAGTGTAGCACCAGGACCTGACTCAGAGGTGTATCCTTGTCATGGAACACGGAGGCTGGAGGGCTCCAACAGCTGCAAGCCCCAATGTTCGACGAAATGCACCAAGAAGAATCGTGGAAAGTAAGCACAGGCCATCGCTGGCGTGCTGCCGAGCCCACTGAAGGGCGAGCCGCCCCACGCTGGCTTTTCAACCGAAATCCACGCTTGCGCGGAATGTACAGGGTTGCTTCCGGTGTTGAGATGGCTCAGGGAAAGCCATGAGGCTAGGAGATGCAGTCGGTGGTCTTGCACAAGTTGCGCGGGACGAGGTGCGCTCTCCACGAACTGGTAATTTGAAGACCGGAAAGGCTCAACCGCAGGACGCCCGGAAAGCAATAGTGTACCACCAGGACCTGACTCAGAGGTGTATCCTTGTCATGGAACACGGAGGCTGGAGGGCTCCAACAGCTGCAAGCCCCAATGTCCGACGAAATGCACCAAGAAGAATCGTGGAAAGTAAGCACAGGCCATCGCTGGCGTGCAGCCGAGCCCACTGAAGGGCGAGCCGCCCCACGCTGGCTTTTCAACCGAAATCCACGCTTGCGCGGAATGTACAGGGTTGCTTCCGGTGTTGAGATGGCTCAGGGAAAGCCATGAGACTAGGAGATGCAGTCGGTGGTCTTGCACAAGTTGCGCGGGACGAGGTGCGCTCTCCACGAACTGGTAATTTGAAGACCGGAAAGGCTCAACCGCAGGACGCCCGGAAAGCAATAGTGTACCACCAGGACCTGACTCGAATGTGTATCCTTGGCAAGGAACACGCAGACTGGAGGGCTCCAACAGCTGCAGGCCCCAAACTTCGACGAACTGCACCAGGAAGAATCGTAGAAAGTAAGCACAGGCCATCGCTGGCGTGCTGCAGAGCCCGCTGAAGGGCGTGCCGCCCCGCGCTGGCTTTTCAACAGAACTCCACGCTGCGCGGAATGTACTTAGTTGATTCCGGTGTTGAGATGGCTCATAGAAAGCCATGATGCTTGGAGATACTGTCGGTGGTCTTGCACAAGCTGCGCGCCAAGAGGTGCGCTGTCGCCGAACTGGTGATTTGAAGACCGGAGAGGCTCAACCGCAGGACGCCCGGAAAGCAATAGTGTAGCACCAGGACTGACTCAGAGGTGTATCCTTGGCATGGAATACGGTGGCTGGAGGGCTCCAACAGCTGCAAGCAACAAAGTCCGATGAACTGCACCAATAAGAAACGTGGAACGTAACCACATGCCATCGCTGGCGTGCTGTCGAGCCCGCTGAAGGGCGCGCCGCCTCGGGCTGGCTTTTTAATGGAACTACACGATTGCGCAGAATATACAGGGTTGCTTCCGGTGTTGAGATGGCTCAGGAAAAGCCATGATGCTTGGAGATACAGTCGGTGGTCTTGCACAAACTGCGCGGGACGAGGTGCGCTGTCGCCTAACTGGTAATTTGAAGACCGGAAAGACTCAACCGCAGGACGCCCGGAAAGCAACAGTGTAGCACCAGGACCTGACTCGAATGTGTTTCCTTGGCACGGTACACGGAGGCTTGAGGGCTCCAACAGCTGCAAGCAACAAAGTCCGACGAACTGCACCAAGAAGAAACGTGGAAATTAGGCACAGGCCGTCGCTGGCGTGCTGCCGAGCCCACTGAAGGGCGCGCCGCCGCGCGCTGGCTTTTTAAGAGAACTCCACGCTTGCGCGGAATGTACAGGGTTGCTTCCGGTGTTGAGATATCTCAGGCAAAGCCATGCTGCTTGGAGATACGGTCGGTGGTCTTGCACAAGCTGCGCGGGACGAGGTGCGCTGTCGCCGAATTGGTGATTTGAAGACCGCACAGGCTCAACTGCAGGACGCCCGGAAAGCAATAGTGTAGCACCAGGACCTGACTCGAATCTGTATCCTTGGCACGGAATACGCCGGCTAGAGGGCTCCAACAGCTGCAGGCCCCAAAGTCCGACGAACTGCACCAAGAAGAATCGTGGAAAATAAGCACAGGCCATCACTGGCGTGCTGCCGAGCCCACTGAAGGGCGCGCCACTCCGCGCTGGCTTTTCAACAGAACTCCACGCTTGCTCGGAATGTACAGGGTTGGTACCAGTGTTGAGATGGCTCAGGGAAAGCCATGATCCTTGAAGATACAGTCCCTGGTCTTGCACAAGCTGCCCGGGACGTGGTGCGCTGTCACCGAACTAGTGATTTGAAGACCGGAAAGGCTCAACCGCAGGACGCCCGGAAAGCAATAGTGTAGCACCAGCACCTGACTCAGAGATGTATCCTTGGCATGGGACACGGTGGTTGGAGGGCTCCAACAGCTGCAAGCAACAAAGTCCGATGAACTGCACCAAGAAGAAACGTGGAAAGTAAGCAGAGACCATCGCTGGCGTGCTGGCAAGCCCGCTAAAGGGCGCTCCGCCGCGCGCTGGCTTTTCTACAGAACTCCACGCTTGCGCGGAATATACAGGTTTGTTCCAGTGTTGAGATGGCTCAGAGAAAGCCATGATGCTTGGAGATACGGTTGGCGGTCTTGCACAAGCTGCGCGGGACGAGGTGCGCTGTCGCCGAACACTTGATTTGAATACCGCAAAGGCTCAACCTCAGAACGCCCAGAAAGCAATTGTGTAGCACCAGGACCTGACTCAGAGGTCTATTCTTGGCATGGAACAAGGTGGCTGGAGGGCTCCAACAGCTACAAGCCCCAAAGTCCGACGAAATGCACCAAGAAAAATCGTAGAAAGTAAGCACAGGCCATCGCTGGTGTGCTGTCGAGACCACTGAAGGACGCGCCACTCCGCGCTGGCTTTTCAACAGAACTCCATACTTGCGTGGAATGTACAGGGTTGGTTCCGGTGTTGAGATGGCTCAGAGAAAGCCATGATGCTTGGAGATACGGTCGGTGGTCTTGCACAAGCTGCGCGGGACAAGGTGCGCTGTCGCCGAACTGGTAATTTGAAGACCAGAAAGGTTCAACTGCAGGACGCCCGGAAAGCAATAGTGTAGCAACAGGACCTGACTCAAAGGTATATCCTTGCTCGGAACACGGTGGCTGGAGGGCTCCAACAGCTGCAAGCCTCTAAGTCCGACGAACTGCACCAAGAAGAAACGTGGAAAGTAAGCACAGGCCATCGCTGGCGTGCTGCCGAGCCCACTGAAGGGCGCGCCGCCCCGCGCTGGCTTTTTAGGAGAACTCAACGCTTGCGCGGAATGTACAGGGTTGCTTCCGGTGTTGAGATCTCTCAAGCAAAGCCATGCTTCTTGGAGATACGGTCGGTGGTCTTGCACAAGCTGCGCGGGACGAGGTGCGGTGTCACCGAATTGGTGATTTGTAGACTGCCTAGGCTCAACTGCAGGACGCCCGGAAAGCAATGGTGTACCACCAGGACCTGACTCGAAGGTGTATCCTTGGCACGGATCACGGTGGCTGGAGGGCTCCAACAGCTACAAGCCCCAAAGTCCGATGAACTGCACCAAGTGGGCGTCGACGCTGCCAAGTGTCGGCTACAAAAGCATCGGAGCAGCACTGTAACGATGGGGCGTGGAACCGGCGAGATGGCGGTGACCCTTACAAGCTTTCTTCTGCTCACGCAGGTGTTTTCGGCGAACATTTTGGCGGCGGTCCTTCCTGACGGATTTCCGTTCGACGACGTATGGCCGGAATTGGTCGACAGTGGTTCTTCGTGCACGACTGCATTGTTTGAGAACTTCGAATTGCAACAGTGCCCAGCCAGCGACGAATTTGAACAGTTTGTGATTCCGAGCTGGCAACATTGCCAAGTGGGCGTCGACGCTGCCAAGTGTCGGCTACAAAAGCATCGGAGCAGCACTGTAACGATGGGGCGTGGAACCGGCGAGATGGCGGTGACCCTTACAAGCTTTCTTCTGCTCACGCAGGTGTTTTCGGCGAACATTTTGGCGGCGGTCCTTCCTGACGGATTTCCGTTCGACGACGTATGCCCGGAATTGGTCGACAGTGGTTCTTCGTGCACGACTGCATTGTTTGAGAACTTCGAATTGCAACAGTGCCCAGCCAGCGACGAATTTGAACAGTTTGTGATTCCGAGCTGGCAACATTGCCAAGTGGGCGTCGACGCTGCCAAGTGTCGGCTACAAAAGCATCGGAGCAGCACTGTAACGATGGGGCGTGGAACCGGCGAGATGGCGGTGACCCTTACAAGCTTTCTACTGCTCACGCAGGTTGGTCTTTTTCACCCTTTGAAGCCGTCGCGCTACATTTTGCCGGTTCCACCCCAAATGCTTTATCTTACTTTTTCCTGTAAGCCACGCGGTTTTGTGTTGTCAAATCGTCTGTATGTTAAGAGGCATTTTTCAGTTTTTCGTAGCCCAGCGTTTTATCTTCTAATCTTGTTGCTTTGTGGCGGGGATATTGAGAGTAACCCTGGCCCAGCAACAGCTGAACAATTTCGAGAGCTGTTGAATGGTCAAACCACAATTCTTTCCAAGTTATCGCAGCTTACCGCGGACGTAACTGACGTAAAAGCCCGGCTTGTTGTATTGGAAACTAAGTTAGGAAAAATTGACGCAATTGAAACAGCTCTAGCCAACGTTGAAGATCAACAACGAAAAGATCATGAAGTTCTGACAAGCATGATTGCAAAAATAGACGATTTGAAAAATCGTGGAAGGCGTAATAACTTGATTTTTTACGGCTTAACTGATTCTGATGACAGTGAGACGGCAGCCAAGTCTGAGGAGCTTATCATAAGTCAGTGCACTGAGGAGCTGGAATTGTCTTCCGTGTCTATTGAACGTGCTCATAGGCTGGGTAAATTCTCCCAAGGAAAAAATCGGCCTATCATTGTGCGCTTCAATTCCTTTAAAGACCGCCAGGCTGTGCTTGCAAATGCATTCAAGCTCAAGGGATCCAGTGTTGCTATATCTGAAGACTTTTCCCGTACTCTCCGTGATAGGAGAAAGAAATTATGGGATTATGCCAAGCAAAATGGCGAAAAAGGCGTGAAAGCAGTTCTGAAATATGATACGCTTCATTTGGGTAGTAGGCGTTTCCAATGGGACAGTGAAGCCGGCACCGTACGGGAACAATGACAAACCACTGTTCGTTCTGCGATGTGCCCGGTCAGCATTTTGTCAATCAATTGCCGCAGTATAAAAAATAAAGTTGATGACTTTCACTTTCTTCTTCGTACCGTGCAACCGACCTTTGTTTTGGGAACAGAATCGTGGCTCGATCCTACCATCTCAAGCGCTGAAATATTTCCTGACACGTACGAGTGTTTTCGTCGCGACCGTTGTGCACGTGGCGGAGGAGTGTTTATTTTGGTCCATAAAAGTGTCCCGTGCGCTCAAATGGAATTCTCTGATAGTGAAACTGAATTGGTTGTTTGCAAAGTACGACTGCCGAACGGGAAAGCAATGGTTCTTGGGTCATTTTATAGGCCTCCTGGTCCTTCTGTAAAGCCGCTAGTTGGCTTATCTCATTTTCTTGAAACCATTAACACTGAATGCCTTGTTTTAGGGGGGGACTTTAACCTTCCAGACATTGACTGGTCAGCTAACGAACCAAGAGATATAGCTCGAGGGAATCTATACTCAACTTTTTTTGACATTTTAGATTCCAACACCTTTTGTCAGTATGTGCATGAGCCATCACGAACGGACGGAACTGGTCACGTACTTGACCTCTTGCTGTGTAACGTGCCTGATGTTGTATGCAATGTACAAGTGTTGCCTGGTTTGAGCGACCACAATATTATTCTAGCAGATTTATTAGTTCACTACGTGAAGGTTGCAAAACCACCTAGGCGAAAGATTTATGTCTACAGCAGGGCCAACTACGAGGCGATTAGCGCTGCTTTCGATTCGTTCTTTCCAACTTTTGATGAACTCGCGGATAACTTAAATATCGAACAGCTATGGAGTACATTCAAACAGAAATTGTTCGAATTACGTGAAGCTTTTGTTTCATTAAGCGTTATATCAAGTAAGAGAGCTCGAGATAAACCCTGGTTTAACACCGAGTTACGTGCCCTTGTTCGCAGACAGCGACGAATGTATCGAAGATACAAGTTGTCTAAATCGCCAGAGTGTTTGGCCTTGCTGAAAACAATAAAAAATGAATTCAGACAGAAGTCTCACATCGCTAAAGACTTGTATTTTTCGAATTTAGGAGAAAAACTTGTCAAAGATACCAAAGAATTTTGGAGATATGTGAAGCGTAATGGTAAGGATGACAGCTCAGTACCTGCTCTGAAAAATGATGAGTTAATCATCCATGATGATGAGGCTAAAGTTGAAATGTTTAGCCGTTATTTTTCATCTGTGTTTTTGCCACCTAGTTCACGTTCTGTCTGTTTTGCATTACCTCTTGAAATAGATTGCATGCCGGAAGTTACTTTTTGTGTTGACGGTGTGCGTAAATTATTGAAGGATTTGAATCAGGCTAAGGCTTGTGGCCCTGATGACATTCCTGCCGCAATTTTAAGGAATTGTGCGGATACATTATGTCTGTATTTCACCCGGCTGTTCCAGAAGTCTCTTAATGAAACCGACTTGCCTGCTGATTGGAAGGTAGCGCGTGTCGTGCCCATACATAAGAGTGGTATGCGAAACTCCGTTCAGAACTACAGACCCGTTTCCTTAACCAGCATAACCTGTAAAATTATGGAGCATGTAATATATAGTTGCGTTATGGCCCATCTCACCAAACACAATCTCTTATGCACTAGTCAACATGGTTTCAGGCGTGGATTTTCCTGCAATACGCAGCTGGTGGAGTTCGTTCATGATTTGGCATCGGCAATCGATAAGCAACAAATTGTGGACTGCGTTTTCTTGGATTTCCGCAAGGCATTTGATGTTGTCGCGCACAGTCTTCTTCTCTCCAAATTGAAAGCGTATAACCTGGATTGTAAAATAATTGCGTGGATTGCAGAATATCTGTCGTTACGAAGGCAGGCTGCTGTTCTGAACGGTATTTCTTCACAGTATGCACCAGTTACGTCGGGAGTTCCCCAAGGCTCAGTATTGGGACCACTTTTGTTTTTGCTGTATATTAATGATATTTCAGTTGGCATACAGTCTTCATTCAGGATGTTTGCCGATGATTGTGTTGTTTACAGAGTAGTAAATTCCACTTCTGATTCACAAATCCTGCAAACTGATTTAGATACTGTGGCAGACTGGTGTGTACGTTGGGACATGTCCTTAAATATAAACAAAACTGTTCACGTCACTTTCACAAGAAAACGTGCTAATCATCCGTATAGGTATAGAATTAATGATCTTACTCTCAACATAAGCAAGTCATTTAAATATCTAGGCGTCTTTTTTACATCGGACTTACGATGGAATAAGCACATTAATTATATTGCGAATAAGGCAGCGTCACGTTTGGGTTTTCTACGGCGGAATTTTAGCCATTTACCAAGTAACTTAAAAACACAGCTGTATTTCAGTTACGTACGCTCCATACTTGAATATGGATGTGTTTGCTGGGACCCACACACATCTGAGTGTGTAGGAAAATTAGAGAAAATTCAGAATAGGGCAGTTAGATTTGTTCTTGGTAATTATAATTGGCAAGTTAGTATGACGGAAAGCAAACGAAAACTTAACTGGCAAGAGTTGAAGGACCGTAGAAGGTACATCAGATTGAAATTTTTCTATGAGATTTATTTTTCAAAAACTGGCATAAACCGCGAACAATATATCCAGGCACCTCATTATATATCTAAGCGACTAGACCACTGTTTGAAGGTCAGAGAATTTTCTTGCAAGGGTGACGTCTTGCGTTATTCTTTTTTTGTTAGAACTGTTCGGGACTGGAACAGTTTGCCATCGAGCATTGTATGTATTACATCTAACGAAGCATTTTTCCATGCACTGCAATAATTGCTTTATACCTATAAATGAAGTCTGTACCCCCCTGCTGTAATGCCCTGCGGGGCGATGCAGGTAACTAATAAATAAATAAAAGAATCGTAGAAAGTAAGCACACGCCATCGCTGGCGTGCTGCCGAGCCCACTGAAGGGCGCGCCGCTCCGCGCTGGCTTTTCAAAAGAACTCCACGCTTGCGCGGAATGTACAGGGTTTGTTCCGGTGTTGAGATGGCTCAGGGAAAGCCATGATGCTTGAAGATAAGGTCGATGGTCTTGCACAAGCTGTCCGGGACGAGGTGTGCTGTTGCCTAACTGGTGATTCGAAGACCGGAGGGGCTCAACCGCAGGACGCCCGGAAAGCAATAGTGTAGCACCAGCACCTGACTCAGAGATGTATCCTTGGCATGGGACACGGTGGTTGGAGGGCTCCAACAGCTGCAAGCAACAAAGTCCGATGAACTGCACCAAGAAGAAACGTGGAAAGTAAGCAGAGACCATCGCTGGCGTGCTGGCAAGCCCGCTAAAGGGCGCTCCGCCGCGCGCTGGCTTTTCTACAGAACTCCACGCTTGCGCGGAATATACAGGTTTGTTCCAGTGTTGAGATGGCTCAGAGAAAGCCATGATGCTTGGAGATACGGTTGGCGGTCTTGCACAAGCTGCGCGGGACGAGGTGCGCTGTCGCCGAACACTTGATTTGAATACCGCAAAGGCTCAACCTCAGAACGCCCAGAAAGCAATTGTGTAGCACCAGGACCTGACTCAGAGGTCTATTCTTGGCATGGAACAAGGTGGCTGGAGGGCTCCAACAGCTACAAGCCCCAAAGTCCGACGAAATGCACCAAGAAAAATCGTAGAAAGTAAGCACAGGCCATCGCTGGTGTGCTGTCGAGACCACTGAAGGACGCGCCACTCCGCGCTGGCTTTTCAACAGAACTCCATACTTGCGTGGAATGTACAGGGTTGGTTCCGGTGTTGAGATGGCTCAGAGAAAGCCATGATGCTAGAAGATACAGTCAGTTGTCTTGCCCAAGCTGCGAGGGACGATGTGCGCTGTCGCCGAACTGGTAATTTGAAGACCAGAAAGGCTCAACCGCGGGACGCCCGGAAAGCAATAGTGTAGCACCAGGACCTGAATCGAATCTGTATATTTGGCACGGAACACGCGGACTGGAGGGCTCCAACAGCTGCAGGCCCCAAACTTCGATGAACTGCACCAAGAAGAATCGTACAAAGTAAGCACAGGCCATCGCTGGCGTGCTGCCGAGCCCACTGAAGGGCGCGCCGCTCCGCGCTGGCTTTTCAACAGAACTCCACGCTTGCGTGGAATGTACAGGGTTGGTTCCGGTGTTGAGATGGCTCAGTGGAAGCCATGATGCTTGAAGATATGGTCGGTGGTCTTGCACAAGCTCCGCGGGACGAGGTGCGCTGTCGCCGAACAGGTAATTTGAAGACCGGAAAGGCTCAAACGCAGGACGCCCGGAAAGCAATATTGTAGGACAAGGACCTGACTCGAATGTTCATCTTTGGCACAGAGCACGCAGGCTGGAGGGCTCCAACAGCTGCAAGCAACAAAGTCCGATGAACTTCACAAAGAAGAAACGTGGAAAGTGAGCACAGGCCATCGCTGGCGTGCTACCTAGCCCACTGAAGGCCGCGCCGCCCCGTGCTGGTTTTTTCAACAGAACTCTACGCTTGTGCGGAAGGTACGGTGTTGGTTCCGGTGTTGAGATGGCTCATAGAAAGCCATGATGCTTGGAGATACTGTCGGTGGTCTTGCACAAGCTGTGCGCCAAGAGGTATCTGTCGGCGAACTGGTGCTTTGAAGACCGAAAAGCTCAACCTCAGGGCGTCCGGAAAGCAATAGTGTAGCACCAGGTCCTGATTCGAATGTGTATCCTTGGCACGAAACACGGAGGCTGGAGGGCTCCAACAGCTGCAGGCCCCAAACGTCGAAGAACTGCACCAAGAAGAATCGTAGAAAGTAAGCACAGGCCATCGCTGGCGTGCTGCCGAGCCCACTGAAGGGCGCGCCGCTCCGCGCTGGCTTTTCAACAGAACTCCATGCTTGCGCGGAATGTACAGGGTTTGTTCCGGTGTTGGGATGGCTCAGGGAAACCCATGATGCTTGAAGATACGGTCGCTGGTCTTGCACAAGCTGCGCGGGACGAGGTGCGCTGTCGCCGAACTGGTAATTTGAAGACCGGAAAGGCTGAACCGCAGGACGCCCGGAAAGCAATAGTGTAGGACCAGGACCTGACTCGAATGTGTATCCTTGGCACAGAACACGCTGGCTGGAGGGCTCCAACAGCTGCAAGCAACAAAGTCCGATGAGCTGCACCAAGAAGAATCGTAGAAAGAAAGCACAGGCCATCGCTGGCGTGCTGCCGAGCCCACTGAAGGGCGCGCCGCTCCGCGCTGTCTTTTCAACAGAACTCCACGCCTGCGTGGAATGTACAGGGTTGGTTCCGGTGTTGAGATGGCTCATAGAAAGCCATGATGCTTGGAGATACTGTCGGTGGTCTTGCACAAGTTGCGCTCCAAGAGGTCGCTGTCGCCGAACTGGTGATTTGAAGACCGGAAAGCTCAGCCTGAGGACATCCAGAAAGCAATAGTGTAGCACCAGGACCTGATTCGAATGTGTATCCTTGGCACGAAACACGGAGGCTGGAGGGCTCCAACAGCTGCAGGCCCCAAACTTCGACGAACTGCACCAAGAAGAATCGTAGAAAGTAAGCACAGCCCATCGCTGGCGTGCTGCCGAGCCCGCTGAAGGACGGGCCGCCCCGCGCTGGCTTTTCAACAGAACTACACGCTTGCGCGGAATGTACAGGTTTGTTCCAGTGTTGAGATCGCACAGAGAAAGCCATGATGCTTGGAGATACGGTTGGTGGTTTTGCAAAAGCTGCGCGGGACGAGGTGCCCTGTCGCCGAACACTTGATTTGAATACCGCAAAGTCTCAACGCCAGGACGCCCGGAAAGCAATAGTGTAGCACCAACACCTGATTAAAGGTCTATCCTTTGCACGGAACACAGTAGCTGTAGGGCTCCAACAGCTGCAAGCCCCATAGTCCGACGAAATGCACCAAGAAGAAACGTGAAAAGTAAGCACAGGCCATCGCTGGCGTGCTGCTGAGCCCGATGAAGGGCGTGCCACCTCGGACTGGCTTTTTAATAGAACTCCACGATTGCGCGGAATGTACAGGGTTGCTTCCGGTGTTGATATGGCTCATGGAAAGCCATGATGCTTGAAGATACGGTCGCTGGTCTTGCACAAGCTGCCCGGGACGAGGTACACTGTCGCCGAACTGGTGATTTGAAGACCGGAAAGGCTCAACCGCAGGACGCCCTAAAAGCAATAGTGTAGTACCAGGACCTGACTCAGAGGTGTATCCTTGGCATGGAACACGGTGGCTGGAGGGCTCCAACAGCTGCAAGCCCCAAAGTCTGACGAAATGCACCTAGAAGAATCGTAGAAAGTAAGCACAGGCCATCGCTGGCATGCTGTCGAGCCCATTGAATGGCGCGCCGTTCCGCGCTGGCTTTTCAACCGAACTCCACGCTTGCGTGGAATGTACAGGGTTGGTTCCGGTGTTGAGATGGCTTAGGAAAAACCATGGTGCTTCGAGATACGGTCGGTAGTCTTGCACAAGTTGCGCGGGACGAGGTGTGCGTTCGCCGAACTGGTAATTTGAGACCGGAAAGGTTCAACCGTAGGACGCCTGGAAAGCAATAGTGTAGGACAAGGACCTGACTAGAAGGTGTATCCTTGGCACAGAACATGCTGGCTGGAGGGCTCCAACAGCTACAAGCCGCAAATTTCTATGAACGGCACCAAGAAGAAACCTGGAAAGTAAGCACAGGCCATCGTTGGCATGCTTCCGAGCCCGCTGAAGGGCGTGCCGCCCTGCGCTGGCTATTTAACAGAACTCTACTCTTGCGCGGAATGTACAGGGTTGATTCCGGTGTTGAGATGGCACAGAGAAAGCCATGATGCTTGAAGATACAGTCAGATGTCTTGCACAAGCTGCGCGGCACGATGTGCGCTGTCGCCGAACTGGTGATTTGTAGACCGGAAAGGCTCAACCGCAGGACGCCCGGAAATCAATAGTGTAGCACCAGGACCTGACACGAATGTGTATCTTTGGGACGGAACACGGAGGCAGGAGTGCTCCAACAGCTGCAAGCCCCAATGTCCGACGAACTGCACCAAGAATTAACGTGGAACGTAAGCACAGGCCATCGCTGGCGTGCTGCCGAGTCCACTATAGGGCGCTGCCCCGCGCTGGCTTCTTAAGAGAACTCCACGATTGCGCGGAATGTACAGGGCTGCTTTCGGTGTTGAGATGGCTCAGGGAAAGCGATGATGCTTGGAGATACAGTCGGTGGTCTTGCAAAAGCTGCGCGGGACGATGTGCGCTGTCGATGAACTGGTTATTTGAAGACCAGAAATTCTCAACCGCAGGACGCCCGGAAAGAAATAGTGTAGGACCAGGACCTGACTCGAATGTGTATCCTTGGCACAGAACACGCAGGCTGGAGGGCTCCAACAGCTGCAGGCCCCAACGTCCGACGAACTGCACCAAGAAGAATCGTGGAAATTAAGCACAGGCCATCGCTGGCGTGCTGCCGAGCCCAGTGAAGGGCGAGACGCCCCGCGCTGGTTTTTCAACAGAACTCCACGCTTGCGCGGAATGCACAGGGTTGCTTTCGGTGTTCAGATGGCTCAGGGAAAGCCATGATGCTACGAGATGAAGTCGGTGGTCTTGCACAAGCTGCGCGGGTCGAGGTGCGCTGTCCACGAACTGGTAATTTGTAGACCGGAAAGGCTCAACCGTAGGACGCCCGGAAAGCAATAGTGTACCACCAGGACCTGACTCGAATGTGTATCCTTGGCAAGGAACACGCAGACTGGAGCGCTCCAACCGCTGCAGGCCCCAAACTTCGACGAACTGCACCAAGAAGAATCGTAGAAAGTAAGCACAGGCCTTCGCTGGCGTGCTGCAGAGCCCACTGAATAGCGCGCCGCTCCGCGATGGCTTTTCAACAGAACTCCACGCTTGCGCGAAACGTACAGGGTTGGTTCCGGTGTTGAGATGGCTAAGGGAAAGCCATGATGCTTGAAGATACGGTCGCTGGTCTTGCACAAGCTGCCCGGGACGAGGTGCGCTGTCGCCAAACTGTTGATTTGAAGACCGGAAAGGCTCAACCGCAGGACGCCCGGAAAGCAATAGTGTAGCACCAGGACCTGACTCAGAGGTGTATCCTTGGCATAGAACACGGTAGCTAAAGGGCTCCAACAGCTGCAAGCAACAATGTCCGATGAACTGCACCAAGAAGAAACCTGGAAAGTAAGCACAGGCCATCGCTGGCATGCTTCCGAGCCCGCTGAAGGGCGTGCCGCCCTGCGCTGGCTATTTAACAGAACTCCACTCTTGCGCGGAATGTACAGGGTTGAGTCCGGTGTTGAGATGGCTCAGAGAAAGCCATGATGCTAGAAGATACAGTCAGTTGTCTTGCCCAAGCTGCGAGGGACGATATGCGCTGTCGCCGAACTGGTAATTTGAAGACCAGAAAGGCTCAACCGCGGGACGCCCGGAAAGCAATAGTGTAGCACCAGGACCTGAATCGAATCTGTATATTTGGCACGGAACACGCAGGCTGGAGGGCTCCAACAGCTGCAGGCCCCAAACATCGACAAACTGCACCAAGAAGAATCGTAGAAAGTAAGCACAGGCCATCGCTGGCGTGCTGCCGAGCAAACTGAAGGGCGCGCCGCTCCGCGCTGGCTTTTCAACAGAACTCCATGCTTGCGCGGAATGTACAGGGTTTGTTCCGGTGTTGAGATGGCTCAGGGAAAGCCATGATGCTTGAAGATACGGTCGCTGGTCTTGCACAAGCTGCCCGGGACGAGGTGCGCTGTCGCCGAACTGGTAATTTGAAGACCGGAAAGGCTCAACCGCAGGACGCCCGGAAAGCAATAGTGTAGGACCAGGACCTGACTCGAATGTGTATCTTTGGCACAGAGCACGCAGGCTGGACGGCTCCAACAGCTGCAAGCAACAAAGTCCGATGAACTTCACAAAGAAGAAACGTGGAAAGTGAGCACAGGCCATCGCTGGCGTGCTGCCTAGCCCACTGAAGGGCGCGCCGCCCCGTGCTGGTTTTTTCAACAGAACTCAACGTTTTCGCGGAAGGTACAGGGTTGCTACCGGTGTTGAGATGGCTCATAGAAAGCCATGATGCTTGGAGATACTGTCGGTGGTCTTGCACAAGCTGCGCGCCAAGAGGAAGCTGTCGCCGAACTGGTGCTTTGAAGACCGGAAAGCTCAACCTCAGGACGCCCGGAAAGCAATAGTGTAGCACCAGGACCTGAATTATTGGTGTATCCTTGGCACGGAACACAGTGGCTGTAGGGCTCCAACAGCTGCAAGCCCCAAAGTCCGACGAAATGCACCAAGAAGAAACGTGGAAAGTAAGCACAGGCCATCGCTGGCGTGCTGTCGAGCCCACTGAAGGGCGCTCCGCTCCGCGCTGGCTTTTCAACAGAACTCCACGCTTGCGTGTAATGTACAAGGTTGGTTCCGGTGTTGAGATGGCTTAGGAAAAACCATGATGCTTCGAGATACGGTCTGTGGCCTTGCACAAGCAGCCCGGGACGAGGTGCGCTGTCGCCGAACTGGTGAATTGAAGACCGGAAAGGCTCAACCGCAGGAGGCTCTGTAAGCAATAATGAAGCACTAGGACCTTACTCAGAGGTGTATCCTTGGCTTGGAACACGGTGGCTGGAGGGCTCCAACAGCTGCAAGCCCCAAAGTCCGACGAAATGCACCAAGAAGAATCGTAGAAAGTAAGCACAGGCCATCGCTGGCGTGCTGCCGAGCCCATTGAAGGGCGCGTCGCTCCGCGCTGGCTTTTCAACAGAACTCCACGCTTGCGTGGAATGTAAAGGGTTGGTTCCGGTGTTGAGATGGCTCAGGGAAAGCCATGATGCTTGAAGATACAGTCGGTGGTCTTGCACAAGCTGCGCGGGATGATTTGCGCTGTCGCCGAACTGGTAATTTGAAGACCGGAAAGGCACAACCGCAGGACGCCCGGAAAGCAATAGTGTAGGACCAGGACCTGACTCGAATCTGTATCCTTGGCACAGAACACGCAGGCTGGAGGGCTCCAACAGCTGCAAGCAAGAAAGTCCGATGAACTGCACCAAGAAGAATCGTAGAAAGTAAGCACAGGTCATCGCTGGCGTGCTGCGGACCCCACTGAAGGGCGCGCCGCTCCGCGCTGGCTTTTCAACAGAACTCCACGCTTGCGCGGAATGTACAGGGTTGATTCTGGTGTTGAGATGGCTCAGGGAAAGCCATGATGCTGGAAGATACGGTCGCTGGTCTTGCACAAGCTGCCCGGGACGAGGTGCGCTGTCGCCGAACTGGTAATTTGAAGACCGGAAAGGCTCAACCGCAGGACGCCCGGAAAGCAATAGTGTAGGACAAGGACCTGACTCGAATGTGTATCCTTGGCACAGAACACGCAGGCTGGAGGGCTCCAACAGCTGCAAGCAACAAAGTCCGATGAACTGCACCAAGAAGAAACGTGGAAAGTGAGCACAGGCCATCGCTGGCGTGCTGCCGAGCCCGCTGAAGGGCGCGCCGCCCCGCGCTGGCTTTTCAACAGAACTCTACGCTTGCGCGGAATGTACAGGTTTGTTCCGGTGTTGAGATGGCTCAGAGAAAGCCATAATGCTTGGAGATACGGTTGGTGGTCTTGCACAAGCTGCGCGGGACGAGGTGCGCTGTCGCCGAACACTTGATTTGAATACCGCAAAAGCTCAACCTCAGGACACCCGGAAAGCAATAGTGTAGCACCAGGACCTGACTTAAAGGTGTATCCTTATCACGGAACACAGTGGCTGTAGACCTCCAACAGCTGGAAGCCCCAAAGTCCTAGGAAATCCACCAAGAAGAATCGTAGAAAGTAAGCACAGGCCATCGCTGGCGTGCTGCGGAGCCCGCTGAAGGGCGCGCCGCCCCGCGCTGGCTTTTCAACAGAACTCCACGTTTGCGCGGAATGTACAGGTTTGTTCCGATGTTGAGATGGCTCAGAGAAAGCCATGATGCTTGGAGATACGATCGGTGGTCTTGCACAAACTGCGCGGGACGAGGTGCGGTGGCGCCGAACAGGTAATTTGAAGACCGGAAAGACTCAACCGCAGGACGCCCGGAAAGCAATAGTGTAGCACCAGGAACTGACTCAGAGGTGTATCCTTGGCATGGGACACGGTGGTTGGAGGGCTCCAGCAGCTGCAAGCAACAAAGTCCGATGAACTGCTATAAGAAGAAACGTGGAAAGTAAGCACTGGCCATCGCTGGCGTGCTGCCGAGCCCGCTGAAGGGCGCGCCGCCCCGCGCTGGCTTTTCAACAGCACTCCACGCTTGCGCGGAAGGTACAGGGTTGGTTCCGGTGTTGAGATGGCTCAAGGAAAGCCATGATGCTTGGAGATACAGTCCGTGGTCTTGCAAAAGCTGTGCGGGACGAGGTGCGCTGTTGCCGAACTGGTGATTCGAAGACCGGAGGGGCTCAACCGCAGGACGCCCGGAAAACAATAGTGTAGCACCAGAACCTGACTCAGAGGTGTAACCTTGGCATGGAACACGGTGGCTGGAGGGCTCCAACAGCTGCAAGCAACAAAGTCCGATGAACTGCACCAAGAAGAAACGTGGAAAGTAAGCGCAGGCCACCGCTGGCGTGCTGCCGAGCCCGCTGAAGGGCGCGCCGCCCCGCGCTGGCTTTTCAACAGAACTCCACGCTTGCGCGGAAGGTACAGGGTTGGTTCCGGTGTTGAGATGGCTCATAGAAAGCCATGATGCTTGGAGATACAGTCCGTGGTCTTGCACAAGCTGCGCGGGACGAGGTGCGCTGTCGCCGAACTGGTAATTTGAAGACCAGAAAGGCTCAACCGCAGGACGCCCGGAAAGCAATAGTGTAGCACCAGGACCTGAATCGAATCTGTATATTTGGCACGGAACACGCAGGCTGGAGGGCTCCAACAGCTGCAGGCCCGAAACATCGACGAACTGCGCCAAGAAGAATCGTAGAAAGTAAGCACAGGCCATCGCTGGCGTGCTGCCGAGCCCACTGAAGGGCGCGCCGCTCCTCGCTGGCTTTTCAACAGAACTCCATGCTTGCGCGGAATGTACAGGGTTTGTTCCGGTGTTGAGATGGCTCAGGGAAAGCCATGATGATTGAAGATACGGTCGCTGGTCTTGCACAAGCTGCCCGGGACGAGGTGCGCTGTCGCCGAACTGGTGATTTGAAGACCGGAAAGGCTCAACCGCAGGACGCTCTGTAAGCAATAATGTAACACTAGGACCTTACTCAGAGGTGTATCCTTGGCTTGGAACACGGTGGCTGGAGGGCTCCAACAGCTGCAAGCCCCCAAGTCCGACGAAATGCACCAAGAAGAATCGTAGAAAGTAAGCACAGGCCATCGCTGGCGCGCTGTCGAGCCCACTGAAGGGCGCTCCGCTCCGCGCTGGCTTTTCAACAGAACTCCACGCTTGCGCGGAAGGTACAGGGTTGGTTCCGGTGTTGAGATGGCTCATAGAAAGCCATGATGCTTGGAGATACAGTCCGTTGTCTTGCACAAGCTGCGCGGGACGAGGTGCGCTGTCGGCGAACTGGTAATTTGAAGACCAGAAAGGCTCAACCGCAGGACGCCCGGAAAGCAATAGTGTAGCACCAGGACCTGACTCAAAGGTATATCCTTGCACGGAACACGGAAGCTGGAGGCCTCCAACAGCTGCAGGCCCCAAGCTTCGACGAACTGCACCAAGAAGAATCGTAGAAAGTAAGCACACGCCATCGCTGGCGTGCTGCCGAGCCCACTGAAGGGCGCACCGCTCCACGCTGGATTTTCAACAGAACTCCACGCTTGCGCGGAAGGTACAGGGTTGGTTCCGGTGTTGAGATGGCTCAGGGAAAGCCATTATGCTTGGAGATACAGTCGGTGGTCTTGCACAAACTGCGCGGGACGAGGTGCGCTGTCGCCTAACTGGTAATTTGAAGACCGGAAAGACTCAACCGCAGGACGCCCGGAAAGCAACAGTGTAGCACCAGGACCTGACTCTAATGTGTTTCCTTGGCACGGAACACAGTGGCTGTAGGGCTCCAACAGCTGCAAGCCCCAAAGTCCGACGAAATGCACCAAGAAGAAACGTGGAAAGTAAGCACAGGCCATCGCTGGCGTGCTGTCGAGCCCACTGAAGGGCGCTCCGCTCCGCGCTGGCTTTTCAACAGAACTCCACGCTTGCGTGTAATGTACAAGGTTGGTTCCGGTGTTGAGATGGCTTAGGAAAAACCATGATGCTTCGAGATACGGTCTGTGGCCTTGCACAAGCTGCCCGGGACGAGGTGCGCTGTCGCCGAACTGGTGAATTGAAGACCGGAAAGGCTCAACCGCAGGACGCTCTGTATGCAATAATGAAGCACTAGGACCTTACTCAGAGGTGTATCCTTGGCTTGGAACACGGTGGCTGGAGGGCTCCAACAGCTGCAAGCCCCAAAGTCCGACGAAATGCACCAAGAAGAATCGTAGAAAGTAAGCACAGGCCATCGCTGGCGTGCTGCCGAGCCCATTGAAGGGCGCGTCGCTCCGCGCTGGCTTTTCAACAGAACTCCACGCTTGCGTGGAATGTAAAGGGTTGGTTCCGGTGTTGAGATGGCTCAAGGAAAGCCATGATGCTTGAAGATACAGTCGGTGGTCTTGCACAAGCTGCGCGGGATGATTTGCGCTGTCGCCGAACTGGTAATTTGAAGACCGGAAAGGCACAACCGCAGGACGCCCGGAAAGCAATAGTGTAGGACCAGGACCTGACTCGAATCTGTATCCTTGGCACAGAACACGCAGGCTGGAGGGCTCCAACAGCTGCAAGCAAGAAAGTCCGATGAACTGCACCAAGAAGAATCGTAGAAAGTAAGCACAGGTCATCGCTGGCGTGCTGCGGACCCCACTGAAGGGCGCGCCGCTCCGCGCTGGCTTTTCAACAGAACTCCACGCTTGCGCGGAATGTACAGGGTTGATTCTGGTGTTGAGATGGCTCAGGGAAAGCCATGATGCTGGAAGATACGGTCGCTGGTCTTGCACAAGCTGCCCGGGACGAGGTGCGCTGTCGCCGAACTGGTAATTTGAAGACCGGAAAGGCTCAACCGCAGGACGCCCGGAAAGCAATAGTGTAGGACAAGGACCTGACTCGAATGTGTATCCTTGGCACAGAACACGCAGGCTGGAGGGCTCCAACAGCTGCAAGCAACAAAGTCCGATGAACTGCACCAAGAAGAAACGTGGAAAGTGAGCACAGGCCATCGCTGGCGTGCTGCCGAGCCCGCTGAAGGGCGCGCCGCCCCGCGCTGGCTTTTCAACAGAACTCTACGCTTGCGCGGAATGTACAGGTTTGTTCCGGTGTTGAGATGGCTCAGAGAAAGCCATAATGCTTGGAGATACGGTTGGTGGTCTTGCACAAGCTGCGCGGGACGAGGTGCGCTGTCGCCGAACACTTGATTTGAATACCGCAAAAGCTCAACCTCAGGACACCCGGAAAGCAATAGTGTAGCACCAGGACCTGACTTAAAGGTGTATCCTTGTCACGGAACACAGTGGCTGTAGACCTCCAACAGCTGGAAGCCCCAAAGTCCTAGGAAATCCACCAAGAAGAATCGTAGAAAGTAAGCACAGGCCATCGCTGGCGTGCTGCGGAGCCCGCTGAAGGGCGCGCCGCCCCGCGCTGGCTTTTCAACAGAACTCCACGTTTGCGCGGAATGTACAGGTTTGTTCCGATGTTGAGATGGCTCAGAGAAAGCCATGATGCTTGGAGATACGATCGGTGGTCTTGCACAAACTGCGCGGGACGAGGTGCGGTGGCGCCGAACAGGTAATTTGAAGACCGGAAAGACTCAACCGCAGGACGCCCGGAAAGCAGTAGTGTAGCACCAGGAACTGACTCAGAGGTGTATCCTTGGCATGGGACACGGTGGTTGGAGGGCTCCAGCAGCTGCAAGCAACAAAGTCCGATGAACTGCTATAAGAAGAAACGTGGAAAGTAAGCACTGGCCATCGCTGGCGTGCTGCCGAGCCCACTGAAGGGCGCGCCGCTCCTCGCTGGCTTTTCAACAGAACTCCATGCTTGCGCGGAATGTACAGGGTTTGTTCCGGTGTTGAGATGGCTCAGGGAAAGCCATGATGCTTGAAGATACGGTCGCTGGTCTTGCACAAGCTGCCCGGGACGAGGTGCGCTGTCGCCGAACTGGTGATTTGAAGACCGGAAAGGCTCAACCGCAGGACGCTCTGTAAGCAATAATGTAACACTAGGACCTTACTCAGAGGTGTATCCTTGGCTTGGAACACGGTGGCTGGAGGGCTCCAACAGCTTCAAGCCCCAAAGTCCGACGAAATGCACCAAGAAGAATCGTAGAAAGTAAGCACAGGCCATCGCTGGCGCGCTGTCGAGCCCACTGAAGGGCGCTCCGCTCCGCGCTGGCTTTTCAACAGAACTCCACGCTTGCGCGGAAGGTACAGGGTTGGTTCCGGTGTTGAGATGGCTCATAGAAAGCCATGATGCTTGGAGATACAGTCCGTTGTCTTGCACAAGCTGCGCGGGACGAGGTGCGCTGTCGCCGAACTGGTAATTTGAAGACCAGAAAGGCTCAACCGCAGGACGCCCGGAAAGCAATAGTGTAGCACCAGGACCTGACTCAAAGGTATATCCTTGCACGGAACATGGAAGCTGGAGGCCTCCAACAGCTGCAGGCCCCAAGCTTCGACGAACTGCACCAAGAAGAATCGTAGAAAGTAAGCACACGCCATCGCTGGCGTGCTGCCGAGCCCACTGAAGGGCGCACCGCTCCACGCTGGCTTTTCAACAGAACTCCACGCTTGCGCGGAAGGTACAGGGTTGGTTCCGGTGTTGAGATGGCTCAGGGAAAGCCATGATGCTTGGAGATACAGTCGGTGGTCTTGCACAAACTGCGCGGGACGAGGTGCGCTGTCGCCTAACTGGTAATTTGAAGACCGGAAAGACTCAACCGCAGGACGCCCGGAAAGCAACAGTGTAGCACCAGGACCTGACTCTAATGTGTTTCCTTGGCACGGTACACGGAGGCTTGAGGGCTCCAACAGCTGCAAGCAACAAAGTCCGACGAACTGCACCAAGAAGAAACGTGGAAAGTAAGCACAGGCCGTCGCTGGCGTGCTGCCGAGCCCACTGAAGGGCGCGCCGCCGCGCGCTGGCTTTTTAAGAGAACTCCACGCTAGCGCGGAACGTACAGGGTTGCTTCCGGTGTTGAGATATCTCAGGCAAAGCCATGCTGCTTGGAGATACGGTCGGTGGTCTTGCACAAGCTGCGCGGGACGAGGTGCGCTGTCGCCGAATTGGTGATTTGAAGACCACACAGGCTCAACTGCAGGACGCCCGGAAAGCAATAGTGTACCACCAGGACCTGACTCGAAGGTGTATCCTTGGCACGGAACACGGTGGCTGGAGGGCTCCAACAGCTACAAGCCCCAAACTTCGACGAACTGCACCAAGAAGAATCGTAAAAAGCACGCACAGGCCATCGCTGGCGTGCTGCTGAGCCCACTAAAGGGCGCGCCGCTCCGCGCTGGCTTTTCTACAGAACTCCACGCTTGCGCGGAATGTACAGGGTTTTTTCCGGTGTTGAGATGGCTCAGGGAAAGCCATGATGCTTGAAGATACGGTCGCTGGTCTTGCACAAGCTGCCCGGGACGGGGTGCGCTGTCGCCAAACTGGTGATTTGAAGACCGGAAAGGCTCAACCGCAGGACGCCCTGAAAGCAATAGTGTAGCACCAGGACCTGACTCGAATGTGTATCCTTGGCATGGAACACGGAGGCTGGAGGGCTTCAACAGCTGCAAGCCTCAATGTCCGACGAAATGCACCAGGAAGAATCGTAGAAAGTAAGCACAGGCCATCGCTGGCGTGCTGCAGAGCCCGCTGAAGGGCGCGCCGCCCCGCGCTGGCTTTTCAACAGAACTCCACGCTTGCGCGGAAGGTACAGGGTTGGTTCCGGTGTTGAGATGGCTCATGGAAAGCCATGATGCTTGGAGATACAGTCCGTGGTCTTGCAAAAGCTGCGCGGGACGAGGTGCGCTGTCGCCGAACTGGTAATTTGAATACCGGAGAGGCTCAACCGCAGGACGCCCGGAAAGCAATACTTTAGCACCAGCACCTGACTCAGAGATGTATTCTTGGCATGGGACACGGTGGTTGGAGGGCTCCAACAGCTGCAAGCAACAAAGTCCGATGAACTGCACCAAGAAGAAACGTGGAAAGTAAGCAGAGACCATCGCTGGCGTGCTGGCAAGCCCGCTAAAGGGCGCTCCGTCGCGCGCTGGCTTTTCTACAGAACTCCACGCTTGCGCGGAATATACAGGTTTGTTCCAGTGTTTAGATGGCTCAGAGAAAGCCATGATGCTTGGAGATACGGTTGGCGGTCTTGCACAAGCTGCGCGGGACGAGGTGCGCTGTCGCCGAACTGGTAATTTGAATACCGCAAAGGCTCAACCTCAGAACGCCCAGAAAGCAATTGTGTAGCACCAGGACCTGACTCAGAGGTCTATTCTTGGCATGGAACACGGTGGCTGGAGGGCTCCAACAGCTACAAGCCCCAAAGTCCGATGAACTGCACCAAGAATCGTAGAAAGTAAGCACACGCCATCGCTGGCGTGCTGCCGAGCCCACTGAAGGGCGCGCCGCTCCGCGCTGGCTTTTCAAAAGAACTCCACGCTTGCGCGGAATGTACAGGGTTTGTTCCGGTGTTGAGATGGCTCAGGAAAAGCCATGATGCTTGAAGATACGGTCGATGGTCTTGCACAAGCTGACCGGGACGAGGTGTGCTGTTGCCTAACTGGTGATTCGAAGACCGGAGGGGCTCAACCGCAGGACGCCCGGAAAGCAATAGTGTAGCACTTGAACCTGACTCAGAGGTGTATCCTTGGCATGGAACACGGTGGCTGGAGGGCTCTAACAGCTGCAAGCAACAAAGTCCGATGAACTGCACCAAGAAGAAACGTGGAAAGTAAGCGCAAGCCATCGCTGGCGTGCTGCCGAGCCCGCTGAAGGGCGCGCCGCCCCGCGCTGGCTTTTTAACAGAACTCCACGCTTGCGCGGAAGGTACAGGGTTGGTTCCGGTGTTGAGATGGCTCAGGGAAAGCCATGATGCTTGAAGATACGGTCGCTGGTCTTGCACAAGCTGCCCGGGACGAGGTGCGCTGTCGCCGAACTGGTGATTTGAAGACCGGAAAGGCTCAACCGCAGGACGCTCTGTAAGCAATAATGTAACACTAGGACCTTACTCAGAGGTGTATCCTTGGCTTGGAACACGGTGGCTGGAGGGCTCCAACAGCTTCAAGCCCCAAAGTCCGACGAAATGCACCAAGAAGAATCGTAGAAAGTAAGCACAGGCCATCGCTGGCGCGCTGTCGAGCCCACTGAAGGGCGCTCCGCTCCGCGCTGGCTTTTCAACAGAACTCCACGCTTGCGCGGAAGGTACAGGGTTGGTTCCGGTGTTGAGATTGCTCATAGAAAGCCATGATGCTTGGAGATACAGTCCGTTGTCTTGCACAAGCTGCGCGGGACGAGGTGCGCTGTCGCCGAACTGGTAATTTGAAGACCAGAAAGGCTCAACCGCAGGACGCCCGGAAAGCAATAGTGTAGCACCAGGACCTGACTCAAAGGTATATCCTTGCACGGAACATGGAAGCTGGAGGCCTCCAACAGCTGCAGGCCCCAAGCTTCGACGAACTGCACCAAGAAGAATCGTAGAAAGTAAGCACACGCCATCGCTGGCGTGCTGCCGAGCCCACTGAAGGGCGCACCGCTCCACGCTGGCTTTTCAACAGAACTCCACGCTTGCGCGGAAGGTACAGGGTTGGTTCCGGTGTTGAGATGGCTCAGGGAAAGCCATGATGCTTGGAGATACAGTCGGTGGTCTTGCACAAACTGCGCGGGACGAGGTGCGCTGTCGCCTAACTGGTAATTTGAAGACCGGAAAGACTCAACCGCAGGACGCCCGGAAAGCAACAGTGTAGCACCAGGACCTGACTCTAATGTGTTTCCTTGGCACGGTACACGGAGGCTTGAGGGCTCCAACAGCTGCAAGCAACAAAGTCCGACGAACTGCACCAAGAAGAAACGTGGAAAGTAAGCACAGGCCGTCGCTGGCGTGCTGCCGAGCCCACTGAAGGGCGCGCCGCCGCGCGCTGGTTTTTTAAGAGAACTCCACGCTAGCGCGGAACGTACAGGGTTGCTTCCGGTGTTGAGATATCTCAGGCAAAGCCATGCTGCTTGGAGATACGGTCGGTGGTCTTGCACAAGCTGCGCGGGACGAGGTGCGCTGTCGCCGAATTGGTGATTTGAAGACCACACAGGCTCAACTGCAGGACGCCCGGAAAGCAATAGTGTACCACCAGGACCTGACTCGAAGGTGTATCCTTGGCACGGAACACGGTGGCTGGAGGGCTCCAACAGCTACAAGCCCCAAACTTCGACGAACTGCACCAAGAAGAATCGTAAAAAGCACGCACAGGCCATCGCTGGCGTGCTGCTGAGCCCACTGAAGGGCGCGCCGCTCCGCGCTGGCTTTTCAAAAGAACTCCACGCTTGCGCGGAATGTACAGGGTTTGTTCCGGTGTTGAGATGGCTCAGGAAAAGCCATGATGCTTGAAGATACGGTCGATGGTCTTGCACAAGCTGACCGGGACGAGGTGTGCTGTTGCCTAACTGGTAATTTGAAGACCAGAAAGGCTCAACCGCAGGACGCCCGGAAAGCAATAGTGTAGCACCAGGACCTGAATCGAATCTGTATATTTGGCACGGAACACGCAGGCTGGAGGGCTCCAACAGCTGCAGGCCCGAAACATCGACGAACTGCGCCAAGAAGAATCGTAGAAAGTAAGCACAGGCCATCGCTGGCGTGCTGCCGAGCCCACTGAAGGGCGCGCCGCTCCTCGCTGGCTTTTCAAGAGAACTCCATGCTTGCGCGGAATGTACAGGGTTTGTTCCGGTGTTGAGATGGCTCAGGGAAAGCCATGATGCTTGAAGATACGGTCGCTGGTCTTGCACAAGCTGCCCGGGACGAGGTGCGCTGTCGCCGAACTGGTGATTTGAAGACCGGAAAGGCTCAACCGCAGGACGCTCTGTAAGCAATAATGTAACACTAGGACCTTACTCAGAGGTGTATCCTTGGCTTGGAACACGGTGGCTGGAGGGCTCCAACAGCTTCAAGCCCCAAAGTCCGACGAAATGCACCAAGAAGAATCGTAGAAAGTAAGCACAGGCCATCGCTGGCGCGCTGTCGAGCCCACTGAAGGGCGCTCCGCTCCGCGCTGGCTTTTCAACAGAACTCCACGCTTGCGCGGAAGGTACAGGGTTGGTTCCGGTGTTGAGATGGCTCATAGAAAGCCATGATGCTTGGAGATACAGTCCGTTGTCTTGCACAAGCTGCGCGGGACGAGGTGCGCTGTCGCCGAACTGGTAATTTGAAGACCAGAAAGGCTCAACCGCAGGACGCCCGGAAAGCAATAGTGTAGCACCAGGACCTGACTCAAAGGTATATCCTTGCACGGAACATGGAAGCTGGAGGCCTCCAACAGCTGCAGGCCCCAAGCTTCGACGAACTGCACCAAGAAGAATCGTAGAAAGTAAGCACACGCCATCGCTGGCGTGCTGCCGAGCCCACTGAAGGGCGCACCGCTCCACGCTGGCTTTTCAACAGAACTCCACGCTTGCGCGGAAGGTACAGGGTTGGTTCCGGTGTTGAGATGGCTCAGGGAAAGCCATGATGCTTGGAGATACAGTCGGTGGTCTTGCACAAACTGCGCGGGACGAGGTGCGCTGTCGCCTAACTGGTAATTTGAAGACCGGAAAGACTCAACCGCAGGACGCCCGGAAAGCAACAGTGTAGCACCAGGACCTGACTCTAATGTGTTTCCTTGGCACGGTACACGGAGGCTTGAGGGCTCCAACAGCTGCAAGCAACAAAGTCCGACGAACTGCACCAAGAAGAAACGTGGAAAGTAAGCACAGGCCGTCGCTGGCGTGCTGCCGAGCCCACTGAAGGGCGCGCCGCCGCGCGCTGGCTTTTTAAGAGAACTCCACGCTAGCGCGGAACGTACAGGGTTGCTTCCGGTGTTGAGATATCTCAGGCAAAGCCATGCTGCTTGGAGATACGGTCGGTGGTCTTGCACAAGCTGCGCGGGACGAGGTGCGCTGTCGCCGAATTGGTGATTTGAAGACCACACAGGCTCAACTGCAGGACGCCCGGAAAGCAATAGTGTACCACCAGGACCTGACTCGAAGGTGTATCCTTGGCACGGAACACGGTGGCTGGAGGGCTCCAACAGCTACAAGCCCCAAACTTCGACGAACTGCACCAAGAAGAATCGTAAAAAGCACGCACAGGCCATCGCTGGCGTGCTGCTGAGCCCACTAAAGGGCGCGCCGCTCCGCGCTGGCTTTTCTACAGAACTCCACGCTTGCGCGGAATGTACAGGGTTTTTTCCGGTGTTGAGATGGCTCAGGGAAAGCCATGATGCTTGAAGATACGGTCGCTGGTCTTGCACAAGCTGCCCGGGACGGGGTGCGCTGTCGCCAAACTGGTGATTTGAAGACCGGAAAGGCTCAACCGCAGGACGCCCTGAAAGCAATAGTGTAGCACCAGGACCTGACTCGAATGTGTATCCTTGGCATGGAACACGGAGGCTGGAGGGCTTCAACAGCTGCAAGCCTCAATGTCCGACGAAATGCACCAGGAAGAATCGTAGAAAGTAAGCACAGGCCATCGCTGGCGTGCTGCAGAGCCCGCTGAAGGGCGCGCCGCCCCGCGCTGGCTTTTCAACAGAACTCCACGCTTGCGCGGAAGGTACAGGGTTGGTTCCGGTGTTGAGATGGCTCATGGAAAGCCATGATGCTTGGAGATACAGTCCGTGGTCTTGCAAAAGCTGCGCGGGACGAGGTGCGCTGTCGCCGAACTGGTAATTTGAATACCGGAGAGGCTCAACCGCAGGACGCCCGGAAAGCAATACTTTAGCACCAGCACCTGACTCAGAGATGTATTCTTGGCATGGGACACGGTGGTTGGAGGGCTCCAACAGCTGCAAGCAACAAAGTCCGATGAACTGCACCAAGAAGAAACGTGGAAAGTAAGCAGAGACCATCGCTGGCGTGCTGGCAAGCCCGCTAAAGGGCGCTCCGTCGCGCGCTGGCTTTTCTACAGAACTCCACGCTTGCGCGGAATATACAGGTTTGTTCCAGTGTTTAGATGGCTCAGAGAAAGCCATGATGCTTGGAGATACGGTTGGCGGTCTTGCACAAGCTGCGCGGGACGAGGTGCGCTGTCGCCGAACTGGTAATTTGAATACCGCAAAGGCTCAACCTCAGAACGCCCAGAAAGCAATTGTGTAGCACCAGGACCTGACTCAGAGGTCTATTCTTGGCATGGAACACGGTGGCTGGAGGGCTCCAACAGCTACAAGCCCCAAAGTCCGATGAACTGCACCAAGAATCGTAGAAAGTAAGCACACGCCATCGCTGGCGTGCTGCCGAGCCCACTGAAGGGCGCGCCGCTCCGCGCTGGCTTTTCAAAAGAACTCCACGCTTGCGCGGAATGTACAGGGTTTGTTCCGGTGTTGAGATGGCTCAGGAAAAGCCATGATGCTTGAAGATACGGTCGATGGTCTTGCACAAGCTGACCGGGACGAGGTGTGCTGTTGCCTAACTGGTGATTCGAAGACCGGAGGGGCTCAACCGCAGGACGCCCGGAAAGCAATAGTGTAGCACTTGAACCTGACTCAGAGGTGTATCCTTGGCATGGAACACGGTGGCTGGAGGGCTCTAACAGCTGCAAGCAACAAAGTCCGATGAACTGCACCAAGAAGAAACGTGGAAAGTAAGCACAAGCCATCGCTGGCGTGCTGCCGAGCCCGCTGAAGGGCGCGCCGCCCCGCGCTGGCTTTTTAACAGAACTCCACGCTTGCGCGGAAGGTACAGGGTTGGTTCCGGTGTTGAGATGGCTCATAGAAAGCCATGATGCTTGGAGATACAGTCCGTGGTCTTGCACAAGCTGCGCGGGACGAGGTGCGCTGTCGCCGAACTGGTAATTTGAAGAGCAGAAAGGCTCAACCGCAGGACGCCCGGAAAGCAATAGTGTAGCACCAGGACCTGACTCAGAGATGTATCCTTGGCATGGGACACGGTGGTTGGAGGGCTCCAGCAGCTGCAAGCAACAAAGTCCGATGAACTGCATTAAGAAGAAACGTGGAAAGTAAGCACATGCCATCGCTGGCGTGCTGCCGAGCCCGCTGAAGGGCGCGCCGCCCCGCGCTGGCTTTTCAACAGAACTCCACGCTTGCGCGGAAGGTACAGGGCTGGTTCCGGTGTTGAGATGGCTCATAGAAAGCCATGATGCTTGGAGATACAGTCCGTGGTCTTGCAAAAGCTGCGCGGGACGAGGTGCGCTGTCGCCGAACTGGTAATTTGAAGACCGGAGAGGCTCAACCGCAGGACGCCCGGAAAGCAATAGTGTAGCACCAGGACCTGACTCGAAGGTGTATCCTTGGCACAGAACACAGTGGCTGTAGGGCTCCATCAGCTGCAAGCCCCAAAGTCCGACGAAATGCACCAAGAAGAAAGGGTGAAAGTAAGCACAGGCCATCGCTGGCGTGCTGCCGAGCCCGCTGAAGGGCGCGCCGCCTCGGGCTGGCTTTTTAAGAGAACTCAACGCTTGCGCGGAACGTACAGGGTTGCTTCCGGTGTTGAGATATCTCAGGCAAAGCCATGATGCTTGGTGATACGGTCGGTGGTCTTGCACAAGCTGCGCGGGACGAGGTGCGCTGTCGCCGAACTGGTGATTTGAAGACCGCAAAGGCTCAACCGCCGGACGCCCGGAAAGCAATAGCGTAGCACCAGGACCTGACTCAAAGGTATATCCTTGCACGGAACACGGTGGCTGGAGGGTCCAACAGCTGCAAGCCTCTAAGTCCGACGAACTGCACCAAGAAGAGACGTGGAAAGTAAGCACAGGCCATCGCTGGCGTGCTGCCGAGCCCACTGAAGGGCGCGCCGCCCCGCGCTGGCTTTTTAAGAGAACTCAACGCTTGCGCGGAATGTACAGGGTTGCTTCCGGTGTTGAGATATCTCAGGCAAAGCCATGATGCTTGGTGATACGGTCGGTGGTCTTGCACAAGCTGCGCGGGACGAGGTGCGCTGTCGCCGAACTGGTGATTTGAAGACCGCAAAGGCTCAACCGCAGGACGCCCGGAAAGCAATAGCGTAGCACCAGGACCTGCCTCGAATCTGTATCCTTGGCACGGAATACGCAAGCTAGAGGGCTCCAACAGCTGCAGGCACCAATGTCCGACGAACTGCACCAATAAGAATCGTGGAAAGTAAGCACAGGCCATCACTGGCGTGCTGCCTAGCCCACTGAAGGGCGCGCCGCCCCACGCTGGCTTTTCAACAGAACTCCACGCTGCGCGGAATGTACAGGGTAGGTTCCGGTGTTGAGATGGCTCATAGAAAGCCATGATGCTTGGAGATACTGTCGGTGGTCTTGCACAAGCTGCGCGCCAAGAGGTGCGCTGTCGCCGAACTGGTGATTCGAAGACCGGAGGGGCTCAACTGCAGGACGCCCGGAAAGCAATAGTGTAGCACCAGGACCTGACTCAGAGGTGTATCCTTGGCATGGAACACGGTGGCTGGAGGGCTCCAACAGCTGCAAGCAACAAAGTCCGATGAACTGCATTAAGAAGAAACGTGGAAAGTAAGCACAGGCCATCGCTGGCGTGCTGCCGAGCCCGCTGAAGGGCGCGCCGCCCCGCGCTGGCTTTTCAACAGAACTCCACGCTTGCGCGGAAGGTACAGGGTTGGTTCCGGTGTTGAGATGGCTCATAGAAAGCCATGATGCTTGGAGATACTGTCGGTGGTCTTGCACAAGCTGCGCGCCAAGAGGTGCGCTGTCGCGTAACTGGTGATTTGAAGACCGGAGAGGCTCAACCGCAAAACGCCCGGAAAGCAATAGTGTAGCACCAGGACCTGACTCAGAGGTGTATCCTTGGCATGGAATGCGGTGGCTGGAGGGCTCCAACAGCTGCAAGCAACAAAGTCCGATGAACTGCACCAAGAAGAAACGTGGAAATTAAGCACAGGTCATCGCTGGCGTGCTGCGAGTCCGCTGAAGGGCGCGCCGCCCCGCGCTGGCTTTTCAGCATAACTCCACGCTTGCGCGGAATGTACAGGGTTTGTTCCGGTGTTGAGATGGCTCAGGAAAAGCCATGATGCTTGAAGATACGGTCGATGGTCTTGCACAAGCTGACCGGGACGAGGTGTGCTGTTGCCTAACTGGTGATTCGAAGACCGGAGGGGCTCAACCGCAGGACGCCCGGAAAGCAATAGTGTAGCACTTGAACCTGAATCAGAGGTGTATCCTTGGCATGGAACACGGTGGCTGGAGGGCTTTAACAGCTGCAAGCAACAAAGTCCGATGAACTGCACCAAGAAGAAACGTGGAAAGTAAGCACAAGCCATCGCTGGCGTGCTGCCGAGCCCGCTGAAGGGCGCGCCGCCCCGCGCTGGCTTTTTAACAGAACTCCACGCTTGCGCGGAAGGTACAGGGTTGGTTCCGGTGTTGAGATGGCTCATAGAAAGCCATGATGCTTGGAGATACAGTCCGTGGTCTTGCACAAGCTGCGCGGGACGAGGTGCGCTGTCGCCGAACTGGTAATTTGAAGAGCAGAAAGGCTCAACCGCAGGACGCCCGGAAAGCAATAGTGTAGCACCAGGACCTGACTCAGAGATGTATCCTTGGCATGGGACACGGTGGTTGGAGGGCTCCAACAGCTGCAAGCAACAAAGTCCGATGAACTGCACCAAGAAGAAACGTGGAAAGTAAGCAGAGACCATCGCTGGCGTGCTGGCAAGCCCGCTAAAGGGCGCTCCGTCGCGCGCTGGCTTTTCTACAGAACTCCACGCTTGCGCGGAATATACAGGTTTGTTCCAGTGTTTAGATGGCTCAGAGAAAGCCATGATGCTTGGAGATACGGTTGGCGGTCTTGCACAAGCTGCGCGGGACGAGGTGCGCTGTCGCCGAACTGGTAATTTGAATACCGCAAAGGCTCAACCTCAGAACGCCCAGAAAGCAATTGTGTAGCACCAGGACCTGACTCAGAGGTCTATTCTTGGCATGGAACACGGTGGCTGGAGGGCTCCAACAGCTACAAGCCCCAAAGTCCGATGAACTGCACCAAGAATCGTAGAAAGTAAGCACACGCCATCGCTGGCGTGCTGCCGAGCCCACTGAAGGGCGCGCCGCTCCGCGCTGGCTTTTCAAAAGAACTCCACGCTTGCGCGGAATGTACAGGGTTTGTTCCGGTGTTGAGATGGCTCAGGAAAAGCCATGATGCTTGAAGATACGGTCGATGGTCTTGCACAAGCTGACCGGGACGAGGTGTGCTGTTGCCTAACTGGTGATTCGAAGACCGGAGGGGCTCAACCGCAGGACGCCCGGAAAGCAATAGTGTAGCACTTGAACCTGACTCAGAGGTGTATCCTTGGCATGGAACACGGTGGCTGGAGGGCTCTAACAGCTGCAAGCAACAAAGTCCGATGAACTGCACCAAGAAGAAACGTGGAAAGTAAGCACAAGCCATCGCTGGCGTGCTGCCGAGCCCGCTGAAGGGCGCGCCGCCCCGCGCTGGCTTTTTAACAGAACTCCACGCTTGCGCGGAAGGTACAGGGTTGGTTCCGGTGTTGAGATGGCTCATAGAAAGCCATGATGCTTGGAGATACAGTCCGTGGTCTTGCACAAGCTGCGCGGGACGAGGTGCGCTGTCGCCGAACTGGTAATTTGAAGAGCAGAAAGGCTCAACCGCAGGACGCCCGGAAAGCAATAGTGTAGCACCAGGACCTGACTCAGAGATGTATCCTTGGCATGGGACACGGTGGTTGGAGGGCTCCAGCAGCTGCAAGCAACAAAGTCCGATGAACTGCATTAAGAAGAAACGTGGAAAGTAAGCACAGGCCATCGCTGGCGTGCTGCCGAGCCCGCTGAAGGGCGCGCCGCCCCGCGCTGGCTTTTCAACAGAACTCCACGCTTGCGCGGAAGGTACAGGGCTGGTTCCGGTGTTGAGATGGCTCATAGAAAGCCATGATGCTTGGAGATACAGTCCGTGGTCTTGCAAAAGCTGCGCGGGACGAGGTGCGCTGTCGCCGAACTGGTAATTTGAAGACCGGAGAGGCTCAACCGCAGGACGCCCGGAAAGCAATAGTGTAGCACCAGGACCTGACTCGAAGGTGTATCCTTGGCACAGAACACAGTGGCTGTAGGGCTCCATCAGCTGCAAGCCCCAAAGTCCGACGAAATGCACCAAGAAGAAACGGTGAAAGTAAGCACAGGCCATCGCTGGCGTGCTGCCGAGCCCGCTGAAGGGCGCGCCGCCTCGGGCTGGCTTTTTAAGAGAACTCAACGCTTGCGCGGAACGTACAGGGTTGCTTCCGGTGTTGAGATATCTCAGGCAAAGCCATGATGCTTGGTGATACGGTCGGTGGTCTTGCACAAGCTGCGCGGGACGAGGTGCGCTGTCGCCGAACTGGTGATTTGAAGACCGCAAAGGCTCAACCGCCGGACGCCCGGAAAGCAATAGCGTAGCACCAGGACCTGACTCAAAGGTATATCCTTGCACGGAACACGGTGGCTGGAGGGTCCAACAGCTGCAAGCCTCTAAGTCCGACGAACTGCACCAAGAAGAGACGTGGAAAGTAAGCACAGGCCATCGCTGGCGTGCTGCCGAGCCCACTGAAGGGCGCGCCGCCCCGCGCTGGCTTTTTAAGAGAACTCAACGCTTGCGCGGAATGTACAGGGTTGCTTCCGGTGTTGAGATATCTCAGGCAAAGCCATGATGCTTGGTGATACGGTCGGTGGTCTTGCACAAGCTGCGCGGGACGAGGTGCGCTGTCGCCGAACTGGTGATTTGAAGACCGCAAAGGCTCAACCGCAGGACGCCCGGAAAGCAATAGCGTAGCACCAGGACCTGCCTCGAATCTGTATCCTTGGCACGGAATACGCAAGCTAGAGGGCTCCAACAGCTGCAGGCACCAATGTCCGACGAACTGCACCAATAAGAATCGTGGAAAGTAAGCACAGGCCATCACTGGCGTGCTGCCTAGCCCACTGAAGGGCGCGCCGCCCCACGCTGGCTTTTCAACAGAACTCCACGCTGCGCGGAATGTACAGGGTAGGTTCCGGTGTTGAGATGGCTCATAGAAAGCCATGATGCTTGGAGATACTGTCGGTGGTCTTGCACAAGCTGCGCGCCAAGAGGTGCGCTGTCGCCGAACTGGTGATTCGAAGACCGGAGGGGCTCAACTGCAGGACGCCCGGAAAGCAATAGTGTAGCACCAGGACCTGACTCAGAGGTGTATCCTTGGCATGGAACACGGTGGCTGGAGGGCTCCAACAGCTGCAAGCAACAAAGTCCGATGAACTGCATTAAGAAGAAACGTGGAAAGTAAGCACAGGCCATCGCTGGCGTGCTGCCGAGCCCGCTGAAGGGCGCGCCGCCCCGCGCTGGCTTTTCAACAGAACTCCACGCTTGCGCGGAAGGTACAGGGTTGGTTCCGGTGTTGAGATGGCTCATAGAAAGCCATGATGCTTGGAGATACTGTCGGTGGTCTTGCACAAGCTGCGCGCCAAGAGGTGCGCTGTCGCGTAACTGGTGATTTGAAGACCGGAGAGGCTCAACCGCAAAACGCCCGGAAAGCAATAGTGTAGCACCAGGACCTGACTCAGAGGTGTATCCTTGGCATGGAATGCGGTGGCTGGAGGGCTCCAACAGCTGCAAGCAACAAAGTCCGATGAACTGCACCAAGAAGAAACGTGGAAATTAAGCACAGGTCATCGCTGGCGTGCTGCGAGTCCGCTGAAGGGCGCGCCGCCCCGCGCTGGCTTTTCAGCATAACTCCACGCTTGCGCGGAATGTACAGGGTTTGTTCCGGTGTTGAGATGGCTCAGGAAAAGCCATGATGCTTGAAGATACGGTCGATGGTCTTGCACAAGCTGACCGGGACGAGGTGTGCTGTTGCCTAACTGGTGATTCGAAGACCGGAGGGGCTCAACCGCAGGACGCCCGGAAAGCAATAGTGTAGCACTTGAACCTGAATCAGAGGTGTATCCTTGGCATGGAACACGGTGGCTGGAGGGCTTTAACAGCTGCAAGCAACAAAGTCCGATGAACTGCACCAAGAAGAAACGTGGAAAGTAAGCACAAGCCATCGCTGGCGTGCTGCCGAGCCCGCTGAAGGGCGCGCCGCCCCGCGCTGGCTTTTTAACAGAACTCCACGCTTGCGCGGAAGGTACAGGGTTGGTTCCGGTGTTGAGATGGCTCATAGAAAGCCATGATGCTTGGAGATACAGTCCGTGGTCTTGCACAAGCTGCGCGGGACGAGGTGCGCTGTCGCCGAACTGGTAATTTGAAGAGCAGAAAGGCTCAACCGCAGGACGCCCGGAAAGCAATAGTGTAGCACCAGGACCTGACTCAGAGATGTATCCTTGGCATGGGACACGGTGGTTGGAGGGCTCCAGCAGCTGCAAGCAACAAAGTCCGAAGAACTGCATTAAGAAGAAACGTGGAAAGTAAGCACAGGCCATCGCTGGCGTGCTGCCGAGCCCGCTGAAGGGCGCGCCGCCCCGCGCTGGCTTTTCAACAGAACTCCACGCTTGCGCGGAAGGTACAGGGCTGGTTCCGGTGTTGAGATGGCTCATAGAAAGCCATGATGCTTGGAGATACAGTCCGTGGTCTTGCAAAAGCTGCGCGGGACGAGGTGCGCTGTCGCCGAACTGGTAATTTGAAGACCGGAGAGGCTCAACCGCAGGACGCCCCGAAAGCAATAGTGTAGCACCAGGACCTGACTCGAAGGTGTATCCTTGGCACAGAACACAGTGGCTGTAGGGCTCCATCAGATGCAAGCCCCAAAGTCCGACGAAATGCACCAAGAAGAAACGTGGAAAGTAAGCACAGGCCATCGCTGGCGTGCTGCCGAGCCCGCTGAAGGGCGCGCCGCCTCGGGCTGGCTTTTTAAGAGAACTCAACGCTTGCGCGGAATGTACAGGGTTGCTTCCGGTGTTGAGATATCTCAGGCAAAGCCATGATGCTTGGTGATACGGTCGGTGGTCTTGCACAAGCTGCGCGGGACGAGGTGCGCTGTCGCCGAACTGGTGATTTGAAGACCGCAAAGGCTCAACCGCCGGACGCCCGGAAAGCAATAGCGTAGCACCAGGACCTGACTCAAAGGTATATCCTTGCACGGAACACGGTGGCTGGAGGGTCCAACAGCTGCAAGCCTCTAAGTCCGACGAACTGCACCAAGAAGAGACGTGGAAAGTAAGCACAGGCCATCGCTGGCGTGCTGCCGAGCCCACTGAAGGGCGCGCCGCCCCGCGCTGGCTTTTTAAGAGAACTCAACGCTTGCGCGGAATGTACAGGGTTGCTTCCGGTGTTGAGATATCTCAGGCAAAGCCATGATGCTTGGTGATACGGTCGGTGGTCTTGCACAAGCTGCGCGGGACGAGGTGCGCTGTCGCCGAACTGGTGATTTGAAGACCGCAAAGGCTCAACCGCAGGACGCCCGGAAAGCAATAGTGTAGCACTTGAACCTGACTCAGAGGTGTATCCTTGGCATGGAACACGGTGGCTGGAGGGCTCTAACAGCTGCAAGCAACAAAGTCCGATGAACTGCACCAAGAAGAAACGTGGAAAGTAAGCACAAGCCATCGCTGGCGTGCTGCCGAGCCCGCTGAAGGGCGCGCCGCCCCGCGCTGGCTTTTTAACAGAACTCCACGCTTGCGCGGAAGGTACAGGGTTGGTTCCGGTGTTGAGATGGCTCATAGAAAGCCATGATGCTTGGAGATACAGTCCGTGGTCTTGCACAAGCTGCGCGGGACGAGGTGCGCTGTCGCCGAACTGGTAATTTGAAGAGCAGAAAGGCTCAACCGCAGGACGCCCGGAAAGCAATAGTGTAGCACCAGGACCTGACTCAGAGATGTATCCTTGGCATGGGACACGGTGGTTGGAGGGCTCCAGCAGCTGCAAGCAACAAAGTCCGATGAACTGCATTAAGAAGAAACGTGGAAAGTAAGCACAGGCCATCGCTGGCGTGCTGCCGAGCCCGCTGAAGGGCGCGCCGCCCCGCGCTGGCTTTTCAACAGAACTCCACGCTTGCGCGGAAGGTACAGGGCTGGTTCCGGTGTTGAGATGGCTCATAGAAAGCCATGATGCTTGGAGATACAGTCCGTGGTCTTGCAAAAGCTGCGCGGGACGAGGTGCGCTGTCGCCGAACTGGTAATTTGAAGACCGGAGAGGCTCAACCGCAGGACGCCCGGAAAGCAATAGTGTAGCACCAGGACCTGACTCGAAGGTGTATCCTTGGCACAGAACACAGTGGCTGTAGGGCTCCATCAGCTGCAAGCCCCAAAGTCCGACGAAATGCACCAAGAAGAAACGGTGAAAGTAAGCACAGGCCATCGCTGGCGTGCTGCCGAGCCCGCTGAAGGGCGCGCCGCCTCGGGCTGGCTTTTTAAGAGAACTCAACGCTTGCGCGGAACGTACAGGGTTGCTTCCGGTGTTGAGATATCTCAGGCAAAGCCATGATGCTTGGTGATACGGTCGGTGGTCTTGCACAAGCTGCGCGGGACGAGGTGCGCTGTCGCCGAACTGGTGATTTGAAGACCGCAAAGGCTCAACCGCCGGACGCCCGGAAAGCAATAGCGTAGCACCAGGACCTGACTCAAAGGTATATCCTTGCACGGAACACGGTGGCTGGAGGGTCCAACAGCTGCAAGCCTCTAAGTCCGACGAACTGCACCAAGAAGAGACGTGGAAAGTAAGCACAGGCCATCGCTGGCGTGCTGCCGAGCCCACTGAAGGGCGCGCCGCCCCGCGCTGGCTTTTTAAGAGAACTCAACGCTTGCGCGGAATGTACAGGGTTGCTTCCGGTGTTGAGATATCTCAGGCAAAGCCATGATGCTTGGTGATACGGTCGGTGGTCTTGCAGAAGCTGCGCGGGACGAGGTGCGCTGTCGCCGAACTGGTGATTTGAAGACCGCAAAGGCTCAACCGCAGGACGCCCGGAAAGCAATAGCGTAGCACCAGGACCTGCCTCGAATCTGTATCCTTGGCACGGAATACGCAAGCTAGAGGGCTCCAACAGCTGCAGGCACCAATGTCCGACGAACTGCACCAATAAGAATCGTGGAAAGTAAGCACAGGCCATCACTGGCGTGCTGCCTAGCCCACTGAAGGGCGCGCCGCCCCACGCTGGCTTTTCAACAGAACTCCACGCTGCGCGGAATGTACAGGGTAGGTTCCGGTGTTGAGATGGCTCATAGAAAGCCATGATGCTTGGAGATACTGTCGGTGGTCTTGCACAAGCTGCGCGCCAAGAGGTGCGCTGTCGCCGAACTGGTGATTCGAAGACCGGAGGGGCTCAACTGCAGGACGCCCGGAAAGCAATAGTGTAGCACCAGGACCTGACTCAGAGGTGTATCCTTGGCATGGAACACGGTGGCTGGAGGGCTCCAACAGCTGCAAGCAACAAAGTCCGATGAACTGCATTAAGAAGAAACGTGGAAAGTAAGCACAGGCCATCGCTGGCGTGCTGCCGAGCCCGCTGAAGGGCGCGCCGCCCCGCGCTGGCTTTTCAACAGAACTCCACGCTTGCGCGGAAGGTACAGGGTTGGTTCCGGTGTTGAGATGGCTCATAGAAAGCCATGATGCTTGGAGATACTGTCGGTGGTCTTGCACAAGCTGCGCGCCAAGAGGTGCGCTGTCGCGTAACTGGTGATTTGAAGACCGGAGAGGCTCAACCGCAAAACGCCCGGAAAGCAATAGTGTAGCACCAGGACCTGACTCAGAGGTGTATCCTTGGCATGGAATGCGGTGGCTGGAGGGCTCCAACAGCTGCAAGCAACAAAGTCCGATGAACTGCACCAAGAAGAAACGTGGAAATTAAGCACAGGTCATCGCTGGCGTGCTGCGAGTCCGCTGAAGGGCGCGCCGCCCCGCGCTGGCTTTTCAGCATAACTCCACGCTTGCGCGGAATGTACAGGGTTTGTTCCGGTGTTGAGATGGCTCAGGAAAAGCCATGATGCTTGAAGATACGGTCGATGGTCTTGCACAAGCTGACCGGGACGAGGTGTGCTGTTGCCTAACTGGTGATTCGAAGACCGGAGGGGCTCAACCGCAGGACGCCCGGAAAGCAATATTGTAGCACTTGAACCTGAATCAGAGGTGTATCCTTGGCATGGAACACGGTGGCTGGAGGGCTTTAACAGCTGCAAGCAACAAAGTCCGATGAACTGCACCAAGAAGAAACGTGGAAAGTAAGCACAAGCCATCGCTGGCGTGCTGCCGAGCCCGCTGAAGGGCGCGCCGCCCCGCGCTGGCTTTTTAACAGAACTCCACGCTTGCGCGGAAGGTACAGGGTTGGTTCCGGTGTTGAGATGGCTCATAGAAAGCCATGATGCTTGGAGATACAGTCCGTGGTCTTGCACAAGCTGCGCGGGACGAGGTGCGCTGTCGCCGAACTGGTAATTTGAAGAGCAGAAAGGCTCAACCGCAGGACGCCCGGAAAGCAATAGTGTAGCACCAGGACCTGACTCAGAGATGTATCCTTGGCATGGGACACGGTGGTTGGAGGGCTCCAGCAGCTGCAAGCAACAAAGTCCGAAGAACTGCATTAAGAAGAAACGTGGAAAGTAAGCACAGGCCATCGCTGGCGTGCTGCCGAGCCCGCTGAAGGGCGCGCCGCCCCGCGCTGGCTTTTCAACAGAACTCCACGCTTGCGCGGAAGGTACAGGGCTGGTTCCGGTGTTGAGATGGCTCATAGAAAGCCATGATGCTTGGAGATACAGTCCGTGGTCTTGCAAAAGCTGCGCGGGACGAGGTGCGCTGTCGCCGAACTGGTAATTTGAAGACCGGAGAGGCTCAACCGCAGGACGCCCCGAAAGCAATAGTGTAGCACCAGGACCTGACTCGAAGGTGTATCCTTGGCACAGAACACAGTGGCTGTAGGGCTCCATCAGATGCAAGCCCCAAAGTCCGACGAAATGCACCAAGAAGAAACGTGGAAAGTAAGCACAGGCCATCGCTGGCGTGCTGCCGAGCCCGCTGAAGGGCGCGCCGCCTCGGGCTGGCTTTTTAAGAGAACTCAACGCTTGCGCGGAATGTACAGGGTTGCTTCCGGTGTTGAGATATCTCAGGCAAAGCCATGATGCTTGGTGATACGGTCGGTGGTCTTGCACAAGCTGCGCGGGACGAGGTGCGCTGTCGCCGAACTGGTGATTTGAAGACCGCAAAGGCTCAACCGCCGGACGCCCGGAAAGCAATAGCGTAGCACCAGGACCTGACTCAAAGGTATATCCTTGCACGGAACACGGTGGCTGGAGGGTCCAACAGCTGCAAGCCTCTAAGTCCGACGAACTGCACCAAGAAGAGACGTGGAAAGTAAGCACAGGCCATCGCTGGCGTGCTGCCGAGCCCACTGAAGGGCGCGCCGCCCCGCGCTGGCTTTTTAAGAGAACTCAACGCTTGCGCGGAATGTACAGGGTTGCTTCCGGTGTTGAGATATCTCAGGCAAAGCCATGATGCTTGGTGATACGGTCGGTGGTCTTGCACAAGCTGCGCGGGACGAGGTGCGCTGTCGCCGAACTGGTGATTTGAAGACCGCAAAGGCTCAACCGCAGGACGCCCGGAAAGCAATAGCGTAGCACCAGGACCTGCCTCGAATCTGTATCCTTGGCACGGAATACGCAAGCTAGAGGGCTCCAACAGCTGTAGGCACCAATGTCCGACGAACTGCACCAATAAGAATCGTAGAAAGTAAGCACAGGCCATCACTGGCGTGCTGCCTAGCCCACTGAAGGGCGCGCCGCCCCACGCTGGCTTTTCAACAGAACTCCACGCTGCGCGGAATGTACAGGGTAGGTTCCGGTGTTGAGATGGCTCATAGAAAGCCATGATGCTTGGAGATACTGTCGGTGGTCTTGCACAAGCTGCGCGCCAAGAGGTGCGCTGTCGCCGAACTGGTGATTCGAAGACCGGAGGGGCTCAACTGCAGGACGCCCGGAAAGCAATAGTGTAGCACCAGGACCTGACTCAGAGGTGTATCCTTGGCATGGAACACGGTGGCTGGAGGGCTCCAACAGCTGCAAGCAACAAAGTCCGATGAACTGCACCAAGAAGAAACGTGGAAATTAAGCACAGGCCATCGCTGGCGTGCTGCGAGTCCGCTGAAGGGCGCGCCGCCCCGCGCTGGCTTTTCAGCATAACTACACGCTTGCGTGGAATGTACAGGGTTGTTTCCGGTGTTGAGATGGCTCATAGAAAGCCATGATGCTTGGAGATACAGTCGGTGGTCTTGCACAAGCTGCGCGGGACGAGGTGCGCTGTCGCCTAACTGGTAATTTGAAGACCGGAAAGGCTCAACCACTGGACGCCCGGAAAGCAATAGTGTAGCACCAGGACCTGACTCGAAGGTGTATCCTTGGCACGGAAGACGGTGGCTGCTGGGTCCAACAGCTGGAAGCCCCAAAGTCCGATGAACTGCACCAATAGGAAACGTGGAAAGTAAGCACAGGCCGTCGCTGGCGTGCTGCCGAGCCCACCGAAGGGCGTGCCGCCGCGCGCTGGCTTTTTAAGAGAACTCCACGCTTGCGCGGAATGTACAGCGTTGCTTCCGGTGTTGAGATATCTCAGGCAAAGCCATGCTGCTTGGAGATACGGTCGGTGGTCTTGCACAAGCTGCGCGGGACGAGGTGCGCTGTCGCCGAATTGGTGATTTGAAGACCGCACAGGCTCAACTGCAGGACGCCCGGAAAGCAATAGTGTACCACCAGGACCTGACTCGAAGGTGTATCCTTGGCACGGAACACGGTGGCTGGAGGGCTCCAACAGCTACAAGCCCCAAACTTCGACGAACTGCACCAAGAAGAATCGTAGAATGTAAGCACAGGCCATCGCTGGCGTGCTGCTGAGCCCACTAAAGGGCGCGCCGCTCCGCGCTGGCTTTTTAACAGAACTCCACGCTTGCGCGTAATGTACAGGGTTTTTTCCGGTGTTGAGATGGCTCAGGGAAAGCCATGATGCTTGAAGATACGGTCGCTGGTCTTGCACAAGCTGCCCGGGACGGGGTGCGCTGTCGCCAAACTGGTGATTTGAAGACCGGAAAGGCTCAACCGCAGCACGCCCTGAAAGCAATAGTGTAGCACCAGGACCTGACTCAGAGGTGTATCCTTGGCATAGAACACGGAGGCTGGAGGGCTCCAACAACTGCAAGCCCCAATGTCCGACGAAATGCACCAAGAAGAGTCGTGGAAAGTAAGCACAGGCCATCCCTGGCGTGCTGCCGAGACCACTGAAGGGCGCGCCGCCCCGCGCTGGCTTTTCAACAGAACTCCACGCTGCGCGGAATGTACAGGGTTGGTTCCGCTGTTGAGATGGGTCAGGGAATTCCATGATGCTAGGAGATGCAGTCGGTGGAATTGCGCAAGCTGCGCGGGACGAGGTGCGCTGTCGCCGAACTGGTGATTTGATGACCGGAAAGCTCAACCTCAGGACGTCCGGAAAGCAATAGTGTAGCACCAGGACTTGTTACGAATATGTATCCTAGGCACGGAACACGGAGACTGGAAGGCTCCAACAGCTGCAAGCCCCAAACTTCCACGACCTGCACCAAGAAGAATCGTAGAAAGTAAGCACAGGCCATCGCTGGCGTGCTGCCGAGCCCACTAAAGGGCGCGCCGCTCCGCGCTGGTTCTTCAACAGAACTCCACGGCTGCGTGGAATGTACAGGGTTGGTTCCGGTGTTGAGATGGCTCAGTGGAAGCCATGATGCTTGAAGATATGGTCGGTGGTCTTGCACAAGCTGCGCGGGACGAGGTGCGCTGTCGCCTAACTGGTAATTTGAAGACCGGAAAGGCTCAACCGAATCCTTGTCCTTGGCATCCTTAGAGCGACGAAATATTAGCGTGCAAACAAGAAATGTTGATGCGTGGGCAGTTCCTCATTTTCGTACATTTTATAAATATCAGTCACTTACCCATAACCTCCCTACAATACTAAACAAATATAGACACACAGTGGGCTTGAACAAAAAACAATTACATTCCTGTTTTGTGCAGTTGTGATCCATTAATTTTTGTTTGTTGTCTCCGCGTATGTGCTTTTCAGTTGTTTTATTTTGGTTTCAGTTCATTACTGGTAGCTTTATGTGATTGACATGATTATTACCTGTCACAGTAACTGTTTTATTATTTCCCTATTACTGTCTACCTATGTACTATTCATCTATTATGTTTCTACTCTTTACGCTGCTGCCTTGTAATGGTCTCTTGGGCCTCGTCAAGCTTTTGTGTAGCTTTTAGCCCAAGAGACCATCCAGTTGTCTTCTGGAAAATAATGATGTATGTATGTATGTATGTAAAAAGCAATAGTGTAGGACCAGGACCTGACTCGAATGTGTATCCTTGGCACAGAACACGCCGGCTGGAGGGCTCCAACAGCTGCAAGCAACAAAGTCCGATGAGCTGCACCAAGCAAAAACCTGGAACGTAAGCACAGGCCATCGCTGGCATGCTTCCGAGCCCGCTGAAGGGCGTGCCGCCCTGCGCTGGCTATATAACAGAACTCCACTCTTGCGCGGAATGTACAGGGTTGAGTCCGGTGTTGAGATGGCTCAGAGAAAGCCATGATGCTTGACGATACAGTCAGTTGCCTTGCACAAGCTGCGCGGGACGATGTGCGCTGTCGCCGAACTGGTAATTTGAAGACCGGAAAGGCTCAACCTCAGGACGCCCTGAAAGCAATAGTGTAGCACCAGGACCTGACTCAGAGGTGTATCCTTGACATGGAACATGGTGGCTGGAGGGCTCCAACAGCTGCAAGCCCCAAAGTCCGACGAAATGCACCAAGAAGAATCGTATAAAATAAGCACAGGCCATCGCTGGCGTGCTGTCGAGCGCACTGAAAGGCGCGTCGCTCCGCGCTGGCTTTTCAACAGAACTCCACGCTTGCGTGGAATGTACAGGGTTGCTTCCGGTGTTGAGACGGCTCAGGGAAAGCCATGATGCTTGAAGATACGGTCGCTGGTCTTGCACAAGCTGCCCGGGACGAGGTGCGCTCTCGCCGAACTGGTGATTTGAAGACCGGACAGGCTCTACCGCAGGACGCCCGGAAAGCAATAGTGTAGCACCAGGACCAGACTCAGAGGTGTATCCTTGGCATGGAACATGGTGGCTGGAGGGCTCCAACAGCTGCAAGCAACAAAGTCCGATGAACTGCACCAAAAAGAAACGTGGAAAGTAAGCTCAGGCCATCGCTGGCGTGCTTCCGGGCCCGCTGAAGGGCGCGCTGCCCCGCGCTGGCTTTTCAACAGAACTCCACGCTTGCGCGGAAGGTACAGGGTTGGTTCCGGTGTTGAGATGGCTCATAGAAAGCCATGATGCCTGGAGATAAGTCGGTGGTCTTGCACAAGCTGCGCGGGACGAGATGCGCTGTCGCCGAACACTTGATTTGAATACCACAAAGGCTCAACCTCAGGACGCCCGGAAAGCAATAGTGTAGCACCAGGACATGACTCAGAGGTGTATCCTTGGCATGGAACATGGTGGCTGGAGGGCTCCAACAGCTGCAAGCCCCAAAGTCCGACGAAATGCACCAAGAAGAATCGTAGAAAGTAAGCACAGGCCATCGCTGGCGTGCTGTCGAGCCCACTGAAGGGCGCGCCGCCCCGCGCTGGCTTTTTAACAGAACTCCACGCTTGCGCAGAATGTACAGGCTTGCTTCCAGTATTGAGATATCTCAGGCAAAGCCATGCTGCTTGGAGATACGATCGGTGGTCTTGCACAAGCTCCGCGGGACGAGGTGCGCTGTCGCCGAATTGGTGATTTGAAGACCGCACAGGCTCAACCGCAGGACGCACGGAAAGCAATAGTGTACCACCAGGACCTGACTCGAAGGTGTATCCTTGGCACTGAACACGGTGGCTGGAGGGCTCCAACAGCTACAAGCCCCAAAGTCCGATAAGCTGCACCAAGAAGAAACCTGGAACGTAAGCACAGGCCATCTCTGGCATGCTTCCGAGCCCGCTGAAGGGCGTGCCGCCCTGCGCTGGCTATATAACAGAACTCCACTCTTGCGTGGAATGTACAGGGTTGAGTCCGGTGTTGAGATGGCTCAGAGAAAGCCATGATGCTTGAAGATACAGTCAGTTGTCTTGCACAAGCTGCGCGGGATGATGTGCGCTGTCGCCGAACTGGTAATTTGAAGACCGGAAAGGCTCAACCGCGGGACGCCCGGAAAGCAATAGTGTACCACCAGGACGTGACTCGAATGTGTATCCTTGGCACAGAACACGCAGGCTGGAGGGCTCCAACAGCTGCAAGCAACAAAGTCCGATGAACTGCACCAAGAAGAATCGTAGAAAGTAAGCACAGGCCATCGCTGGCGTGCTGCCGAGCCCACTGAAGGGCGCGCCGCTCCGTGCTGGCTTTTAAACAGAACTCCACGCTTGCGCGGAATGTACAGGGTTTGTTCCGGTGTTGAGATGGCTCAGGGAAAGCCATGATGCTGGAAGATACGGTCGCTTGTCTTGCACAAGCTGCCCGGGACGAGGTGCGCTGTCGTCGAACTGGTGATTTGAAGACCGGAGAGGCTCAACCGCAGGACGCCCGGAAAGCAATAGTGTAGCACCAGGACCTGACTCGAATGTGTATCCTTGGCATCGAACACGGTGGCTGGAGGGCTCCAACAGCTACAAGCCCCAAAGTCCGATGAACTGCACCAAGAAGAAACCTGGAAAGTAAGCTCAGGCCATCGCTGGCGTGCTTGCGAGCCCGCTGAAGGGCGTGCCGCCCTGCGCTGGCTTTTTAAGAGAACTCCACAATTGCGCGGAATGTACAGGGTTGCTTCCGGTGTTCAGATGGCTCAGGGAAAGCCATGATGCTTGGAGATACACTCGGTGGTCTTGCACAAACTGCGCGGGACGAGGTGCGCTGTCGCCGGACTGGTAATTTGAAGACCGGAAAAGCGCAACCGCAGGACGCCCGGAAAGCAATAGAGTAGCACGAGGACCTGAATCGAATCTGTATCCTTGGCATGGAACACGGTGGCTGGAGGGTCCAACAGCTGCAAGCCCCAAAGACCGACGAACTGCACCAAGAAGAAACGTGGAAATTAAGCACAGGCCATTCGTGGACTGCCGCCGAGCCCACTGAAGGGCGCGCCGCTCCGCGCTTGCTTTTCAACAGAACTCCACGCTTGCGCGGAATGTACAGGGTTTGTTCCGGTGTTGAGATGGCTCAGGAAAAGCCATGATGCTTGAAGATACGGTCGCTGGTCTTGCACAAGCTGCCCGGGACGAGGTGCGCTGTCGGCGAACTGGTGATTTGAAGACCAGAAAGGCTCAACCGTACGACGCCCGGAAAGCAATAGTGTAGCACCACGACCTGACTCAAAGGTATATCCTTGGCACGGAACACGGTGGCTGGAGGGTCCAACAGCTGCAAGCCCCAAAGTCCAACGAACTGCACCAAGAAGAAACGTGGAAATTAAGCACAGGCCATCGCTGGAGTGCTGCCGAGCCCACTGAAGGGCGCGCCGCTCCGCGCTTGCTTTTCAACAGAACTCCACGCTTGCGCGGAATGTACAGGGTTTGTTCCGGTGTTGAGATGGCTCAGAAAAAGCCATGATGCTTGAAGATACGGTCGCTGGTCTTGCACAAGCTGCCCGGGACGAGGTGCGCTGTCGGCGAACTGGTGATTTGAAGACCGGAGAGGCTCAACCGCAGGACGCCCGGAAAGCAATAGTGTAGAACAGGACCTCACTCAGAGGTGTATCCTTGGCATGGAGCACGGTGGCTGGAGGGCACCAACAGCTGCAAGCAACAAAGTCCGATGAACTGCACCAAGAAGAAATGTGGAAAGTAAGCACAAGCCATCGCTGGCATGCTGCCGAGCCCGCTGAAAGGCGCGCCGCCCTGCGCTGGTTTTTCAACAGAACTACACGCTTGCGCGGAATGTACAGCTTTGTTCCGGTGTTGAGATGGCTCAGAGAAAGCCATGATGCTTGGATATACGGTTGGTGGTCTTGCACAAGCTGCGCGGTACGAGGTGCGCTGTCGCCGAACACTTGATTTGAATACCGCAATGGCTCAACATCAGGACGCCCGGAAAGCAATAGTGTAGCACCAGGAAATGACTTAAAGGTGTATCCTTGGCGCGGAACATAGTGGCTGTAGGGCTCCAACAGCTGCAAGCCCCAATGTCCGACGAAATGCACGAAGAAGAAACGTGGAAATTAAGCACAGGCCATCGCTGGCATGCTGCCGAGCCCGCTGAAAGGCGCGCCGCCCTGCGCTGGCTTTTCAACAGAACTACACGCTTGCGCGGAATGTACAGCATTGTTCCGGTGTTGAGATGGCTCAGAGAAAGCAATGATGCTTGAAGATACGTTCGCTGGTCTTGCACAAGCTGCCCGGGACGAGGTGCGCTGTCGCCGAACTGGTGAATTGAAGACCGGAAAGGCTCAACCGCAGGACGCCCTGAAAGCAATAGTGTAGCACCAGGACCTGACTCAGAGGTGTATCCTTGGCATGGAACATGGTGGCTAGAGGGCTCCAAGAGCTGCAAGCCCCAAAGTCCGACGAAATGCACCAAGAAGAATCGTAGAATGTAAGCACAGGCCATCGCTGGCGTGTTGTCGAGCCCACTGAAGGGCGCGCCGCTCCGCGCTGGCTTTTCAACAGAACTCCACGCTTGCGTGTAATGTACAGGGTTGGTTCCGGTGTTGAGATGGCTCAGAGAAAGCCATGATGCTTGGAGATACAGTCGGTGGTCTTCCACAAGCTGCGCGGGAAGTTGAGCGCTGTCGCCGAACTGGTTATTTGAAGACAGGAAAAACTCAACCGCAGGACACCCGTAAAGCAATAGTGTAGGACCAGGACCTGACTCGAATGTGTATCCTTGGCACAGAACACGCAGGCTGGAGAGCTCCAACAGCTGCAAGCAACAAAATCGGATGAACTGCACCAAGAAGAAACGTGGAAAGTAAGCACAGGCCATCGCTGGCGTGCTTCCGAGCCCGCTGAAGGGCGTGCCGCCCCGCGCTGGTTTTTTCAACAGAACTCTAAGCTTGCGCGGAATGTACAGGGTTGGTTCCGGTGTTAAGATGGCTCAGGGAAAGCCATGATGCTTGGAGATACGGTGGGTGGTCTTGCACAAGCTGCACGGGACGAGGTGCGCTGTCGCAGAACGGGTAATTTGAAGCCCGGAAAGGCACAACCGCTGGACGTCCGGAAAGCAATAGTGTACCACCAGCACCTGACTCGAATGTGTATCCTTGGCATAGAACACGGTAGCTGAAGGGCTCCAACAGCTGCAACCAACAAAGTCCGAAGAACTGCACCGAGAAGAAACTTGGAAATTAAGCACAGGTCATCGCTGGCATGCTTCCGAGCCCGCTGAAGGGCGTGCCGCCCTGCGCTGGCTATTTTAGAGAACTTCACACTTGCGCGGAATGTACACGGTTGAGTCCGGTGATGAGATGGCTCAGGAAACGTCATGATGCTTGGAGATACAGTCGGTGGTCTTGCACAAACTGCGCGGGACGAGGTGCGCTGTCGCCGAACTGGTAATTTGAAGACCGGAAAGGCTCAACCGCGGGACGCCCGGAAAGCAATAGTGTAGCTCCAGGACGTGACTCGAATGTGTATCCTTGGCACGGAACACGGAGGCTGGAGGGCTCCAGCAGCTGCACGCCCCAAACTTCGACGAACTGCACCAAGAAGAATCGTAGAAAGTAAGCACAGGCCATCGCTGGCGTGCTGTCGAGCCCGCTGAAGGGCGCTCCGCCCCGCGCTGGCTTTTCTACAGAACTCCACGCTTGCGCGGAATGTGCAGGTATGTTCCGGTGTTGAGATGGCTCAGAGAAAGCCATGATGCTTGGTGATACGGTTGGTGGTCTCGCACAAGCTGCGCGGGACGATGAGCGCTGTCGCCGAACTGGTTATTTGAAGACCGGAAAGGCTCAACCGCAGGACACCCGTAAAGCAATAGTGTAGGACCAGGACCTGACTCGAATGTGTATCCTTGGCACGGAATACGCAGGCTAGAGGGCTCCAACAGCTGCAGGCCCCAACGTCCGATGAACTGCCCTAAGAAGAATCGTGAAAATTAAGCACAGGCCATCACTGGCGTTTTGCCGAGCCTACTGAAGGGCGCGCCGTCCCGCGCTGGCTTTTCAACAGAACTCCACGCTGCGCGGAATGTACAGGGTTGGTTCCGGTGTTGAGATGGCTCATAGAAAGCCATGATGCTTAGAGATACTGTCGGTGGTCTTGCACAAGCTTCGCGCCAAGAGGTGCGCTGTCGCCGAACTCGTGGTTTGAAGACCGGAAAGCTCAACCTCAGGACGTCCGGAAAGCAATAGTGTAGCACCAGGACCTGATTCGAATGTGTATCCTTGGCACGGAACACGGAGACTGGAGGGCTCCAACAGCTGCAGCCCCCAAACTTCGACGATCTGCACCAAGAAGAATCGTAGAAATTAAGCAAAGGCCATCGCTGGCATGCTGCCGAGCCCACAGAAGGGCGCGCCACCCCGCGCTGGCTTTTTAAGAGAACTCCACGATTGCGCGGAATGTACAGGGTTGCTAACGGCTTTGAGATGGCTCAGGGAAAGCCACGATGCTTGAAGATGCGGTCGCTGGTCTTGCACAAGCTGCGCGGGACGATGAGCGCTTTCGCCGAACTGGTTATTTGAAGACCGGAAAGGCTCAACCGCAGGACACCCGTAAAGCAATAGTGTAGGACCAGGACCTGACTCGAATGTGTATCCTTGGCACAGAACACGCAGGCTGGAGAGCTCCACAGCTGCAAGCAACAAAATCGGATGAAGTGCACCAAGAAGAAACGTGGAAAGTGAGCACAGGCCATCGCTGGCGTGCTGCCTAGCCCACCGAAGGGCGCGCCGCCTCGCGCTCGCTATTTAACAGAACTCCACTCTTGCGCGGAATGTAAAGGGTTGAGTCCGGTGTTCAGATGGCTCAGAGAAAGCCATGATGCTTGGAAATACTGTCGGTGGTCTTGCACAAGCTGCGCGGGACGAGGTGCGCTGTCGCCTAACTGGTAATTTGAAGACCGGAAAGGCTCAGCCGCAGGGCGCCCGGAAAGCAATAGTGTAGCACCAGGACCTGACTCGAATGTTTATCCTTGGCACGGAACACGGAGGCTAGAGGGCTCCAACAGCTGCACGCCCCAAACTTCGACGAACTGCAACAAGAAGAATCTTAGAAAGTAAGCACAGGTCATCGCTGGCGTGCTGCCGAGCCCACTGAAGGGCGCGCCGCTCTGCGCTGACTTTTCAACAGAACTCCACGCTTGCGCGGAATGTACAGGGTTTGTTCCGGTGTTGAGAAGGCTCAGGGAAAGCCACGATGCTTGAAGATACGGTCGCTGGCCATGCACAAGCTTCCCGGGACGAGGTGCGCTGTCGCCGAACTGGTGATTTTGAAGACCGGAGAGGCTGAACCGCAGGACGCCCGGAAAGCAATAGTGTAGCACCAGGACCTGACTTAAAGGTGTATCCTTGGCACGGAACACGCAGGCTAGAGGGCTCCAACAGCTGCAGGCCCCAAAGTGCGAAGAACTGCACCACGAAGAATCATGGAAAATAAGCACAGGCCATCGCTGGCGTGCTGCCGAGCCCACTGAAGGTCGCGTCGCCCCGCGCTGTCTTTTTAACAGAACTGCACGCTTGCGCGGAATGTACAGGGTTGCTTCCGGTGTTGAGATGGCTCAGGGAAAGCCATGATGCTAGGAGATACAGTCGGTGGTCTTGCACAAGCTGCGCGGGACGAGGTGCGCTGTCCACGAACTGGTGATATGAAGACCGGAAAGGCTCAACCGCAGGACGCCCGGAAAGCAATAGTGTAGCACCAGGACCTGACTCGAATGTGTATCCTCTGCGCGGATCACGGTGCCTGGAGGGCTTAAAAAGCTGCAAGTTCCAAAGTCCTATGAACTGCTCCAAGCAGAAGCGTAGAAAGTAAGCACACGCCATCGCTGGCGTGCTGCCGAGCCCTTTGAAAGGCGCGCCGCCCCGCGCTGGCTTTTTAACAGAACTCCACGCTGGTGCCGAATGTACAGGGTTGGTTCCCGTGTTGAGATGGCTCAGCGAAAGCCATGATGCTTGGAGATACGGTGGGTGGTCTTGCCCAAGCTGCGCGGAACGAGGTGCGCTGTCGCCGAACTCGTGATTTGAAGGCCGGAAAGGCTCAACCGCAGGACGCCTGGAAAGCAATAGTGTAGCACCAGGACCTTTCTCGAAGGTGTATCCTTGGCACGGAACACGGTGGCTGAAGGGCTCCAACAGCTCCAAGCCCCAAAGTCGGAAGAACTGCACGAAGAAGAAACGTGGAAAGTAAGCACAGGCTATCGCTGGCGTGCTGCCGAGCACGCTGAAGGGCGAGCCACCCCGTGCTGGCTATTTAACAGAACTCCACGCTTGCGCGGAAGGTACAGGTTTGTTCCGGTGTTGAGATGGCTCATAGAAAGCCATGATGCTTGGAGATACGGTTGGTGGTCTTGCACAAGCTGCGCGGGACGAGGTGCGCTGTCGCCGAACTGGTGATTCGAAGACCGGAAAGGCTCAACCGAAGGACGCCCGGAAAGCAATAGTGTATCACTAGGACCTGACACGAATGTGTAGCCTTGGCACGAAACACGGAGGCAGGAGGGCTCCAACAGCTGCAATCCCCAAAGTCCGACGAACTGCACCAAGAAGAAACGGGAAAGTAAGCACAGGCCATCACTGGCGTGCTGCCGAGCCTGCTGAAGGGCGCGCCGCCTCGGGCTGGCTTTTCTATAGAACTCCTCGATTGCGCGGAATATACAGGGTTGCTTCCTGTGTTGAGATGGTTCAGGGAAAGCCATGATGCTTGGAGATACGGTTGGTGGTCTTGCACAAGCTGCACGGGACGAGGTGCGCTGTCGCCGAACACTTGATTTGAATACCGCAAAGGATCAACCTCAGGACGCCCGGAAAGCAATAGTGTAGCACCAGGACCTGATTCGAATGTGTATCCTTGGCACGGAACACAAATGCTGGAGGCTTCCAACAGCTGCAGGCCCCAAACTTTGACGAACTGCACCAAGAAGAATCGTAGAAAGTAAGCACACGCCATCGCTGGCGTGCTGTAGAGCCCACTAAAGGGCGCGCCGCTCCACGCTGGCTTTTCAACAGAACTCCACGCTTGCGCGGAATGTACAGTGTTTGTTCCGGTGTTGAGATGGCTCAAGGAAAGCCATGATGCTTGAAGATACGGTCGCTGGTCTTCCACAAGCTGCCCGGTAGGAGGTGCGCTGTCGCCGAACTGGTAATTTGAAGACCGGAAAGGCTCAACCGCAGGACGTCCGGAAAGCAAAAGTGTAGCACCAGGACCTGACTTAAAGGTATATCCTTGGCACGGAACACAGTGGCTGTAGGGCTCCAACAGCTGCAAGCTCCAATGTCCGATGAACTGCACCAAGACGAAACGTGGAAAGTAAGCACAGGCCATCGCTGGCATGCTGCCGAGCCCGCTTAAGGGCACGCCGCCTCGGGCTGGCTTTTTAAGAGAACTCAACGCTTGCGCGGAATGTACAGGGTTGCTGCCGGTGTTGAGATCTCTCAAGCAAAGCCATGCTGCTTGGAGATACGGTCGGTGGTCTTGCACAAGCTGCGCGGGACGAGGTGCGCTGTCGCCGAACTGGTAATTTGAAGACCGGAAAGGCTCAACCGCAGTACGGTTGGAAGGCAATAGTGTAGGACCAGGACCTGAGTCGAATGTGTATCCTTGGCACAGAACAAGCAGGCTGGAGGGCTCCTACAGCTGCAAGCAACAAAATCCGATGAACTGCACCAAGAAGAAACGTGGAAAGTAAGCACAGGCCATCGCTGGCGTGCTGCCGAGCCCGCTGAAGGGCGAGCCACCCCGTGCTGGCTATTTAACAGAACTCCACGCTAGCGCGGAATGTACAGGGTTGGTTCCGGTGTTGAGATGGCTCATAGAAAGCCATGATGCTTGGAGATACAGTCGGTGGTCTTGCACAAGCTGCCCGGGACGAGCTGCGCTGTCGCCGAACGTCTGATTTGAATACCGCAAATGCTCAACCTCAGGACGCCCGGAAAGCAATAGTGTAGCACCAGGACCTGACTTAAAGGTATATCCTTGGCACGGAACACAGTGGCTGTAGGGCTCCAACAGCTGCAAGCCCCAATGTCCGATGAACTGCACCAAGACGAAACGTGGAATGTAAGCACAGGCCATCGCTGGCATGCTGCCGAGCCCGCTTAAGGGCACGCCGCCTCGGGCTGGCTTTTTAAGAGAACTCAACGCTTGCGCGGAATGTACAGGGTTGAGTCCGGTGTTGAGATGGCTCAGAGAAAGCCATGATGCTTGAAGATACAGTCAGTTGTCTTGCACAAGCTGCGCGGGACGATGTGCGCTGTCGCCGAACTGGTAATTTGAAGACCGGAAAGGCTCAACCGCAGTACGGTTGGAAGGCAATAGTGTAGGACCAGGACCTGAGTCGAATGTGTATCCTTGGCACAGAACAAGCAGGCTTGAGGGCTCCAACAGCTACAAGCCCCAAAGTCCGACGAAATGCACCAAGAAGAATCGTAGAAAGTAAGCACAGGCCATCGCTGGCGTGCTGTCGAGCCCACTTAAGGGCACGCCACTCCGCGCTGGCTTTTCAACAGAACTCCATGCTTGCGTGGAATGTATAGGGTTGGTTCCGGTGTTGAGATGGCTCAGGGAAAGCCATGATGCTTGGAGATACGGTCGGTGGTCTTGACCAAGCTGCGCGGGACGAGGTGCGCTGTCGCCGAACTGGTAATTTGAAGGCCAGAAAGGCTCAACCGCAGGACGCCCGGAAAGCAATAGTGTAGCACCAGCACCTGACTCGAAGGTGTATCCTTGGCATGGAACACGGTGGCTGGAGGGTCCAACAGCTGCAAGCCCCAAAGTCCGATGAATTGCACCAATAAGAAACGTGGAACATAAGGACATGCCATCGCTGGCATGCTGCCGAGCCCGCTAAAGGACGCGCCGCCTCGGGCTTACTTTTTAATAGAACTCCACGATTGCGCGGAATGTACAGTGTTGCTTGCGGTGTTGAGATGGCTCAGGAAAAGCCATGATGCTTGGAGATACAGTCGGTGGTCTTGGACAAGCTGCCCGGGACGAGCTGCGCTGTCGCCGAACGTCTGATTTGAATACCGCAAATGCTCAACCTCAGGACGCCCGGAAAGCAATAGTGTAGCACCAGGACCTGACTTAAAGGTATATCCTTGGCACGGAACACAGTGGCTGTAGGGCTCCAACAGCTGCAAGCCCCAATGTCCGATGAACTGCACCAAGACGAAACGTGGAATGTAAGCACAGGCCATCGCTGGCATGCTGCCGAGCCCGCTTAAGGGCACGCCGCCTCGGGCTGGCTTTTTAAGAGAACTCAACGCTTGCGCGGAATGTACAGGGTTGAGTCCGGTGTTGAGATGGCTCAGAGAAAGCCATGATGCTTGAAGATACAGTCAGTTGTCTTGCACAAGCTGCGCGGGACGATGTGCGCTGTCGCCGAACTGGTAATTTGAAGACCGGAAAGGCTCAACCGCAGTACGGTTGGAAGGCAATAGTGTAGGACCAGGACCTGAGTCGAATGTGTATCCTTGGCACAGAACAAGCAGGCTTGAGGGCTCCAACAGCTACAAGCCCCAAAGTCCGACGAAATGCACCAAGAAGAATCGTAGAAAGTAAGCACAGGCCATCGCTGGCGTGCTGTCGAGCCCACTTAAGGGCACGCCACTCCGCGCTGGCTTTTCAACAGAACTCCATGCTTGCGTGGAATGTATAGGGTTGGTTCCGGTGTTGAGATGGCTCAGGGAAAGCCATGATGCTTGGAGATACGGTCGGTGGTCTTGACCAAGCTGCGCGGGACGAGGTGCGCTGTCGCCGAACTGGTAATTTGAAGGCCAGAAAGGCTCAACCGCAGGACGCCCGGAAAGCAATAGTGTAGCACCAGCACCTGACTCGAAGGTGTATCCTTGGCATGGAACACGGTGGCTGGAGGGTCCAACAGCTGCAAGCCCCAAAGTCCGATGAATTGCACCAATAAGAAACGTGGAACATAAGGACATGCCATCGCTGGCATGCTGCCGAGCCCGCTAAAGGACGCGCCGCCTCGGGCTTACTTTTTAATAGAACTCCACGATTGCGCGGAATGTACAGTGTTGCTTGCGGTGTTGAGATGGCTCAGGAAAAGCCATGATGCTTGAAGATACAGTCGATGGTCTTGCACAAACTGCGCGGGACGAGGTGCGCTGTCGCCGGACTGGTAATTCGAAGACCGGAGGGGCTCAACCGCAGGACGCCCGGAAAGCAATAGTGTAGCACCAGGACCTGACTCAGAGGTGTATCCTTGGCATGGAACACGGTGGCTGGAGGGCTCCAACTGCTGCAAGCAACAAAGTCCGATGAACTGCAACAAGAAGAAACGTGGAAAGTAAGCACAGGCCATCGCTGGTGTGCTGCCGAGCCCGCTGAAGTGCGCGTCGCCCCACGCTCGCTTTTGAACAGAACTCCATGCTTGCACGGAAGGTACAGGGTTGGTTCCGGTGTTGAGATGGCTCATAGAAAGCCATGATGCTTGGAGATACAGTCCGTGGTCTTGCACAAGCAGCGCGGGACGAGGTGCGCTGTCGCCGAACTGGTAATTTGAAGACCGGAAAGGCTCAACCGCAGGACGCCTGGAAAGCAATAGTGTAGCATCATTACCTGACTCGAAGGTGTATCCTTGGCACAGAACACGGTGGCTGTAGGGCTCCAACAACTACAAGCCCCAAATTCCGACGAAATGCACCAAGAAGAAACGTGGAAAGTAAGCACAGGCCATCGCTCGCGGGCTGCCTAGCCCACTGAAGGGTGCGACGCCCCGCGCTGGCTTTTCAAGAGAACTCTAAGCTTGCGCGGAATGTACAGGGTTGGTTCCGGTGTTGAGATGGCTCAGGGAAACCTATGATGCTTGAAGATACAGTCGCTGGTCTTGCACAAGCTGCGCGGGACGAGGTGCGCTGTCGCCGAACAGGTAATTTGAAGACCGGGAAAGCCCAACCGCAGGACGCCCGGAAAGCAATAGTGTAGCACCAGGAGCTGACCCGAAGGTGTATCCTTGGCACGGAACACGAGTGCTGGAGGCCCCCAACAGCTGCAGGCCCCAAACTTCGAGGAACTGCACCAAGAAGAATCGTAGAAAGTAAGCACACGCCATCGCTGGCGTGCTGTACAGCCCACTTAAAGGCGCGCCGCTCCACGCTGGCTTTTCAACAGAACTCCACGCTTGCGCGGATTGTACTTTGTTTGTTCCGGTGTTGATATGGCTCAGGGAAAGCCATGATGCTTGAAGATACGGTCGCTGGTCTTCCACAAGCTGCCCGGTACGAGGTGCACTGTCGCCGAACTGGTGATTCGAAGACCGGAGGGGCTCAACCGCAGGACGCCCGGAAAGCAATAGTGTAACACCAGGACCTGACTCAGAGGTGTATCCTTGGCATGGAACACGGTGCCTGGAGGGCTTCAACAGCTGCAAGCAACAAAGTCCGACGAACTCCACCAAGAAGAAACGTGGAAAGTAAGCACAGGCCATCGCTGGCGTGCTGCCGAGCCCGCTGAAGGGCGCGCAGCCCCGCGCTGGCTTTTCAACAGAACTTCACGCTTGCGCGGAATGTACAGGTTTGGTACCGGTTTTGAGATGGCTCAGGGAAAGCCATGATCCTTGAAGATACAGTCCGTGGTCTTGCACAAGCTGCGCGGGACGAGGTGCGCTGTCGCCGAACTGGTGATTTGAAGTCCGGAAACCTCAACCTCAAGACGCCCGTAAAGCAATAGTGTAGCACCAGGACCGGACATAAATGTGTATCCTTGGCATGAAACACGGTGGCTGGAGGGCTCCAACAGCTGCAAGCAACAAAGTCCGATGAACTGCACCAAGAAGAATCGTGGAAAGTAAGCACAGGCCATCGCTGGCGTGCTGTCGAGCCCGCTGAAGGGCGAGCCACCCCGTGCTGGTTATTTAACAGAACTCCACTCTTGCGCGGAATATACAGGGTTGATTCCGGTGTTGAGATGGCTCAGGAAAAGCCATGATGCTTGAATATACAGTTGGTGGTCTTGCACAAGCTGCGCGTTACGATGTGCGCTGTCGCCGAACTGGTAATTTGAAGACCGGAAAGGCTCAACCGTAGTACGCCCGGAAAGCAATAGTGTAGGACCAGGACCTGACTCGAATCTGTATCCTTGGCACGGAACACAGTGGCTGTAGGGCTCCAACAGCTGCAAGCCCCAAAGTCCGACGAAATGCACCAAGAAGAAACGTGGAAAGTAAGCACAGGCCATCGCTGGCATGCTGCCGAGCCCGCTAAAGGGCGCGCCGCCTCGCGCTGGCTCTTTAAGAGAACTCCAGGCTTGCACAGAATGTACAGTGTTGGATACGGTCGGTGGTCTTGCACAAGCGGCGCGGGACGAGGTGCTCTGTCGCCGAACTGGTAATTTGAAGACCGGAAAGGCTAATCCGCAGGACGCCCGGAAAACAATAGCGTAGAACCAGGACCTCACACGAATGTGTATTCTTGGCACAGAACACACTGGCTGGAGGGCTCCAACAGCTGCAAGCAACAAAAATCCGATGAACTGCACGAAGAAGAAACGTGGAAAGTAAGCACAGGACATCGCAGGCATGCGGCCTAGCCCACTGAAGGGCGCTCCGCCCCGCGCATGTTTTTTCAACAGAACTCTAAGCTTGCGCGGAATGTACAGGGTTGGTTCGGGTGTTGAGATGGCTCAGGGAAATAATGATGCTCGGAGATGCAGTCAGTGGTCTTGCACAAGCTGCGCGGGACGAGGTGCGCTGTCCACGAACTGGTAATTTGAAGACCGGAAAGGCTCAACCGCAGGACGCCCGGAAAGCAGTGGTGTAGCACCAGGACCTGACTCGAATGTGTATCCTTGGCAAGGAACACGCAGGCTGGACGGCTCCAACAGCAGCAGACCCCAAACTTCGACGAACTGCACCAAGAAGAATCGTAGAAAGTAAGCACAGGCCATCGCTTGCGTGCTGCCGAGCTCACTGAAGGGCGCGCCGCTCGGCGCTGGCTTTTCAACAGAACTCCACGCTTGCGCGGAATGTACAGGGTTGGTTCCGATGTTGAGATGGTGGGACGAGGTACACTGTCGCCGAACTGGTAATTTGAAGACCGGGAAGGCTCAACCGCAGGATGCCCGGAAAGCAATAGTGTGTAACCAGGACCTGACTCGAATCTGTATCCTTGGCACGGAACACGCAGGCTAGAGGGCTCCATCTGCTGCAGGTACCAAATTCCGACGAACTGCACCAAGAAGAATTGTGGAAAGTAAGCACAGGCCATCGCTGGCGTGCTGCCGAGCCCACTGAAGGGCGCACCGCCCCGCGCTGGCTTTTCAACAGAACTTCACGCTTGCGCGGAATGTACAGGGTTGGTTCCGCTGTTGAGATGGCGGGACGAGGTGCGCTGTCGCCGAACTTGTGATTTGAAGACCGGAAAGGCTCAACCGCAGTACGGTTGGAAAGCAATAGTGTAGGACCAGGACCTGAGTCGAATGTGTATCCTTGGCACAGAACAAGCAGGCTGGAGGGCTCCTACAGCTGCAAGAAACAAAATCCGATGAACTGCACCAAGAAGAAACGTGTAAAGTAAGCACAGGCCATCGCTGGCGTGCTGCCGAGCCCGCTGAAGGGCGAGCCACCCCGTGCTGGCTATTTAACAGAACTCCACTCTTGCGCGGAATATACAGGGTTAATTCCTGTGTTGAGATGTCTCAGGGAAAGCCATGATGCTTGAAGATACAGTCGGTGGTTTTGCACAAGCTGTGCGGGAAGATATGCGCTGTCGCCGAACTGGTGATTTGAAGACCGGAAAGGCTCAACCGCAGGACGCCCGGAAAGCATTAGTGTAGCACCAGGACCTGACACGAATGTGTATCCTTGGCACGGAACACGCAGGCTGGAGGGCTCCAATAGCTGCAAGCCCCAAATTCCGAAGAACTGGACCAAGAAGAATAGTGGAAAGTAAGCAACTGGCCATCGCTGGCGTGCTGCCGAGCTCACTGAAGGGCGCGCCGCCGCGCAATGGCTTTTCAACAGAACTCATCTTTTGCGCGGAAAGTACGGGGTTGCTTGCTGTGCTGAGATGTCTCAGGTAACGCCATGATGCTTGGAGATACGGTCGGTGGTCTTGCACAAGCTGCGCGGGACGAGGTACGCTGTTGCCGAACTGGTGATTTGAAGACCGGAAACGCTCAACTGCAGGACGCCCGGAAAGCAATAGTGTAGCACCAGGACCTGACTCGAATCTGTATCCTTCGCACGGAACACGCAGGCCAGAGGGCTCCAACAGCTGCAGGCCCCAAAGTCCGACGAACTGCACCAAGAAGAATCGTGGAAAGTAAGCACTGGCCATAGCTGGCGTGCTGCCAGGCCCACTGAAGGGCGCGCCACCCCGCGCTGGCTTTTCAACAGAACTCCACGCTTGCGCGGAATGTACAGGGTTGGTTCCGGTGTTGAGATGGCTCATAGAAAGCCATGATGCTTGGAGATACAGTCGGTGGTCTTGCACAAGCTGCCCGGGACGAGCTGCGCTGTCGCCGAACTTCTGATTTGAATACCGCAAAGGCTCAACCTCAGGACGCCCGGAGAGCAATATTGTAGCACCAGGACCTGACTTAAAGGTATATCCTTGGCACGGAACACAGTGGCTGTAGGGCTCCAACAGCTGCAAGCCCCAATGTCCTATGAACTGCACCAAGACGAAACGTGGAAAGTAAGCACAGGCCATCGCTGGCATGCTGCCGAGCCCGCTTAAGGGCACGCCGCCCCGCGCTGGCTTTTTAACAGAACTCCACGCTTGCGCGGAATGTACAGGGTTTGTTCCGGTGTTGAGATGGCTCAGGAAGCCATGGTTTTTGGAGATACGGTTGGTGCTCTTGCACAAGCTGCCCGGGACGAGGTGTGCTGTCGCCGAACTGGTGATTTGAAGACCGGAAAGGCTCAACCGCAGGACGCCCGGAAAGCAATAGTGTAGCACCAGGACCTGACTCAGAGATGTATCCTTGGCATGGGACACGGTGGTTGGAGGGCTCCAACAGCTGCAAGCAACAAAGTGCGATGAACTGCACCAAGAAGAAATGTGGAAAGTAAGCACAGGCCATCGCTGGCGTGCTGCCAAGCCCGCTGAAGGGCGCTCCGCCCCGCGCTGGCTTTTTTACAGAACTCCACGCTTGCGCGGAATGTACAGGTTTGTTCCAGTGTTGAGATGGCTCAGAGAAAGCCATGATGCTTGGAGATACGGTTGGTGGTCTTGCACAAGCTGCGCGGGACGAGGTGCGCTGTCGCCGAACACTTGATTTGAATACCGCAAAGGCTCAACCTCAGGACGCCTGGAAAGCAATAGTGTAGCACCAGGACCTGACTCAGAGGTCTCTTCTTGGCATGGAACACGGTGGCTGGAGGGCCCCAACAGCTACAAGCCCCAAAGTCCGACGAAATGCACCAAGAAGAATCGTAGAAAGTAAGCACAGGCCATCGCTGGCGTGCTGTCGAGCCCACTGAAGGGCGCGCCACTCAGCGCTGGCTTTTCAACAGAACTCCATGCTTGCGTGGAATGTACAGGGTTGGTTCCGGTGTTGAGATGGCTTAGGGAAAGCCATGATGCTTGGAGATACGGTCGCTGGTCTTGCACAAGCTGCGCGGGACGAGGTGCGCTGTCGCCGAACTGGTAATTTGAAGGCCAGAAAGGCTCAACCGCAGGACGCCCGGAAAGCAATAGTGTAGCACCAGGACCTGACTCGAAGGTGTATCCTTGGCACAGAACACAGTGGCTGTAGGGCTCCAACAGCTACAAGCCCCAAAGTCCGAAGAAATGCACCAAGAAGAAACGTGAAAAGTAAGCACAGGCCATCGCTGGCGTGATGCCGAGCCCGCTGAAGGGCGCGCCGCCTCGGGCTGGCTTTTTAAGAGAACTCCACGCTTGCCCGGAATGTACAGGGTTGCTTCCGGTGATGAGATCTCTCAAGCAAAGGCATGCTGCTTGGAGATACGGTCGGTGGTCTTGCACAAGCTGCGCGGGACGAGGTGCGCTGTCGCCGAACAGGTAATTTGAAGACCGGAAAAGCCCAACCGCAGGACGCCCGGAAAGCAATAGTGTAGCACCAGGAGCTGACTCGAAGGTGTATCCTTGACACGCAACACGGTGGCTGGAGGGTCCAACAGCTGCAAGCCCGAAAGTCCGATGAATTGCACCAATAAGAAACGTGGAACGTAAGGACATGCCATTGCTGGCGTGCTGCCGAGCCCGCTGAAGGGCGCGCCGCCTCGGGCTGGCTTTTTAAGAAAACTCCACGCTTGCCCGGAATGTACAGGGTTGCTTCCGGTGATGAGATCTCTCAAGCAAAGGCATGCTGCTTGGAGATACGGTCGGTGGTCTTGCACAAGCTGCGCGGGACGAGGTGCGCTGTCGCCGAACTGGTATTTTGAAGACCGTTAAAGCCCAACCGCAGGACGCCCGGAAAGCAATAGTGTAGCACCAGGACCTGACTCGAATCTGTATCCGTGGCACGGAATACGCAGGCTAGAGGGCTCCAACAGCTGCAGGCCCCAAATTCCGACGAACTGCACCAAGAAGAATTGTGCAAAGTAAGCAGAGGCCATCACTGACGTGCTGCTTAGCCCACTGAAGGGTGCGCCGCCCCGCGCTGGCTTTTCAACAGAACTCCACGCTGCGCGGAATGTACAGGGTAGGTTCCGGTGTTGAGATGGCTCAGGGAAAGCCATGATGCTTGGAGATACACTCGGTGGTCTTGCGCAAGCTGCGCGGGACGAGGTGCGCTGTCGCCGAACTAGTAATTTGAAGACCGGAAAGGCTCAACCGCAGGACGCCCTGAAAGCAATATTGTAGCACCAGGACCTGACTCAGAGGTGTACCCTTGGCATGGAACACGGTGGCTGTAGGGCTCCAACAGCTGCAAGCCCCAATCCGACGAAATGCACCAAGAATCTTTGAAAGTGAGCACAGGCCATCGCTGGCGTGCTGCCTAGCCCACTGAAGGGCGCGCCGCCCCGGGCTGGTTTTTTCAACAGAACTCCACGCTTGCGCGGAAGGTACAGGGTTGGTTCCGGTGTTGAGATGGCTCATAGAAAGCCATGATGCTTGGAGATACAGTCCGTTGACTTGCACAAGCTGCGCTGGACGAGGTGCGCTGTCGCCGAACTGGTAATTTGAAGACCGGAAAGGCCCAACCGCAGAACGCCCGGAAAGCAATAGTGTAGCACCAGTACCTGACTCGAAGGTGTATCCTTGGCACAGAACACAGTGGCTGTAGGCTCCAACAGCTGCAAGCCCCAAAGTCCGACGAAATGCACCAAGAAGAAACGTGGAAAGTAAGCAGAGGCCATCCCTTGAGCGCTGCCGAGCGCGCTAAAGGGCGCGCCGCCTCGGGCTGGCTTTTTAAGAAAACTCCACGCTTGCGCGGAATGTACCGGGTTGCTTCTGGTGTTGAGATCTCTCAAGCAAAGCCATGCTGCTTGGAGATACGGTCGGTGGTCTTGCACAAGCTGCGCGGGACGAGGTGCGCTGTCGCCGAACAGGTAATTTGAAGACCGGAAAAGCCCAACCGCAGGACACCCGGAAAGCAATAGTGTAGCACCAGGACCTGACTCGAAGGTGTATCCTTGGCACAGAACACAGTGGCTGTAGGGCTCCAACAGCTACAAGCCCCAAAGTCCGAAGAAATGCACCAAGAAGAAACGTGGAAAGTAAGCACAGGCCATCGCTGGCGTGATGCCGAGCCCGCTGAAGGGCGCGCCGCCTCGGGCTGGCTTTTTAAGAGAACTCCACGCTTGCCCGGAATGTACAGGGTTGCTTCCGGTGATGAGATCTCTCAAGCAAAGGCATGCTGCTTGGAGATACGTTCGGTGGTCTTGCACAAGCTGCGCGGGACGAGGTGCGCTGTCGCCGAACAGGTAATTTGAAGACCGGAAAAGCCCAACCGCAGGACGCCCGGAAAGCAACAGTGTAGCACCAGGAGCTGACTCGAAGGTGTATCCTTGACACGCAACACGGTGGCTGGAGGGTCCAACAGCTGCAAGCCCGAAAGTCCGATGAATTGCACCAATAAGAAACGTGGAACGTAAGGACATCCCATTGCTGGCGTGCTGCCGAGCCCGCTGAAGGGCGCGCCGCCTCGGGCTGGCTTTTTAAGAGAACTCCACGCTTGCCCGGAATGTACAGGGTTGCTTCCGGTGATGAGATCTCTCAAGCAAAGGCATGCTGCTTGGAGATATGGTCGGTGGTCTTGCAGAAGCTGCGCGGGACGAGGTGCGCTGTCGCCGAACTGGTATTTTGAAGACCGTTAAAGCCCAACCGCAGGACGCCCGGAAAGCAATAGTGTAGCACCAGGACCTGACTCGAATCTGTATCCGTGGCACGGAATACGCAGGCTAGAGGGCTCCAACAGCTGCAGGCCCCAAATTCCGACGAACTGCACCAAGAAGAATCGTGCAAAGTAAGCAGAGGCCATCACTGACGTGCTGCTTAGCCCACTGAAGGGTGCGCCGCCCCGCGCTGGCTTTTCAACAGAACTCCACGCTGCGCGGAATGTACAGGGTAGGTTCCGGTGTTGAGATGGCTCAGGGAAAGCCATGATGCTTGGAGATACACTCGGTGGTCTTGCGCAAGCTGCGCGGGACGAGGTGCGCTGTCGCCGAACTAGTAATTTGAAGACCGGAAAGGCTCAACCGCAGGACGCCCTGAAAGCAATAGTGTAGCACCAGGACCTGACTCAGAGGTGTACCCTTGGCATGGAACACGGTGGCTGTAGGGCTCCAACAGCTGCAAGCCCCAAAGTCCGACGAAATGCACCAAGAATCGTTGAAAGTGAGCACAGGCCATCGCTGGCGTGCTGCCTAGCCCACTGAAGGGCGCGCCGCCCCGGGCTGGTTTTTTCAACAGAACTCCACGCTTGCGCGGAAGGTACAGGGTTGGTTCCGGTGTTGAGATGGCTCATAGAAAGCCATGATGCTTGGAGGTACAGTCCGTTGACTTGCACAAGCTGCGCTGGACGAGGTGCGCTGTCGCCGAACTGGTAATTTGAAGACCGGAAGGGCTCAACAGCAGGACGCCCGGTAAGCAATAGTGTAGCACCAGGACCTGACTCGAAGGTGTATCCTTGGCACGGAACACAGTGGCTGGAGGATCCAACAGCTGCAAGCCCCAATGTCCGAAGAAATGCACCAAGAAGAAACGTGGAAAGTAAGCACAGGCCATCGCTGGCGTGCTGCCGAGCCCGCTGAAGGGCGCGCCGCCTCGGGCTGGCTTTTTAAGAGAACTCCACGCTTGCGCGGAATGTACAGGGTTGCTTCCGGTGATGAGATCTCTCAAGCAAAGCCATGCTGCTTGGAGATACGGTCGGTGGTCTTGCACAAGCTGCGCGGGACGAGGTGCGCTGTCGCCGAACTGGTATTTTGAAGACCGTTAAAGCCCAACCGCAGGACGCCCGGAAAGCAATAGTGTAGCACCAGGACCTGACTCGAATCTGTATCCGTGGCACGGAATACGCAGGCTAGAGGGCTCCAACAGCTGCAGGCCCCAAATTCCGACGAACTGCACCAAGAAGAATCGTGCAAAGTAAGCAGAGGCCATCACTGACGCGCTGCTTAGCCCACTGAAGGGTGCGCCGCCCCGCGCTGGCTTTTCAACAGAACTCCACGCTGCGCGGAATGTACAGGGTAGGTTCCGGTGTGGAAAGCCATGATGCTTGAAGATACAGTCGATGGTCTTGCACAAGCTGCCCGGGACGAGGTGCGCTGTTGACGAACTGGTGATTCGAAGACCGGAGGGGCTGAACCGCAGGACGCCCTGAAAGCAATAGTGTAGCACCAGGACCTGACTCAGAGGTGTACCCTTGGCATGGAACACGGTGGCTGTAGGGCTCCAACAGCTGCAAGCCCCAAAGTCCGACGAAATGCACCAAGAATCGTTGAAAGTGAGCACAGGCCATCGCTGGCGTGCTGCCTAGCCCACTGAAGGGCGCGCCGCCCCGGGCTGGTTTTTTCAACAGAACTCCACGCTTGCGCGGAAGGTACAGGGTTGGTTCCGGTGTTGAGATGGCTCATAGAAAGCCATGATGCTTGGAGATACAGTCCGTTGACTTGCACAAGCTGCGCGGGACGAGGTGCGCAGTCGCCGAACTGGTAATTTGAAGACCGGAAGGGCTCAACAGCAGGACGCCCGGAAAGCAATAGTGTAGCACCAGGACCTGACTCGAAGGTGTATCCTTGGCACGGAACACAGTGGCTGGAGGGTCCAACAGCTGCAAGCCCCAAAGTCCGAAGAAATGCACCAAGAAGAAACGTGGAAAGTAAGCACAGGCCATCGCTGGCGTGCTGCCGAGCCCGCTGAAGGGCGCGCCGCCTCGGGCTGGCTTTTTAAGAGAACTCCACGCTTGCGCGGAATGTACAGGGTTGCTTCCGGTGATGAGATCTCTCAAGCAAAGCCATGCTGCTTGGAGATACGGTTGGTGGTCTTGCACAAGCTGCGCGGGATGAGGTGCGCTGTCGCCGAACAGGTAATTTGAAGACCGGAAAAGCCCAACCGCAGGACGCCCGGAAAGCAATAGTGTAGCACCAGGAGCTGACTCGAAGGTGTATCCTTGGCACGGAACACGGTGGCTGGAGGGTCCAACAGCTGCAAGCAACAAAGTCCGATGAATTGCACCAAAGAAACGTGGAACGTAAGGACATGCCATCGCTGGCGTGCTGCCGAGCCCGCGGAAGGGCGCGCCGCCTCGGGCTGGCTTTTTAATAGAACTCCATGCTTGCGCGGAATGTACAGGGTTGCTTCCGGTGTTGAGATCACTCAAGCAAAGCCATGCTGCTTGGAGATACGGTCGGTGGTCTTGCACAAGCTGCGCGGGACGAGGTGCGCTGTCGCCGAACTGGTATTTTGATGACCGTTAAAGCCCAACCGCAGGACGCCCGGAAAGCAATAGTGTTGCACCAGGACCTGACTCGAATCTGTATCCTTGGCACGGAATACACAGGCTAGAGGGCTCCAACAGCTGCAGGCCCCAAAGTCCGACGAACTGCACCAAGAAGAATTGTGCAAAGTAAGCACAGGCCATCACTGGCGTGCTGCTTAGCCCACTGAAGGGTGCGCCGCCCCACGCTGGCTTTTCAACAGAACTCCACGCTGCGCGGAATGTACAGGGTAGGTTCCGGTGTTGAGATGGCTCAGGGAAAGCCATGATGCTTGGAGATACAGTCGGTGGTCCTGCGCAAGCTGCGCAGGACAAGGTGCGCTGTCGCCGAACTGGTGATTTGAAGACCGGAAAGCTCAACCTCAGGTCGTCCGGAAAGCAATAGTGTAGCACCAGGACCTGAATCGAATGTGTATCCTTGGCACGGAACACGAATGCTGGAGGCCTCCAACAGCTGCAGGCCCCAAACTTCGACGAACTGCACCAAGAAGAATCGTAGAAAGTAAGCACACGCCATCGCTGGCGTGCTGTAGAGCCCACTTAAGGGCGCGCCGCTCCACGCTGGCTTTTCAACAGAACTCCACGCTTGCGCGGAATGTAGTGTTTCTTCTGGTGTTGAGATGGCTCAGGGTAAGCCATGATGCTTGAAGATACGGACGCTGGTCTTCCACAAGCTGCCCGGTACGAGGTGCGCTGTCGCCGAACTGGTGATTCGAAGACCGGAGGGGCTCAACCGCAGGACGCCCGGAAAGCAATAGTGTAGCACCAGGACCTGACTCAGAGGTGTATCCTTGGCATGGAACACAGTGGCTGGAGGGTCCAACAGCTGCAAGTCTCTATGTCCGACGAACTGCACCAAGAAGAAACGTGGAACGTAAGCACAGGCCATCGCTGGCGTGCTGCCGAGCCCACTGAATGGCGCGCCGCCCCGCGCTGGCTTTTCAACAGAACTCCACGCTGCGCGGAATGTACAGGGTAGGTTCCGGTGTTGAGATGGCTCATAGAAAGCCATGATGCTTGGAGATACTGTTGGTGGTCTTGCACAAGCTGCGCGCCAAGAGGTGCGCTGTCGCCGAACTGGTGATTTAAAGACCGGAAAGCTCAACCTCAGGACGTCCGAAAGCAATAGTGTAGCACCAGGACCTGATTCGAATGTGTATCCTTGGCACGGAACACGGAGGCTGGAGGCCTCCAACAGATGCAGGCCCCAAACTTCGACGAACTGCACCAAGAAGAATCGTAGAAAGTAAGCACACGCCATCGCTGGCGTGCTGCCGAGCCCACTGAAGGGCGCGCCGCTCCACGCTGGCTTTTCAACAGAACTCCACGCTTGCGCGGAATGTACAGGGTTTGTTCCGATGTTGAGATGGCTCAGGGAAAGCCATGATGCTTGGAGATACGGTCGGTGGTCTTGCACAAGCTGCGCGGGATGAGGTGCGCTGTCGCCTAACAGGTAATTTGAAGACCGGAAAAGCCCAACCGCAGGACGCCCGGAAAGCAATAGTGTAGCACCAGGAGCTGACTCGAAGGTGTATCCTTGACACGCAACACGGTGGCTGGAGGACCCAACAGCTGCAAGCCCGAAAGTCCGATGAATTGCACCAATAAGAAACGTGGAACGTAAGGACATGCCATTGCTGGCGTGCTGCCGAGCCCGCTGAAGGGCGCGCCGCCTCGGGCTGGCTTTTTAAGAGAACTCCACGCTTGCCCGGAATGTACAGGGTTGCTTCCGGTGATGAGATCTCTCAAGCAAAGGCATGCTGCTTGGAGATACGGTCGGTGGTCTTGCACAAGCTGCGCGGGACGAGGTGCGCTGTCGCCGAACTGGTATTTTGAAGACCGTTAAAGCCCAACCGCAGGACGCCCGGAAAGCAATAGTGTAGCACCAGGACCTGACTCGAATCTGTATCCGTGGCACGGAATACGCAGGCTAGAGGGCTCCAACAGCTGCAGGCCCCAAATTCCGACGAACTGCACCAAGAAGAATCGTGCAAAGTAAGCAGAGGCCATCACTGACGTGCTGCTTAGCCCACTGAAGGGTGCGCCGCCCCGCGCTGGCTTTTCAACAGAACTCCACGCTGCGCGGAATGTACAGGGTAGGTTCCGGTGTTGAGATGGCTCAGGGAAAGCCATGATGCTTGAAGATACGGTCGATGGTCTTGCACAAGCTGCCCGGGACGAGGTGCGCTGTTGACGAACTGGTGATTCGAAGACCGGAGGGGCTGAACCGCAGGACGCCCTGAAAGCAATAGTGTAGCACCAGGACCTGACTCAGAGGTGTACCCTTGGCATGGAACACGGTGGCTGTAGGGCTCCAACAGCTGCAAGCCCCAACGTCCGACGAAATGCACCTAGAATCGTTGAAAGTGAGCACAGGCCATCGCTGGCGTGCTGCCTAGCCCACTGAAGGGCGCGCCGCCCCGCACTGGCTTTTCAACAGAACTCCACGCTTGCGCGGCAGGTACAGGGTTGGTTCCGGTGTTGAGATGGCTCATAGAAAGCCATGATGCTTGGAGATACAGTCCGTGGTCTTGCACAATCTGCGCGGTACGAGGTACGCTGTCGCCGAACTGGTAATTTGAAGACCGGAAAGGCTCAACCGCAGGACGCCCGGAAATCAATAGTGTAGCACCAGGACCTGACTCGAAGGTGTATCCTTGGCACAGAACGCAGTGGCTGTAGGGCTCCAACAACTGCAAGCCCCAAAGTCCGACGAAATGCACCAAGAAGAAACGTGGAAAGTAAGCACAGGCCATCGCTGGCGTGCTGCTGAGCCGGATGAAGGGCGCGCCGCCTCGGACTGACTTTTTAATAGAACTCCGCGATTGCGCGGAATGTACAGGGTTGCTTCCGGTGTTGAGATTGTATCGTACATGATACGCATGCGCTGTGCGTGCCAGCCCATCCCGAACCGACCGCTGCCGTTGACGCGAACACGTGCCTACATCGACCTGCCTATAAAACCGAGCAGCTGCTATCAATAAACGTTCATTCTGTTCTTGCGTGACTTGGTCGTTACATGGTGTCAGAAGTGGGATCACTGTCTGCCTCTCAAGCAGTGGCTTGAACAAGAAACGCGAAGGCGTCGCCTACAAGCCAGGAAAAATGGAGCTACTCAAGCCGCCCGACCAGCTACTCCTGACCGGGAACATCGCGAAGAAGTGGGCGTTGTTTAAGCAGAAGTTCGAGCTCTTTTTGGAAGCAACAGCATCGACCAAGGAGCCAAGGACGGAAGCTGCTAAGACTGCGCTGCTGCTAAGTGTTGCCGGCGATGACGCTCTTGAGGTATTTAATATCTTCACTTTTTCGGCGGAAGAAAGCAAGAATGACTATGCAACGGTTGTGAGCAAGTTTGAAGCGTACTGTCAGGAGCAGCAGAATGAGGTCTACGAGAGGTACGTTTTCGCTCAAGGATTCAAGCGAATGGCGAACCTTTTGAACAATTTCTACGCGACCTGCGAAAGCTAGCCCAGAGTTGCAACTTCTCAACACTGAGCGACGGAATGATCCGTGACCAGATTGTGTTCGGCACAAATAATCCGAAGCTACGGGAGAAACTGCTCAAAGTTGAAAACCTAACGCTGCTTAAAGCAGAACAGAGCTGCAAAGCTGCCGAAGTGTCGGCTCACCAAAATGAGACCTGGGGCCAAATAGAAAGGCAAGTGGCGTCGGTAAAACGGCGTGAACGGTTCAGATGCAGCCGATGCAACCGATTGCACGAGCGGAACAAGTGTCCGGCGTTCGGGAAGACATGTTTTGCGTGCAAAGGGGCCAATCATTTCGCGGCCTGCTGCCAGAAAGAGCCTGCAGTCAGTGCAGTCGTTCACGACGAGGACAACTTCGACATCCTCAATGTAAGGGTATGCACAGTCGATAGGACCGCTGACTGGACAGTTGAAGCCAAGGTGTCGAACCAGAATGTTGTTTTTAAAGTAGACACTGGGTCCCAGGCAAACTTGCTGCCTTATTCAGTCTTTCGCAAGTTCATAGCTACGCCATGCCTGACTCCAAGCAGCTCCGTTCATCGGTCTTACAGTGGTGACGTAATTAAGCACTTCGGCGTGGCGACCCTACCAGTGGTCATTAACGACAAGTCCGGCACCTTCACCTTCTTCATAGTGAAGAAAAGCAAACAGGCGATACTTGGACTACATGCAACGGAGGCGCTGGGACTCGTAGTTCGTTCAGTCAACGCAGTGGATACAGCAGAGTCTGACAAAATATTGCAAGAATTCTCGCCGCTTTTTCAAGGTACCGGCTGTGTAGCCCGCCCATACCGGATGGTCCTGCGCGAAGACGCCATAGCAGTGATACAGCCGGCGCGACGCGTCCCCTTGGCACGGCGAGAACCACTGCGAGAGGAGCTGCAGCGCATGGAAGAGGCCCATATCATTGAAAGGGTCAATGAACCAACAGAATGGGTGAGTCCGCTGGTCATTGTCAGGAAAAAGGATGGCAAACTTCGGGTCTGCATGGATCCTAGAAACATTAACGAATGCCTGAAACGGGAGCACTATCAGATGCCTAAACGTGACGATATTGAGGCAGAGCTGGCAGGCGCTAAATACTTCTCGCGCCTAGATGCAAACTCAGGGTTTCATCAGATTCCATTGGATCAGGCCACATCAACCATTTGCACGTTCGCGACACCTTTTGGGCGTTATCGTTTTTTGACACTGCCGTTTGGGATTGCGTCAGCGCCTGAAGTGTTTCAAAGAACGTTGAGCTCAATTTTTGATCGAGCACCAGGCGTGCGCGTGTATGTCGATGACGTCCTGATATGGGGTGCTACCCGGGAAGAACACGACAAGCGCCTTCGTAGAGCGCTGGAACTAGCAACGCAAGCGGGCTTGACGTTCAATCCAGCCAAATGCAAGTTCGCGTGCACCGAGGTTGTGTTCTTGGGCGACCTCATCAGCCAAGACGGGATAAAGCCGAATCTTTCATTCAGTGCATCGATTGCTGAAATGCCGCAACCGGCTGATAAGACCGCGGTTCAGCGAATGCTTGGTGTGGCCAATTATTTTGGGAAGTATATCCCGCATCTTGCTGAAAAGACCAAGTTGTTACGAGGTATTATAAAAAAAGAAACAGTCTTTGAGTGGACAGACAAGCATGCCGCTGAGTGGGCAGCTATTTGCGCACTTCTAAGCAGCGCACCGGTGCTGGCAATTTTTGATCCAGCAAGAGACAAAAATTAGCTCTGATGCATCAAAAAATGGGCTAGGAGCCGCACTGTTGCAGCGACACGGAGATAGCTGGCGACCTGTCGCCTACGCATCACGCGTCATGGGTGAGACTGAGCAAAGTTACTCACAAATAGAGAAAGAAACAATGGGAATAACTTTTGGGTGTGAAAAATTTCACTATTTCGTTTACGGCCGAAGAATTGTTATCGAGACGGACCACCGCCCCCTCCTAGCAATTGCGTCGAAAGGAATCGGCGATATGCCACCACGGCTTCAGCGGTTTTTCTTGCGCTTGTGCAAGTACGATTATTCCCTTCAATTCGTACCAGGGAAAGAGCTGCTGCTGGCCAATATGCTGTCAAGGGCGTCACCCAAGAAACCACTGGACATCACAGCCTCCGAAGACGAAGTAGAAGTTCATGCGGTTGGAGCGGTCACGGACATGGTGAGCAGAAAAACACTTAATCGACTTGTGGAGGCCACGGCAAACGATCCGGATCTACAGTCGGTTATACGGTACATAACAGCCGGCGGTAACCTGGGTGACAGCATGAAATCATTTGCGGCGGAATTGTCCCTGATTGAAGGCATTGTGTTTAAAGGCACTAAAGTAGTCATCCCAAAGTGTATGAGGGCGGAAATGCTTCAACGAATACATGAGGGACATTTGGGCCTGAATAAGCGTAAAGCAAGAGCTCGACAGCTAGTGTTCTGGCTCGGACTCAACTCCGATATCGAAACGATGTTAAAAGGTTGCACAGTCTGCCGGAAATATGCGTACCAACTTCAACGCGAGCCATTTCTGATGCGCCCAACACCACATTACGCGTGGTACAGAGTCGGCGTCGACATCTTCCAGCAAGGCGGTAGTTCCTACTTGTGCGTGTATGATGCCCTATCGAACTTCCCAGAGGTTGAATGACTCAGCGACACAACAGCCCGCACTGTCATTGACAAATTGAGTGGGATCTTCGCCCGTTACGGGATCCCTGTGGAAGTTTGCAGCGACAACGGTCCCCAGTTCTCCTCTCACGAATTTGCTGTTTTTGCATCCAGGTACGAGTTCAAGCACATTACGTCGAGCCCTGCATTTCCACAGTCTAATGGACTTGCCGAGAAGGGTGTTCAAATCGTAAAGAAAATCCTGAAAAAAAACGCAAGAGACACGGGAAGACTTCTGGCTTGGACTGCTTTCCTACCGTTCGACTCCGTTGGAGGATGGTCGTTCGCCGGGTGAGCTCCTGCAAGGCAGAAGACTGCGTACGCGACTTCCCGACTTCAGCCAACAGCCAAAAACAACAGTCTTCAAACGCCAGCCGCTCGACACCAGCGCAAAAACCCTACCGGCCCTCCGGAAAGGAGAAGTGGTTAGGATCCGTCACAAACAGTAAACTCGCAAAGCGCAAGTACTGGGGCCGGAAGCGCCGCGGTCATACCAGGTGCTTACTGAAGATAACAAGCTGCTTCGCCGCAACCGCGAGCATCTAAGTGCGACGTTGGAACCCTTCGAGAGCAACGCGCTCGGAAGTGACGAGTCCGAGAGTGAGTGCGAGCTCGTCGACGAGCAGGGGCCCAGTCCAAGAAGAGTAGCTGCTGCGCCATCTACGGACGGACACACTACACCAGCGGTGAGGCGGTCCACCAGAAACAGGAGGCAGCCAAACAGGCTTTACTACGATCGCAACTTTAACCAAGTGAATTCGTGACGCATTCCCAAGATTCAATAAACAAGGGAAGATGTATCGTACATGATACGCATGCGCTGTGCGTGCCATCCCATCTCGAACCGACCGCTGCCGTTGACGCGAACACGTGCCTACATCGACCTGCCCTATAAAACCGAGGAGCTGCTATCAATAAACGTTCATTCTGTTCTTGCGTGACTTGGTCGTTACAGAGATAGCTCAGGGAAAGACATGATGCTTGAAGATACGGTCGCTGGTCTTGCACAAGCTGCGCGGGACGAGGTGCGCTGTCGCCGAACTGGTGATTTGAAGACCGGAAAGGCTCAACCGCAGGACGCCCTGAAAGCAATAGTGTAGCACCAGGAGCTGACTGAGAGGTGTATCCTTGGCATGGAACACGGTGGCTGGAGGGCTCCAACAGCTGCAAGCCCCAAAGTCCGACGAAATGCACCAAGAATCGTAGAAAGTGAGCACAGGCCATCGTTGGCGTGCTGCCTAGTCCACTGAAGGGCACGCCGCCCCGCGCTGGTTTTTTCAACAGAACTCCACGCTTGCGCGGAAGGTACAGGGTTGGTTCCGGTGTTGAGATGGCTCATAGAAAGCCATGATGCGTGGAGATACAGTCCGTTGACTTGCACAAGCTGCGCGGGACGAGGTGCGCTGTCGCCGAACTGGTAATTTGAAGACCGGAAAGGCTCAACAGCAGGACGCCCGGAAAGCAATAGTGTAGCACCAGGACCTGACTCGAAGGTGTATCCTTGGCACGGAACACGGTGGCTGGAGGGTCCAACAGCTGCAAGCCCCAAAGGCCGATGAACAGCACCAATAAGAAGCGTGGAACGTAAGCACTTGCCATCGCTGGCGTGCTGCCGAGCACGCTGAAGGGCGCGCCGCCTCGGGCTGGCTTTTTAATAGAACTACACGATTGCGCGGAATGTACAGGGTTGCTTCCGGTGTTGATATGGCGCAGGAAAAGCCATGATGCTTGGAGATACAGTCGGTGGTCTTGCACAAACTGCGCATCACGAGGTGCGCTGTGGCTGAACTGGTAATTTGAAGACCGAAAGACTCAACCGCAGGACGAACGGAAAGCAACAGTGTAGCACAAGGACCTGACTCGAATGTGTTTCCTTGGCACGGAACACGGTGGCTGGAGGGCTCCAACAGCTACAAGCCCCAAAGTCCGATGAACTGCACCAAGAAGAATCGTAGAAAGTAAGCACACGCCATCGCTGGCGTGCTGCCGAGCCCACTGAAGGGCGCGCCGCTCCGCGCTGGCTTTTCAAAAGAACTCCACGCTTGCGCGGAATTTACAGGGTTTGTTCTGGTGTTGAGATGGCTCAGGGAAAGCCATGATGCTTGGAGATACGGTCGGTGGTCTTGCACAAGCTGCGCGGGACGAGGTGCGCTGTCGCCGAACTGGTAATTTGAAGGCCAGAAAGGCTCAACCGCAGGACGCCCGGAAAGCAATAGTGTAGCACCAGGACCTGACTCGAAGGTGTATCCTTGGCACAGAACACAGTGGCTGTAGGGCTCCAACAGCTGCAAGCAACAAAGTCCGAAGAAATGCACCAAGAAGAAACGTGGAAAGTAAGCACAGGCCATCGCTGGCGTGCTGCCGAGCCCGCTGAAGGGCTCGCCGCCTAGGGCTGGCTTTTTAAGAGAACTCCACGCTTGCGCGGAATGTACAGGGTTTGTTCCGGTGTTGAGATGGCTCAGGGAAAGCCATGATGCTTGAAGATACGGTCGATGGTCTTGCACAAGCTGCCCGGGACGAGGTGCGCTGTTGACGAACTGGTGATTCGAAGACCGGAGGGGCTGAACCGCAGGACGCCCGGAAAGCAATAGTGTAGCACCAGGACCTGACTCAGAGGTGTGTCCTTGGCATGGAACACGGTGGCTGGAGGGCTCCAACAACTGCAAGCAACAAAGTCCGATGAACTGCACCAAGAAGAAACGTGGAAGGTAAGCACAGGCCATCGCTGGCGTGCTGCCGAGCCCACTGAATGGCGCGCCGCCCCGCGCTGGCTTTTCAATAGAACTCCACGCTGCGCGGAATGTACAGGGTAGGTTCCGGTGTTGAGATGGCTCATAGAAAGCCATGATGCTTGGAGAGACTGTCGGTGGTCTTGCACAAGCTGCGCGCCAAGAGGTGCGCTGTCGCCGAACTGGTGATTTGAAGACCGGAAAGCTCAACCTCAGGACGTCCGGAAAGCAATAGTGTAGCACCAGGACCTGACTCAGAGGTGTATCCTTGGCATTGAACACAGTGGCTGGAGGGCTCCAACAGCTGCAAGCAACAAAGTCTGATGAACTGCGTTAAGAAGAAACGTGGAAAGTAAGCACAGGCCATCGCTGGCGTGCTGCCGAGCCCGCTGAAGGGCGCGCCGCCCCGCTCTGGCTTTTCAAAAGAACTCCACGCTTGCGCGGAATGTGCAGGGTTTGTTCTGGTGTTGAGATGGCTCAGGGAAAGCCATGATGCTTGAAGATACGGTTGATGGTCTTGCACAAGCTGCCCGGGACAAGGTGCGTTGTTGCCGAACTGGTGATTCGACGACCGAAGGGGCTCAACCGCAGGACGCCCGGAAAGCAATAGTGTAGCACCAGAACCTGACTCAGAGGTGTATCCTTGGCATGGAACACGGTGGCTGGAGGGCTCCAACAGCTGCAAGCAACAAAGTCCGATGAATTGCACCAAGAAGAATCGTGGAAAGTAAGCACAGGCCATCGCTGGCGCGCTGCCGAGCCCGCTGAAGGGCGCGCCGCCTCGGGCTTACTTTTTAAAAGAACTCAACGCTTGCGCGGAATGTACAGGGTTGCTTCCGGTGTTGAGATATCTCAGGCAAAGCCATGCTGCTTGGAGATACGGTCGCTGGTCTTGCACAAGCTGCCCGGGACAAGGTGCGCTGTCGCCGAACTGGTAATTTGTAGACCGGAAAGGCTCAACCGCAGGACGCACGGAAAGCAATAGTGTAGCACCAGGAGCTGACTCGAAGGTGTATCCTTGGCACGGAACACGGTGGCTGGAGGGTCCAACAGCTGCAAGCCCCAAAGTCCGATGAATTGCACCAATAAGAAACGTGGCACGTAAGCACATGCCATCGCTGGCGTGCTGCCGAGCCCGCTGAAGGGCGTGCCGCCTCGGGCTTACTTTTTAATACAACTCCACGATTGCGCGGCATGTACAGGGTTGCTAGCGGTGTTCAGATGGCTCAGGAAAAGCCATGATGCTTGGAGATGCAGTCGGTGGTATTGCACAAGTTGCGCGGGACGAGGTGCGCTCTCCACGAACTGGTAATTTGAAGACCGGAAAGGCTCAACCGCAGGACGCCCGGAAAGCAATAGTGTACCACCAGGATCTGACTCGAATGTGTATCCTTGGCAAGGAACACGCAGAGAAGAGGGCTGCAACAGCTGCAGGCCCCAAAATTCGATGAACTGCACCAGGAAGAAACGTGGAAAGTAAGCACAGGCCATCGCTGGCGTGCTGCCGAGCCCGCTGAAGGGCGCGCCTCCCCGCTCTGGCTTTTCAACAGAACTCCACGCTTGCGCGGAAGGTACAGGGTTGGTTCCGGTGTTGAGATGGCTCATAGAAAGCCACGATGCTTGGAGATACAGTCCGTGGTCTTGCACAAGCTGCGCGGTACGAGGTACGCTGTCGCCGAACTGCTAATTTGAAGACCGGTAAGGCTCAACCGCAGGACGCCCGGAAAGCAATAGTGTAGCACGAGGGCCTGACTCGAAGGTGTATCCTTGGCACAGAACGCAGTGGCTGTAGGGCTCCAACAACTGCAAGCCCCAAAGTCCGAAGAAATGCACCAAGAAGAAACGTGGAAAGTAAGCACAGGCCATCGCTGGCGTGCTGCTGAGCCGGATGAAGGGCGCGCCGCCTCGGACTGACTTTTTAATAGAACTCCACGATTGCGCGAAAGGTACAGGGTTGCTTCCGGTGTTCAGATAGCTCAGGGAAAGACATGATGCTTGAAGATACGGTCGCTGGTCTTGCACAAGCTGCGCATCACGAGGTGCGCTGTGGCCGAACTGGTAATTTGAAGACCGAAAGACTCAACCGCAGGAGGCCTGGAAAGCAACAGTGTAGCACAAGGACCTGACTCGAATGTGTTTCCTTGGCACGGAACACGGTGGCTGGAGGGCTCCAACAGCTACAAGCCCCAAAGTCCGATGAACTGCACCAAGAAGAATCGTAGAAAGTAAGCACACGCCATCGCTGGCGTGCTGCCGAGCCCACTGAAGGGCGCTCCGCTCCGCGCTGGCTTTTCAAAAGAACTCCACGCTTGCGCGGAATGTGCAGGGTTTGTTCTGGTGTTGAGATGGCTCAGGGAAAGCCATGATGCTTTAAGATACGGTTGATGGTCTTGCTCAAGCTGCCCGGGACAAGGTGCGCTGTTGCCGAACTGGTGATTCGACGACCGGATGGGCTCAACCGCAGGACGCCCGGAAAGCAATAGTGTAGCACCAGAACCTGACTCAGAGGTGTATCCTTGGCATGGAACACGGTGGCTGGAGGGCTCCAACAGCTGCAAGCAACAAAGTCCGATGAACTGCACCAAGAAGAATCGTGGAAAGTAAGCACAGGCCATCGCTGGCGTGCTGCCGAGCCCGCTGAAGGGCGCCCCGCCTCGGGCTTACTTTTTAAAAGAACTCAACGCTTGCGCGGAATGTACAGGGTTGCTTCCGGTGTTGAGATATCTCAGGCAAAGCCATGCTGCTTGGAGATACGGTCGGTGGTCTTGCACAAGCTGCCCGGGACAAGGTGCGCTGTCGCCGAACTGGTAATTTGTAGACCGGAAAGGCTCAACCGCAGGACGCCCGGAAAGCAATAGTGTAGCACCAGGAGCTGACTCGAAGGTGTATCCTTGGCACGGAACACGGTGGCTGGAGGGTCCAACAGCTGCAAGCCCCAAAGTCTGATGAATTGCACCAATAAGAAACGTGGCACGTAAGCACATGCCATCGCTGGCGTGCTGCCGAGCCCGCTGAAGGGCGTGCCGCCTGGGCTTACTTTTTAATACAACTCCACGATTGTGCGGCATGTACAGGGTTGCTAGCAGTTTTCAGATGGCTCAGGAAAAGCCATGATGCTTGGAGATGCAGTCGGTGGTATTGCACAAGTTGCGCGGGACGAGGTGCGCTCTCCACGAACTGGTAATTTGAAGACCGGAAAGGCTCAACCGCAGGACGCCCGGAAAGCAATAGTTTACCACCAGGACCTGACTCGAATGTGTATCCTTGGCAAGGAACACGCAGAGAAGAGGGCTCCAACAGCTGCAGGCCCCAAAATTCGACGAACTGCACCAGGAAGAAACGTGGAAAGTAAGCACAGGCCATCGCTGGCGTGCTGCCGAGCCCGCTGAAGGGTGCGCCGCCCCGCTCTGGCTTTTCAACAGAACTCCACGCTTGCGCGGAAGGTACAGGGTTGATTCCGGTGTTGAGATGGCTCATAGAAAGCCATGATGCTTGGAGATACAGTCCGTGGTCTTGCACAAGCTGCGCGGTACGAGGTACGCTGTCGCCGAACTGCTAATTTGAAGACCGGTAAGGCTCAACCGCAGGACGCCCGGAAAGCAATAGTGTAGCACTAGGACCTGACTCGAAGGTGTATCCTTGGCACAGAACGCAGTGGCTGTAGGGCTCCAACAACTGCAAGCCCCAAAGTCCGAAGAAATGCACCAAGAAGAAACGTGGAAAGTAAGCACAGGCCATCGCTGGCGTGCTGCTGAGCCGGATGAAGGGCGCGCCGCCTCGGACTGACTTTTTAATAGAACTCCACGATAGCGCGGAATGTACAGGGTTGCTTCCGGTGTTGAGATAGCTCAGGGAAAGACATGATGCTTGAAGATACGGTCGCTGGTCTTGCACAAGCTGCGCATCACGAGGTGCGCTGTGGCCGAACTGGTAATTTGAAGACCGAAAGACTCAACCGCAGGAGGCCTGGAAAGCAACAGTGTAGCACAAGGACCTGACTCGAATGCGTTTCTTTGGCACGGAACACGGTGGCTGGAGGGCTCCAACAGCTACAAGCCCCAAAGTCCGATGAACTGCACCAAGAAGAATCGTAGAAAGTAAGCACACGCCATCGCTGGCGTGCTGCCGAGCCCACTGAAGGGCGCTCCGCTCCGCGCTGGCTTTTCAAAAGAACTCCACGCTTGCGCGGAATGTGCAGGGTTTGTTCTGGTGTTGAGATGGCTCAGGGAAAGCCATGATGCTTGAAGATACGGTTGATGGTCTTGCACAAGCTGCCCGGGACAAGGTGCGCTGTTGCCGAACTGGTGATTCGACGACCGGAGGTGCTCAACCGCAGGACGCCCGGAAAGCAATAGTGTAGCACCAGAACCTGACTCAGACGTGTATCCTTGGCATGGAACACGGTGGCTGGAGGGCTCCAACAGCTGCAAGCAACAAAGTCCGATGAACTGCACCAAGAAGAATCGTGGAAAGTAAGCACAGGCCATCGCTGGCGTGCTGCCGAGCCCGCTGAAGGGCGCGCCGCCTCGGGCTTACTTTTTAAAAGAACTCAACGCTTGCGCGGAATGTACAGGGTTGCTTCCGGTGTTGAGATATCTCAGGCAAAGCCATGCTGCTTGGAGATACGGTCGGTGGTCTTGCACAAGCTGCCCGGGACAAGGTGCGCTGTCGCCGAACTGGTAATTTGAAGACCGGAAAGGCTCAACCGCAGGACGCCCGGAAAGCAATAGTGTAGCACCAGGAGCTGACTCGAAGGTGGATCCTTGGCACGGAACACGGCGGCTGGAGGGTCCAACAGCTGCAAGCCCCAAAGTCCGATGAATTGCACCAATAAGAAACGTGGCACGTAAGCACATGCCATCGCTGGCGTGCTGCCGAGCCCGCTGAAGGGCGTGCCGCCTCGGGCTTACTTTTTAATACAACTCCACGATTGCGCGGCATGTACAGGGTTGCTAGCGGTGTTCAGATGGCTCAGGAAAAGCCATGATGCTTGGAGATGCAGTCGGTGGTATTGCACAAGTTGCGCGGGACGAGGTGCGCTCTCCACTAACTGGTAATTTGAAGACCGGAAAGGCTCAACCGCAGGACGCCCGGAAAGCAATAGTGTACCACCAGGACCTGACTCGAATGTGTATCCTTGGCAAGGAACACGCAGAGAAGAGGGCTCCAACAGCTGCAGGCCCCAAAATTCGACGAACTGCACCAGGAAGAATCGTAGAAAGTAAGCACAGGCCATCGCTGGCGTGCTGCCGAGCCCACTGAAGGGCGCGCCGCTCCGCGCTGGCTTTTCAACAGAACTCCACGCTTGCGCGGAATGTACAGGGTTGGTTCCGGTGTTGAGATGGCTCATAGAAAGCCATGATGCTTGAAGATACGTTCTGTGGTCTTGGACGAGCTGCGCGCCAAGAGGTGCGCTGTCGCCGAACTGGTGATTTGAAGACCGGAAAGCTCAACCTAAGGACGTCCGGAAAGCAATAGTGTAGCACCAGGACCTGATTCGAATGTGTATCCTTGGCACGGAACACGGAGACTGGAAGGCTCCAACAGCTGCAGGCCCCAAACTTCGACGAACTGCACCAAGAAGAATCGTAGAAAGTAAGCACAGGCCATTGCTGACGTGCTGCCGAGCCCACTAGAGGGCGCGCCGCTCCGCGCTGGCTTTTCAACAGAACACCACGCTTGCGCGGAATGTACAGGGTTTGTTCCGGTGTTGAGATGGCTCAGGGAAAGCCATGATGCTTGAAGATACGGTCGCTGGTCTTGCACAAGCTGCCCGGGACGAGGTACGCTGTCGCCGAACTGGTGATTTGAAGACAGGAGAGGCTCAACCGCAGGACGCCCGGAAAGCGATAGTCTAGAACAGGGCCTGACTCAGAGGTGTATCCTTGGCATGGAGCACGGTGGCTGGAGGGCTCCAACAGCTACAAGCCCCAAAGTCCGATGAACTGCACCAAGAAGAATCGTAGAAAGTAAGCACACGCCATCGCTGGCGTGCTGCCGAGCCCACTGAAGGGCGCGCCGCTCCGCGCTGGCTTTTCAAAAGAACTCCACGCTTGCGCGGAATTTACAGGGTTTGTTCTGGTGTTGAGATGGCTCAGGGAAAGCCATGATGCTTGGAGATACGGTCGGTGGTCTTGCACAAGCTGCGCGGGACGAGGTGCGCTGTCGCCGAACTGGTAATTTGAAGGCCAGAAAGGCTCAACCGCAGGACGCCCGGAAAGCAATAGTGTAGCACCAGGACCTGACTCGAAGGTGTATCCTTGGCACAGAACACAGTGGCTGTAGGGCTCCAACAGCTGCAAGCAACAAAGTCCGAAGAAATGCACCAAGAAGAAACGTGGAAAGTAAGCACAGGCCATCGCTGGCGTGCTGCCGAGCCCGCTGAAGGGCTCGCCGCCTAGGGCTGGCTTTTTAAGAGAACTCCACGCTTGCGCGGAATGTACAGGGTTTGTTCCGGTGTTGAGATGGCTCAGGGAAAGCCATGATGCTTGAAGATACGGTCGATGGTCTTGCACAAGCTGCCCGGGACGAGGTGCGCTGTTGACGAACTGGTGATTCGAAGACCGGAGGGGCTGAACCGCAGGACGCCCGGAAAGCAATAGTGTAGCACCAGGACCTGACTCAGAGGTGTGTCCTTGGCATGGAACACGGTGGCTGGAGGGCTCCAACAACTGCAAGCAACAAAGTCCGATGAACTGCACCAAGAAGAAACGTGGAAGGTAAGCACAGGCCATCGCTGGCGTGCTGCCGAGCCCACTGAATGGCGCGCCGCCCCGCGCTGGCTTTTCAATAGAACTCCACGCTGCGCGGAATGTACAGGGTAGGTTCCGGTGTTGAGATGGCTCATAGAAAGCCATGATGCTTGGAGAGACTGTCGGTGGTCTTGCACAAGCTGCGCGCCAAGAGGTGCGCTGTCGCCGAACTGGTGATTTGAAGACCGGAAAGCTCAACCTCAGGACGTCCGGAAAGCAATAGTGTAGCACCAGGACCTGACTCAGAGGTGTATCCTTGGCATTGAACACAGTGGCTGGAGGGCTCCAACAGCTGCAAGCAACAAAGTCTGATGAACTGCGTTAAGAAGAAACGTGGAAAGTAAGCACAGGCCATCGCTGGCGTGCTGCCGAGCCCGCTGAAGGGCGCGCCGCCCCGCTCTGGCTTTTCAAAAGAACTCCACGCTTGCGCGGAATGTGCAGGGTTTGTTCTGGTGTTGAGATGGCTCAGGGAAAGCCATGATGCTTGAAGATACGGTTGATGGTCTTGCACAAGCTGCCCGGGACAAGGTGCGTTGTTGCCGAACTGGTGATTCGACGACCGAAGGGGCTCAACCGCAGGACGCCCGGAAAGCAATAGTGTAGCACCAGAACCTGACTCAGAGGTGTATCCTTGGCATGGAACACGGTGGCTGGAGGGCTCCAACAGCTGCAAGCAACAAAGTCCGATGAATTGCACCAAGAAGAATCGTGGAAAGTAAGCACAGGCCATCGCTGGCGCGCTGCCGAGCCCGCTGAAGGGCGCGCCGCCTCGGGCTTACTTTTTAAAAGAACTCAACGCTTGCGCGGAATGTACAGGGTTGCTTCCGGTGTTGAGATATCTCAGGCAAAGCCATGCTGCTTGGAGATACGGTCGCTGGTCTTGCACAAGCTGCCCGGGACAAGGTGCGCTGTCGCCGAACTGGTAATTTGTAGACCGGAAAGGCTCAACCGCAGGACGCACGGAAAGCAATAGTGTAGCACCAGGAGCTGACTCGAAGGTGTATCCTTGGCACGGAACACGGTGGCTGGAGGGTCCAACAGCTGCAAGCCCCAAAGTCCGATGAATTGCACCAATAAGAAACGTGGCACGTAAGCACATGCCATCGCTGGCGTGCTGCCGAGCCCGCTGAAGGGCGTGCCGCCTCGGGCTTACTTTTTAATACAACTCCACGATTGCGCGGCATGTACAGGGTTGCTAGCGGTGTTCAGATGGCTCAGGAAAAGCCATGATGCTTGGAGATGCAGTCGGTGGTATTGCACAAGTTGCGCGGGACGAGGTGCGCTCTCCACGAACTGGTAATTTGAAGACCGGAAAGGCTCAACCGCAGGACGCCCGGAAAGCAATAGTGTACCACCAGGATCTGACTCGAATGTGTATCCTTGGCAAGGAACACGCAGAGAAGAGGGCTCCAACAGCTGCAGGCCCCAAAATTCGACGAACTGCACCAGGAAGAAACGTGGAAAGTAAGCACAGGCCATCGCTGGCGTGCTGCCGAGCCCGCTGAAGGGTGCGCCGCCCCGCTCTGGCTTTTCAACAGAACTCCACGCTTGCGCGGAAGGTACAGGGTTGATTCCGGTGTTGAGATGGCTCATAGAAAGCCATGATGCTTGGAGATACAGTCCGTGGTCTTGCACAAGCTGCGCGGGACGAGGTACGCTGTCGCCGAACTGCTAATTTGAAGACCGGTAAGGCTCAACCGCAGGACGCCCGGAAAGCAATAGTGTAGCACTAGGACCTGACTCGAAGGTGTATCCTTGGCACAGAACGCAGTGGCTGTAGGGCTCCAACAACTGCAAGCCCCAAAGTCCGAAGAAATGCACCAAGAAGAAACGTGGAAAGTAAGCACAGGCCATCGCTGGCGTGCTGCTGAGCCGGATGAAGGGCGCGCCGCCTCGGACTGACTTTTTAATAGAACTCCACGATAGCGCGGAATGTACAGGGTTGCTTCCGGTGTTCAGATAGCTCAGGGAAAGACATGATGCTTGAAGATACGGTCGCTGGTCTTGCACAAGCTGCGCATCACGAGGTGCGCTGTGGCCGAACTGGTAATTTGAAGACCGAAAGACTCAACCGCAGGAGGCCTGGAAAGCAACAGTGTAGCACAAGGACCTGACTCGAATGCGTTTCTTTGGCACGGAACACGGTGGCTAGAGGGCTCCAACAGCTACAAGCCCCAAAGTCCGATGAACTGCACCAAGAAGAATCGTAGAAAGTAAGCACACGCCATCGCTGGCGTGCTGCCGAGCCCACTGAAGGGCGCTCCGCTCCGCGCTGGCTTTTCAAAAGAACTCCACGCTTGCGCGGAATGTGCAGGGTTTGTTCTGGTGTTGAGATGGCTCAGGGAAAGCCATGATGCTTGAAGATACGGTTGATGGTCTTGCACAAGCTGCCCGGGACAAGGTGCGCTGTTGCCGAACTGGTGATTCGACGACCGGAGGTGCTCAACCGCAGGACGCCCGGAAAGCAATAGTGTAGCACCAGAACCTGACTCAGACGTGTATCCTTGGCATAGAACACGGTGGCTGGAGGGCTCCAACAGCTGCAAGCAACAAAGTCCGATGAACTGCACCAAGAAGAATCGTGGAAAGTAAGCACAGGCCATCGCTGGCGTGCTGCCGAGCCCGCTGAAGGGCGCGCCGCCTCGGGCTTACTTTTTAAAAGAACTCAACGCTTGCGCGGAATGTACAGGGTTGCTTCCGGTGTTGAGATATCTCAGGCAAAGCCATGCTGCTTGGAGATACGGTCGGTGGTCTTGCACAAGCTGCCCGGGACAAGGTGCGCTGTCGCCGAACTGGTAATTTGAAGACCGGAAAGGCTCAACCGCAGGACGCCCGGAAAGCAATAGTGTAGCACCAGGAGCTGACTCGAAGGTGGATCCTTGGCACGGAACACGGCGGCTGGAGGGTCCAACAGCTGCAAGCCCCAAAGTCCGATGAATTGCACCAATAAGAAACGTGGCACGTAAGCACATGCCATCGCTGGCGTGCTGCCGAGCCCGCTGAAGGGCGTGCCGCCTCGGGCTTACTTTTTAATACAACTCCACGATTGCGCGGCATGTACAGGGTTGCTAGCGGTGTTCAGATGGCTCAGGAAAAGCCATGATGCTTGGAGATGCAGTCGGTGGTATTGCACAAGTTGCGCGGGACGAGGTGCGCTCTCCACTAACTGGTAATTTGAAGACCGGAAAGGCTCAACCGCAGGACGCCCGGAAAGCAATAGTGTACCACCAGGACCTGACTCGAATGTGTATCCTTGGCAAGGAACACGCAGAGAAGAGGGCTCCAACAGCTGCAGGCCCCAAAATTCGACGAACTGCACCAGGAAGAATCGTAGAAAGTAAGCACAGGCCATCGCTGGCGTGCTGCCGAGCCCACTGAAGGGCGCGCCGCTCCGCGCTGGCTTTTCAACAGAACTCCACGCTTGCGCGGAATGTACAGGGTTGGTTCCGGTGTTGAGATGGCTCATAGAAAGCCATGATGCTTGAAGATACGTTCTGTGGTCTTGGACGAGCTGCGCGCCAAGAGGTGCGCTGTCGCCGAACTGGTGATTTGAAGACCGGAAAGCTCAACCTAAGGACGTCCGGAAAGCAATAGTGTAGCACCAGGACCTGATTCGAATGTGTATCCTTGGCACGGAACACGGAGACTGGAAGGCTCCAACAGCTGCAGGCCCCAAACTTCGACGAACTGCACCAAGAAGAATCGTAGAAAGTAAGCACAGGCCATTGCTGACGTGCTGCCGAGCCCACTAGAGGGCGCGCCGCTCCGCGCTGGCTTTTCAACAGAACACCACGCTTGCGCGGAATGTACAGGGTTTGTTCCGGTGTTGAGATGGCTCAGGGAAAGCCATGATGCTTGAAGATACGGTCGCTGGTCTTGCACAAGCTGCCCGGGACGAGGTACGCTGTCGCCGAACTGGTGATTTGAAGGCAGGAGAGGCTCAACCGCAGGACGCCCGGAAAGCGATAGTCTAGAACAGGGCCTGACTCAGAGGTGTATCCTTGGCATGGAGCACGGTGGCTGGAGGGCTCCAACAGCTACAAGCCCCAAAGTCCGATGAACTGCACCAAGAAGAATCGTAGAAAGTAAGCACACGCCATCGCTGGCGTGCTGCCGAGCCCACTGAAGGGCGCGCCGCTCCGCGCTGGCTTTTCAAAAGAACTCCACGCTTGCGCGGAATTTACAGGGTTTGTTCTGGTGTTGAGATGGCTCAGGGAAAGCCATGATGCTTGGAGATGCGGTCGGTGGTCTTGCACAAGCTGCGCGGGACGAGGTGCGCTGTCGCCGAACTGGTAATTTGAAGGCCAGAAAGGCTCAACCGCAGGACGCCCGGAAAGCAATAGTGTAGCACCAGGACCTGACTCGAAGGTGTATCCTTGGCACAGAACACAGTGGCTGTAGGGCTCCAACAGCTGCAAGCAACAAAGTCCGAAGAAATGCACCAAGAAGAAACGTGGAAAGTAAGCACAGGCCATCGCTGGCGTGCTGCCGAGCCCGCTGAAGGGCTCGCCGCCTAGGGCTGGCTTTTTAAGAGAACTCCACGCTTGCGCGGAATGTACAGGGTTTGTTCCGGTGTTGAGATGGCTCAGGGAAAGCCATGATGCTTGAAGATACGGTCGATGGTCTTGCACAAGCTGCCCGGGACGAGGTGCGCTGTTGACGAACTGGTGATTCGAAGACCGGAGGGGCTGAACCGCAGGACGCCCGGAAAGCAATAGTGTAGCACCAGGACCTGACTCAGAGGTGTGTCCTTGGCATGGAACACGGTGGCTGGAGGGCTCCAACAACTGCAAGCAACAAAGTCCGATGAACTGCACCAAGAAGAAACGTGGAAGGTAAGCACAGGCCATCGCTGGCGTGCTGCCGAGCCCACTGAATGGCGCGCCGCCCCGCGCTGGCTTTTCAATAGAACTCCACGCTGCGCGGAATGTACAGGGTAGGTTCCGGTGTTGAGATGGCTCATAGAAAGCCATGATGCTTGGAGAGACTGTCGGTGGTCTTGCACAAGCTGCGCGCCAAGAGGTGCGCTGTCGCCGAACTGGTGATTTGAAGACCGGAAAGCTCAACCTCAGGACGTCCGGAAAGCAATAGTGTAGCACCAGGACCTGACTCAGAGGTGTATCCTTGGCATTGAACACAGTGGCTGGAGGGCTCCAACAGCTGCAAGCAACAAAGTCTGATGAACTGCGTTAAGAAGAAACGTGGAAAGTAAGCACAGGCCATCGCTGGCGTGCTGCCGAGCCCGCTGAAGGGCGCGCCGCCCCGCTCTGGCTTTTCAAAAGAACTCCACGCTTGCGCGGAATGTGCAGGGTTTGTTCTGGTGTTGAGATGGCTCAGGGAAAGCCATGATGCTTGAAGATACGGTTGATGGTCTTGCACAAGCTGCCCGGGACAAGGTGCGTTGTTGCCGAACTGGTGATTCGACGACCGAAGGGGCTCAACCGCAGGACGCCCGGAAAGCAATAGTGTAGCACCAGAACCTGACTCAGAGGTGTATCCTTGGCATGGAACACGGTGGCTGGAGGGCTCCAACAGCTGCAAGCAACAAAGTCCGATGAATTGCACCAAGAAGAATCGTGGAAAGTAAGCACAGGCCATCGCTGGCGCGCTGCCGAGCCCGCTGAAGGGCGCGCCGCCTCGGGCTTACTTTTTAAAAGAACTCAACGCTTGCGCGGAATGTACAGGGTTGCTTCCGGTGTTGAGATATCTCAGGCAAAGCCATGCTGCTTGGAGATACGGTCGCTGGTCTTGCACAAGCTGCCCGGGACAAGGTGCGCTGTCGCCGAACTGGTAATTTGTAGACCGGAAAGGCTCAACCGCAGGACGCACGGAAAGCAATAGTGTAGCACCAGGAGCTGACTCGAAGGTGTATCCTTGGCACGGAACACGGTGGCTGGAGGGTCCAACAGCTGCAAGCCCCAAAGTCCGATGAATTGCACCAATAAGAAACGTGGCACGTAAGCACATGCCATCGCTGGCGTGCTGCCGAGCCCGCTGAAGGGCGTGCCGCCTCGGGCTTACTTTTTAATACAACTCCACGATTGCGCGGCATGTACAGGGTTGCTAGCGGTGTTCAGATGGCTCAGGAAAAGCCATGATGCTTGGAGATGCAGTCGGTGGTATTGCACAAGTTGCGCGGGACGAGGTGCGCTCTCCACGAACTGGTAATTTGAAGACCGGAAAGGCTCAACCGCAGGACGCCCGGAAAGCAATAGTGTACCACCAGGATCTGACTCGAATGTGTATCCTTGGCAAGGAACACGCAGAGAAGAGGGCTCCAACAGCTGCAGGCCCCAAAATTCGATGAACTGCACCAGGAAGAAACGTGGAAAGTAAGCACAGGCCATCGCTGGCGTGCTGCCGAGCCCGCTGAAGGGCGCGCCTCCCCGCTCTGGCTTTTCAACAGAACTCCACGCTTGCGCGGAAGGTACAGGGTTGGTTCCGGTGTTGAGATGGCTCATAGAAAGCCACGATGCTTGGAGATACAGTCCGTGGTCTTGCACAAGCTGCGCGGTACGAGGTACGCTGTCGCCGAACTGCTAATTTGAAGACCGGTAAGGCTCAACCGCAGGACGCCCGGAAAGCAATAGTGTAGCACGAGGGCCTGACTCGAAGGTGTATCCTTGGCACAGAACGCAGTGGCTGTAGGGCTCCAACAACTGCAAGCCCCAAAGTCCGAAGAAATGCACCAAGAAGAAACGTGGAAAGTAAGCACAGGCCATCGCTGGCGTGCTGCTGAGCCGGATGAAGGGCGCGCCGCCTCGGACTGACTTTTTAATAGAACTCCACGATTGCGCGAAAGGTACAGGGTTGCTTCCGGTGTTCAGATAGCTCAGGGAAAGACATGATGCTTGAAGATACGGTCGCTGGTCTTGCACAAGCTGCGCATCACGAGGTGCGCTGTGGCCGAACTGGTAATTTGAAGACCGAAAGACTCAACCGCAGGAGGCCTGGAAAGCAACAGTGTAGCACAAGGACCTGACTCGAATGTGTTTCCTTGGCACGGAACACGGTGGCTGGAGGGCTCCAACAGCTACAAGCCCCAAAGTCCGATGAACTGCACCAAGAAGAATCGTAGAAAGTAAGCACACGCCATCGCTGGCGTGCTGCCGAGCCCACTGAAGGGCGCTCCGCTCCGCGCTGGCTTTTCAAAAGAACTCCACGCTTGCGCGGAATGTGCAGGGTTTGTTCTGGTGTTGAGATGGCTCAGGGAAAGCCATGATGCTTTAAGATACGGTTGATGGTCTTGCTCAAGCTGCCCGGGACAAGGTGCGCTGTTGCCGAACTGGTGATTCGACGACCGGATGGGCTCAACCGCAGGACGCCCGGAAAGCAATAGTGTAGCACCAGAACCTGACTCAGAGGTGTATCCTTGGCATGGAACACGGTGGCTGGAGGGCTCCAACAGCTGCAAGCAACAAAGTCCGATGAACTGCACCAAGAAGAATCGTGGAAAGTAAGCACAGGCCATCGCTGGCGTGCTGCCGAGCCCGCTGAAGGGCGCCCCGCCTCGGGCTTACTTTTTAAAAGAACTCAACGCTTGCGCGGAATGTACAGGGTTGCTTCCGGTGTTGAGATATCTCAGGCAAAGCCATGCTGCTTGGAGATACGGTCGGTGGTCTTGCACAAGCTGCCCGGGACAAGGTGCGCTGTCGCCGAACTGGTAATTTGTAGACCGGAAAGGCTCAACCGCAGGACGCCCGGAAAGCAATAGTGTAGCACCAGGAGCTGACTCGAAGGTGTATCCTTGGCACGGAACACGGTGGCTGGAGGGTCCAACAGCTGCAAGCCCCAAAGTCTGATGAATTGCGCCAATAAGAAACGTGGCACGTAAGCACATGCCATCGCTGGCGTGCTGCCGAGCCCGCTGAAGGGCGTGCCGCCTGGGCTTACTTTTTAATACAACTCCACGATTGTGCGGCATGTACAGGGTTGCTAGCAGTTTTCAGATGGCTCAGGAAAAGCCATGATGCTTGGAGATGCAGTCGGTGGTATTGCACAAGTTGCGCGGGACGAGGTGCGCTCTCCACGAACTGGTAATTTGAAGACCGGAAAGGCTCAACCGCAGGACGCCCGGAAAGCAATAGTTTACCACCAGGACCTGACTCGAATGTGTATCCTTGGCAAGGAACACGCAGAGAAGAGGGCTCCAACAGCTGCAGGCCCCAAAATTCGACGAACTGCACCAGGAAGAAACGTGGAAAGTAAGCACAGGCCATCGCTGGCGTGCTGCCGAGCCCGCTGAAGGGTGCGCCGCCCCGCTCTGGCTTTTCAACAGAACTCCACGCTTGCGCGGAAGGTACAGGGTTGATTCCGGTGTTGAGATGGCTCATAGAAAGCCATGATGCTTGGAGATACAGTCCGTGGTCTTGCACAAGCTGCGCGGTACGAGGTACGCTGTCGCCGAACTGCTAATTTGAAGACCGGTAAGGCTCAACCGCAGGACGCCCGGAAAGCAATAGTGTAGCACTAGGACCTGACTCGAAGGTGTATCCTTGGCACAGAACGCAGTGGCTGTAGGGCTCCAACAACTGCAAGCCCCAAAGTCCGAAGAAATGCACCAAGAAGAAACGTGGAAAGTAAGCACAGGCCATCGCTGGCGTGCTGCTGAGCCGGATGAAGGGCGCGCCGCCTCGGACTGACTTTTTAATAGAACTCCACGATAGCGCGGAATGTACAGGGTTGCTTCCGGTGTTGAGATAGCTCAGGGAAAGACATGATGCTTGAAGATACGGTCGCTGGTCTTGCACAAGCTGCGCATCACGAGGTGCGCTGTGGCCGAACTGGTAATTTGAAGACCGAAAGACTCAACCGCAGGAGGCCTGGAAAGCAACAGTGTAGCACAAGGACCTGACTCGAATGCGTTTCTTTGGCACGGAACACGGTGGCTGGAGGGCTCCAACAGCTACAAGCCCCAAAGTCCGATGAACTGCACCAAGAAGAATCGTAGAAAGTAAGCACACGCCATCGCTGGCGTGCTGCCGAGCCCACTGAAGGGCGCTCCGCTCCGCGCTGGCTTTTCAAAAGAACTCCACGCTTGCGCGGAATGTGCAGGGTTTGTTCTGGTGTTGAGATGGCTCAGGGAAAGCCATGATGCTTGAAGATACGGTTGATGGTCTTGCACAAGCTGCCCGGGACAAGGTGCGCTGTTGCCGAACTGGTGATTCGACGACCGGAGGTGCTCAACCGCAGGACGCCCGGAAAGCAATAGTGTAGCACCAGAACCTGACTCAGACGTGTATCCTTGGCATGGAACACGGTGGCTGGAGGGCTCCAACAGCTGCAAGCAACAAAGTCCGATGAACTGCACCAAGAAGAATCGTGGAAAGTAAGCACAGGCCATCGCTGGCGTGCTGCCGAGCCCGCTGAAGGGCGCGCCGCCTCGGGCTTACTTTTTAAAAGAACTCAACGCTTGCGCGGAATGTACAGGGTTGCTTCCGGTGTTGAGATATCTCAGGCAAAGCCATGCTGCTTGGAGATACGGTCGGTGGTCTTGCACAAGCTGCCCGGGACAAGGTGCGCTGTCGCCGAACTGGTAATTTGAAGACCGGAAAGGCTCAACCGCAGGACGCCCGGAAAGCAATAGTGTAGCACCAGGAGCTGACTCGAAGGTGGATCCTTGGCACGGAACACGGCGGCTGGAGGGTCCAACAGCTGCAAGCCCCAAAGTCCGATGAATTGCACCAATAAGAAACGTGGCACGTAAGCACATGCCATCGCTGGCGTGCTGCCGAGCCCGCTGAAGGGCGTGCCGCCTCGGGCTTACTTTTTAATACAACTCCACGATTGCGCGGCATGTACAGGGTTGCTAGCGGTGTTCAGATGGCTCAGGAAAAGCCATGATGCTTGGAGATGCAGTCGGTGGTATTGCACAAGTTGCGCGGGACGAGGTGCGCTCTCCACTAACTGGTAATTTGAAGACCGGAAAGGCTCAACCGCAGGACGCCCGGAAAGCAATAGTGTACCACCAGGACCTGACTCGAATGTGTATCCTTGGCAAGGAACACGCAGAGAAGAGGGCTCCAACAGCTGCAGGCCCCAAAATTCGACGAACTGCACCAGGAAGAATCGTAGAAAGTAAGCACAGGCCATCGCTGGCGTGCTGCCGAGCCCACTGAAGGGCGCGCCGCTCCGCGCTGGCTTTTCAACAGAACTCCACGCTTGCGCGGAATGTACAGGGTTGGTTCCGGTGTTGAGATGGCTCATAGAAAGCCATGATGCTTGAAGATACGTTCTGTGGTCTTGGACGAGCTGCGCGCCAAGAGGTGCGCTGTCGCCGAACTGGTGATTTGAAGACCGGAAAGCTCAACCTAAGGACGTCCGGAAAGCAATAGTGTAGCACCAGGACCTGATTCGAATGTGTATCCTTGGCACGGAACACGGAGACTGGAAGGCTCCAACAGCTGCAGGCCCCAAACTTCGACGAACTGCACCAAGAAGAATCGTAGAAAGTAAGCACAGGCCATTGCTGACGTGCTGCCGAGCCCACTAGAGGGCGCGCCGCTCCGCGCTGGCTTTTCAACAGAACACCACGCTTGCGCGGAATGTACAGGGTTTGTTCCGGTGTTGAGATGGCTCAGGGAAAGCCATGATGCTTGAAGATACGGTCGCTGGTCTTGCACAAGCTGCCCGGGACGAGGTACGCTGTCGCCGAACTGGTGATTTGAAGACAGGAGAGGCTCAACCGCAGGACGCCCGGAAAGCGATAGTCTAGAACAGGGCCTGACTCAGAGGTGTATCCTTGGCATGGAGCACGGTGGCTGGAGGGCTCCAACAGCTGCAAGCTACAAAGTCCGATCAACTGCACCAAGAAGAAACGTGGAAAGTAAGCACAGGCCATCGCTGGTGTGCTGTCGAGCCCGCTGAAAGGCGCGCCGCCCCGCGCTGGCTTTAAATAAATAAATAAATTCTTTATTTCACTCATGAAGTGAGGGAGTGCGGGAAAAGAAGCTGAAAATTCAGCTTGACGAGTTCCCAGCTCCCCAGATTACAAAAAATTCAAGAAACAAAAGAGAGGACAAGGAAAAAAAATAAAATAAAATATTGGCAGAGCGGCAGAATAACAACACAAATCAAAATACAGAAATGCTTTGTTTACAAAGTCAGATCAGCTTGTACAAGGAAAATAAACAAAACAATTCTAATTAAACTGTATGATACACCGGTGATAAGCGAAAGTACATGCCGGAAAAAGGCCGAAAAAACAAGAACGTTACAGTAGTAGTAGTAAAGACATTTATTCGACCATAATTTATAGGCCGAGCATGTCGACCGCCTGGGCGACCAGAAGCCGCTGTTCTTCTTCCCCTTCAGCGCCAAGCCAGTCGAGCCAGGTGGTGATGGATAGAAAGGGTGGGGGGAAGGAATCCGACTGCTGAGCAGCCGGGCAATAGAAGAGGCAATGGGCCAGGTCCGCATAGATGCAGGGGCAGTTGGGACAGGAAGGGTCCGATCGATAGCGATAGTGGAAGAGGCGGGACGGGGTGATAACTGCATTCATCTGAATGTGCCGAAGAAGGCGAGACTCCGGCACCGTGATTGATGGATGAGGAGGAGGGTAAAGGCGTTTGTCGAGGCGGAGCTCAAGGTAGACCTCTTTTATGGTGCGGCGAAGGGTGAGCCTCCCACCGTCCTCCGAGGGCTTGGGCCAGGGGATCAACGGTGCCCGGAAAAGTGTGTCGCGGGCGAGCTGATGGGCCAGCTCATTGCCGTCAATCCCTGAATGCCCAGGGACCCAGCGGAGGAAAACGATGGAAGGCTGCAGTGCGGAGACCGCTCGCTCGACCTCCTGTTGGAGAGAAGGGGTCAGGGTGCGTTTCTGTATGTGGTGTATAGCGGCTTGTGAGTCTGAATAGACTGTGTACTCTTGGAGAGAGGGAAGGAGGGCAAATGACTGGAGGGCATGCGCAATGGCGAGGACCTCGAGGGACAATGCGTCTGGAGGGTGTAGATACGGCCCGCTGGTGTGGGTTTCAGGAGAAGGGAGGTGTGGATGGTACAGGGCGTAGCCGCAGGAACCTCGAGGAGCCACGAAGGAGGCATCCGTGAAAGCTACACCCTGGGTATCAAAGAGAGGGGAATGGTGCTGTGCGGCCGCATGACGACGTCCGGCGTGCAGGACGGGGGACATGTTGGTCGGGAGGGGAAGGATACGAAGATTGGGAGCGGGGGTGGGAATAGGAGAGGTAAGCGGGGAGATTGGAATGGGCGAGATACCCGCTTGAGTCAATAACCACTGACCCTGACGGGTAAGGGAAAGCCGGGCGAGTTGTGAGTCACGATGGAGACTGAGAAGAGAACGAAGAGGATGGAAGAGGCCTGTGGCAAAGAGCTTAGTGGTAGAGGTAGTGATAGGGAGGTTGAGAGCTGCCTTGTAGAGGCCCACAAGGGCAGTCTCGAGAGCGTTAAGTTGAGTCTCATTGAATGAAGCGTAGGGTGCAAAGTACAAGACTTTGTTGAGGGCCAGCGCGTGGGCAACGCGGCACGCGTGAGCCTCGTGGAGACCTGAGCGTCGAGTGACCACGCGCCGCAGGAGGTGAGTTACAGAGTGGCAGGTGGTGACAGCGCGGTGGAGGGCTTGCACATTCTTAGCCGCATGCAAAGGGAAGCCAAGAACTTTGCACTGTGTGACGACAGGAATGGGAGAGCCAGAAAGGTGGAGAGAGACGAAGTGGTTGTGTGAGCGCTGGTAGGAGGAATGGTTGAGAAGGAGAAGCTCGGATTTCTCAGGAGCAGGAGAGAGGCCAGCGGTGGTGAGAAAGGAGTCGATGAGATCTAGGCCACGTTGCAGGGTGTCCTGTACGTGACCGGGAGAGCCAGATGAACACCAGAGTGTGATGTCATCGGCGTAAAATATATTATGCAGGTCGGGAATTTCAGCTAGCTGGGAGGCGAGAGGGGCCATAGCGAGATTGAAAAGGGTAGGAGAGAGAACAGCACCTTGAGGAGTGCCACGGGTGAGGTGGTGTGGGTTAGACAAGTGGGTATCTACTCGAAAGCGAGCCACACGTTTAGAGAGGAATGAGCGGATATAGGAGTACATGCGGGAGCCACAATCCAAAGAGGCGAGTTGAGAAAGGATGTGATCGTGGCAAACACCGTCAAAGGCCTTGCGCACATCGACAGTCACAAGTGCGTAAATTTGAGTGGGTGTAAGGGACAGGAACGTTTGCTGGAGAATCAGAAACATGTCCTGTGCACAGACGCGGCGTCGGAAGCCAATGAGAGAATGGGGGAAGAACTCCCGTGCCTCAAGGAAATCAGAGAGGCGAGTCAGAGCCATTCGCTCAAGGGTCTTACCAACGCACGACGTCAGGGAGATTGGGCGGAGGTTAGAGAGAGAGGGAGGTTTGCCCGGCTTTGGAATCATAGAAATAAGGGAGGACGTCCAGGAGCTCGGCAAGCAGCCGCTCTCCCAGGCCTCATTGTAGGTTTGAAGGAGGAATTCTTTGGCGCAGTCAGGAAGGTTACGAAGTGTGGTGTATGTAATGGCATCCTCACCGGGAGCCGAGCGTGTAGAATTAGCAGCCAGAGCAGATTCGAGCTCCCGGAGAGTGAAGCATTGGTCCAGATCGGGGTTAGGTCCACCTGAGTACACCGGGTAGGAGGGTGCCAGAGGGGGCGGGAGGTAGAGAGAGGCGAGTTGATCAAAAACTTCGGAGGGAGTCCCCTGAGTGAGGGCTTTAGCTAGAGTGGGAGCAAGGCCAGGCTTACTGCCAAGGAGGGATTTAAAGAGAGACCATGCGGATCGCGAGTGCAATGCAGAATCAAGGCCATCACAAAGAGCACTCCAACGAGAATGCTCGAGGGAGGCGCAGTGGGCGACGATCTCAGCCCGCAGAGCAGTGATCCGGGAGGAAAGTTGGGCATTGTGTGGTTGGGAGCGAAAGGAGCGTTGAAGACGTTTACGGCGACGCCATAAACGGATAAGGTGTGGATCTGGGTCCTGGATTGGGTATCGAGAGCGAACGCGACGGCTACTGGACGTGAGCGCTGCAGAGATGCGCGACGTCCAGTCGTCGTAGGATTGAAAGGAGTCGGAGGCGAGATTTGTGCGAAAAGCATGCCAGTCAGTGTGAATAACCGGATGACAGCGAGGGATGTGGGAAAGAGAGGTGGTGATATGGATGAGAAAGTGGTCACTTAGAAGAGTTTCGGCTGTCACCTGCCAGTGAAAGGAAAGTGAACCCCGAGAGAAAGTGAGGTCGGGTGTCGTGGAGCGTTGTGAGGCAATACCCGCTCGAGTAGGAGAGCCAGGAGTATTAAGAAGGGTGAGGTGGCGTTCCTGGGCCAGACAATGCAGGAGGCGGCCGGGTTTGAGGGTTTGTGGGTAGCCCCAGAGTGTGTGAGGGGCATTAAAGTCACCACCAAAGAGGAGATGGGAGGTAGAAGGAAGAGAGTGAAGGAATTTGCCCAGAGCAGAGAATAAAGAGGAAGTGACAGGGGGGTTGTAAAAAGACAAAAGGACGAGTGAGATGCGGGAAGAAGGGTGGTAATAAACCACACAAACTAAATATTTAAGGAGGGTGGAGGGGATGTCAATTTGCTCTACGAGCACGTCACTGCGTACATAAATAGACGCAAGTGGCGTGGCCGTAGTGGCATGGTAGGCGCGGTAGCCTGGGACATTGCGGGCCGTCCGGGTCTCCTGGAGAAGGAGAAAATGAGGCAGAGAGGGGCGGGTGAGTAGGTACTGGTGGAGGGGGGTCTTATTGTGGCAAAGATTTCGGCAGTTCCACTGCACAATTTCGAGGTCCTCGCCAAACGCCATTATGAGAGTGGAGAGGAACGCGATGGTACGCGTTCCTTCTTTTTTGCCGGGGGCAGTGACTCATGGACGGATTGGAGCATAGATGTGAAAGATTCCAATTGCTTTGATTGTGCTTGGAGGGTGGTAAGAATCTGGAGAACCGAAGTTTCCAGCTGAACCAAGCGAGTGTGATGTGCCTGTGTGGTGGTTTCGACAAGGTCAGCCAAAGGGGCGACCTGGGCGCTGGAGGAGGGAGTGGGGAACGTGGCAAGGTGCTCATTTAGCTTGCTAAGCTGGGAGGTAAGAGAGGAGGTGGTTGTCTGGAGGGTTTGAGTCAAGGCATGTATCTGCTGTTGTAGATCGTGGGAAATGCGCTGCTGCTCTCGCTGCTGGCGTTCGAGCATTGCTAGCCGGAGGTCGAAGGAGCGGCTCGCGTCAGTCAAGGATGGAGAGGGTGGTGTAGTGGAAGAGAGGGACGCTGGCACCGAGGATCCTTTAACTATGGCGGCGAAGGAGCCTGGTGGTGACGTGATCGGAGCTGATGGATATTCATGATTAGAGGAGGAGGACGAGGAGGAGGAGGAGGGGGTGGTGGGTTGAGTGGCCCGGCGCAAAGCTAGGCGTCGGAGGTATGCAGCTTTAGCACACTCGCGTTGTTTAGCAAGGAGGAAGGGGCAAGTGGGGTCGAGGGAAGGGTGGGTATTCACCTGGCAATGAACGCACCAGGGCTGGGCACACACATGAGCGGAAGGGTCAGCGGGTAGAGGGGCAGCACAGCGACGGCACTTTGCCGGAACGCTGTGCTGGGGGCATTGGTGGGCGCGGTGGCCTAGAGTGAGACAACGGGTGCAGGTGGGAGGCTTAGGTTTATGAGGACGGCACCGGAAGGCAACGCGTTTGAAATATACAAAGTGGGGGATGACGGTACCAGCGAACGTTATGAGCACTGATTGAGTGGATCCCATCATGCGAGCAGCGAGAATATCTGTTTTGAAAGATTCTAGTTCATGCATGAGCTCATCAGGAGTGAAGTGGCCACCGGCGTTATGGATGACGCCGAGGCATGAGATGGGAGGATGGGGGGAATAAGTTTTGATGCTGACAGGCTTACCGTGAAGGTGGAGGTGCGTGATAGAAAGTAGGAGGTGGGCGGTGAGAGGAGAATGAGTTTTTAAAAACACAAGGCTTTGGGCTGGCTTGGCCTGAAGGGTGATGTCTGCACTGGTCTTGGAGGAAAGTTGTGCAGCGGAGGTGACTGCGGCGAGCACGTCGTAGAGAGGCAGCTTGGGATTGAGGGTACCAGGAGGGAGTTGTATGCCAACAGTGATGAGCTCGGAGCGGGGTCGGGTGGCGGAAGCAGGCTTACGGCTGGCACCGATGGTGCTCCAGCCGATTTCCGGGGATGGAAAGTCGTCTACCGGGGACGCCATGAAGTCCATGTCTGCCGACGAATCGTCAGCCTGGGGCGCAATCTGCGACGCTGGTGCCGGGCTGCAGGTCTTGGTGTCAGCGGGTAATGTGGCTGGTGTAGGCGCGGCGGCACCGGCGGCGTCGACGAACGCAGGCGGCTGCGACGCGTCTATGGGCCCAAAGGTGTTGACGTCTCTTAGAGCGTGGAGTTGGCGAGCGGTGGACGCTGCGGCGACGACGAACGCTGCCGGCTGCGCCGCGGCCGTCGATCCGGAGCTCCCAGCGTCGCTCACAGTGTTGGTTGCGACAGGATTTTGCGCGGTGGCGTGGGCGGTTGGAGTAGGCCCCGCGGTGGCGGCATCAGTGGGTCTGGGCTGCAGGGGCTTCGTGAGACGCTGCATTGCAGAGGGGCAGGCGCGGCGCGTTAGGGTTAGCGAGGCGCCGCGCCGGTTCAGACTTTTGGAGGCGCTTGAAGGGCCAGCCCGGCAGCGGGCCGTGATGCCGATTAAAAATAAGTAAAGGAAAGAGGCGGAGAAAACAATGCGCATGAACAGAAAAGCGTTGCTCAAGGAAATGTACAGCGTACATATGCAAAATGCTAGAAAAACCCCATCATATGAAGGAATTGTTTTCTATGAACAATAATTTCAGTTCTCTTTTTGAAGTTAACTCGGGAGTGATACCGTTTCTGTAACAGATATTTAACAAGTGTGGTAGCAATCTGTTTATCATTTGTCGTCCATAATCTGTCCTGCACGTTTTTACTAACCAAGGCTGTGTGCTTCTATATTCATAAGCTAGTGTCCTTTTACAAATAGATGGCAACCGTAGGAGACAATGAGTGTTGTTTTTTATTTCAATCCTATAACGCGAACACAAGCCGTGCGAGTATAGGCTGTCTATTTTCATTATGCAATATTTCGAGAACAAAAGGTCGGAAGGGTGACTTCTGGGGACGTTTTCAATGTTTCTTAACATTTTTTTCTGCAATGTCAGAAATTTTGCAAATTTTCTTTGGTTGTATTCCCCCAGACTAGTTGGCAATAGTTTATGTGTGAGTAGAATAGTGCATTGTACAATAAAAGTTTAACCTTTGGAGGTAGAGTATATCTGTTTGCGTACGTTGCTCCCACGATGCAAGACAGTTTTGAGATAACGTGGCTCACGTGATTGTCCCACGTCATATTTTCGGTGAAATATACTCCAAGTATTTTGAATGTGTTTACTATCTCTATCTTTGAGTTGTTCAACTTAATGTCTCTGTCTATGCTAATAATTTTGTTTTTCGCACGGTATAGGACAGCCTTCGTTTTACTAACGTTTATTTTTAATTTGTTCACTTGGGCCCATATGTCTAATTTCTCAAGAGTTTTGTTCGCTCTAGTGATGACCTCATCTGCGCAAGCTGCAGTGAACAACAGTGTCACATCATCCACGTAAATGACAAATTTTATCGTGGGATCGATGCTTATGATGTCATTTAGGTACAAATTAAAAAGAAACGGGCCAAAAATACTCCCCTGAGGCACACCTGCAGAAATGCACAATACATGGGACGAGTAGCCATTTAAATATACGTACTGGTTTCGATCATTTAGGTAGGATGTCAAAAGCGATAGCACAGTTCCACGGAAGCCGTACATTTCAAGTTTTTTCAGTAGGATAGAGTGATTTAAGTAATCAAAAGCTTTTGTGAAATCGACGTATACCCCAAGGGCTACTTCTTTATTTTCGAGAGATTCTAGAACAAATTCCTTTTGCTCCAGCAGTGCCATTTCTGTTGATCTGTGTTTTCTGAAGCCGTATTGCGCGTCGTGAAGAATATTGCATTGTTCACTAAAAATTGTTATTCTAGAGAGAATCATTTTTTCAAATCCTTTAGAAAAAACTGGAAGTATTGACACGGGTCTAAAGTTTGTAAATTCATTCTTACTTCCTTTGTTTTGCAGTACACTCACTTTGGCAAGCTGCATTTGCTTCGGAAATAGTCCTTGAGATAAACAAAGGTTATATATTTGAGTTAAGCACCCTGCTATGTCTTCTATCACATACTTTACTGGTTTTATTACAATGTCGTCTGCGTCAGCACTTTTACTGTTTTTTAAGCCCATAAAAACCGATATCACCTCTGACTCTGATATTGGCGTTAAGAACATAGATTTCTCGTTTCGAGTATTAAGAGTATTTGAATCGACGAAATTAATAGTTATATCTGTAAAGTGGCTGTTAAATGCATTAGCTATGTCAATGCCTGTCAATTCCTTACCCCCATTCTGAATTGTTGTTATTGGGCTTGAACCTGAAGACCTGCCCAGAAGTGCATTCAGTTTCCTCCATAATTCATCTGACTTATTCATAGAGGAAAACTTGTCACAAAAATATTGATCGCGCGCTCTCCGTATTTCCGTCGTCAGTTTATTTCGAAACACTTTAAACGCTTTAAATATGTCAGGGTCTCGTGTTTTTTCAAACTTTTTGTAAAGCTTATCCTTTTTACGAATTTTCTTCAGCAATTCAGGTGTAATCCATGGCTTCCTAATGTTCTTACGTTTCTCTGCATGTTTATAAGGAAAACACTTGTTGTATATACGTAAAAAGGCCGTTAAAAACAAAGCGTAAGCCCTTTCGGCAGCTGTTTCATTGAGAACGTCACTCCAATCATGACTATTAACTTCCTCTTTGAAAGTGTTCAGTTTTTTTGTCGAAATATCCCGAAATAATTTAGTTGTCACTTTTCTATCAGAAAATTTACTTTCGGAATGCACATAAAAGTGGCGCGGTGGTCACTGATATCTGTATTTATTACCCCTGCGTTCAGGCCAGGCATGTGCGTATTGGTTATAATTAGGTCAATTAGTGATTCAGACTGCAGTGTAACACGTGTAGGATTGGAAATCACGTTCTGAACAGCGATGGAATTTAATAGATTTTCAAATTCAATTTTCGTGGGGTTGTCTACAAGGAAGTTGATATTGAAATCACCACCTAAAATGACATCGTATTTGTTTTCGCTTATAAAATATAAGAAAAAGTCGAGAAAGGAAAAAAAAGGATTTTAAGTTTCCGCTTGGGGGGCGATAGATAACTGCCACAACCTTCCTTTCGATAACAAGAGACAGGACTTCATAATCAGGGTGGACAAAAGAAAATTCATGCAACACTTCAGATTAAAAATGTTTTTTTACCATCAATAGTACGCCACCACCGCGACTGTTCGTGCGATTGATAAAGTGTGAGTCATACAAAGGAAGCTTGAATACATTGTTATGTTCAGTATACCAAGTTTCGGTCAGCATGACCGTATCAAAATCAAAGCCTAACTGCGTAAAAAGCAACTCGATATCGGCTGTCTTAGCCACCGCTGAACGAGCATTTAAATGAAATACACTAAATGATTGCGGGTTCTGAGATCCGCAAACATTCAGAAATTCACTTGGCATTACACAATCAGAAGTGTCCAACGCCATGTGCAAAGAAGGAATTGCACCTTGACGCTGCCACTGACAAAACTGAAACTGAAAAAGACTAACGAAAAAGGAACACGTAATAAAGCTAAGCAGCTTTATCCAAATCTGCCGTACACGCAACATGAATTGCATTCGCCCCGTCTCGCTGTCTGACAAAAATTTTCCCATTTCTGTGCCAAACGTACTTGAAGTTGTTGTTTTTTGCCCAGTTTTTTGCGTCCCTAAGCAACTCCTTGTTCCTTTTTGTCAAGTTCTCGAGCATAAAGCAGTTTGTTTTCATTTGGTTCAGTTCTGCCCTCTTGCTCAAGAACAGATCTTTGTATGATTGTCTTGAAAACCGGACAAGAATAGCTGGGACCTTATCTTCAGCTGCTGGCATTCGATGCACAGCGGCCACATCGCTCACAGTCAGCGCGGGCAGGCTCACCTTGCTCGTAACAGCGTTAACCTTCGACAACAGGTCTTCATTTTCACTTTCTGAAATTCCATGGAATTCGAGGTTTAATTTCCTGCTCTGCCACTCAAGGTCATTAATATCCTTCATTATCTGTTCTGAGTCAAGCAAGGGTTCCCTGCTTTCTATAGCGTCAACCCGTTTCCTTAATTCGGCAATGTCCTTATCTTGGCGGGTAATGTGCTGAAGAATTGTGTCATACTGATCTGACATTGTTTGTACCGACTGCTCAATGTTCTCCACCGTGCACTTCAATGTCATAAGCTGTTCCAGTTTGTCATTTATGCTCATGAACAAGCTGGCATAATCAGTTTCCTGCTCCGTGTTCGACCTGCCACTTTGGCTGCCCCTTGCGCCTGCATGCCGACATGTTGGACAGCGCCACGCCTTACGCCATGCTTCACCCTTTGACCTGAACGTTGATTCAGCAACTCCTGAGCACTTTCCGAAGTGATACATATAAGTGCAATCCACACATGGAAAGCCCTCGTCATCTGGGCAATCGTCATTACAGGCCGAACACACCTCCGCAGGCATGGCAGCATACAAGCACAATTTCACACACGCGTATTTAGCCGCGAACCACGAGAGAAACAGATCAAATTACAACGACAGATCAGCAGCAGCAGCAGCAGCAGTAGCAGCAGCAAGGGTAACGAAGAAAGGTAAGAATAATACAGAGGAATTTCCGACCAACCTGCAAAAATGCAGTAGAACAGCGTTCACAGTTGGTCGACTTGGCTGCTGCCGCCGCTGCTGCCCAAAAGCTCAGCCGAGGGTGGTTCCGTCCTTCTTATACGCTTGACAGCGACATGCTTGGTCACGTTTACGTCACGATGCTCCGATAGATGTTGCGCAGCTGCAGGCAGGGCGTCGGCCGGTATCGTCAAGATTTGCCCTCTTTCCTCTCTTGAATCAAGGTGCGGTAGCTGATCACACGAACATCGATGTACACATCTGTCGGCCCTGCAAAAATGCAGTAGAACAGCGTTCACAATTGGTCGACTTGGCTGCTGCCGCCGCTGCTGCCAAAAAGCTCAGCCGAGGGTGGTTCCGTCCTTCTTATACGCTTGACAGCGACATGCTTGGTCACGTTGACGTCACGATGCTCCGAGAGATGTTGCGCAGCTGCAGGCAGGGCGTCGGCCGGTATCGTCAAGATTTGCCCTCTTTCCTCTCTTGAATCAAGGTGCGGTAGCTGATCACACGAACATCGATGTACACATCTGTCGGCCCAGCAAAAATGCAGTAGAACAGCGTTCACAGTTGGTCGACTTGGCTGCTGCCGCCGCTGCTGCCAAAAACAACTACACGCTTGCGCGGAACGTACAGGTTTGTTCCGGTGTTGAGATGGCTCAGAGAAAGATATGATGCTGTTGGTGGTCTTGCACAAGGTGCGCGGGACAAGGTGCGCTGTCGCCGAACACTTGATTTGAATACCGCGAAGGCTCCACCTCAGGAAGCCCGGAAAGCAATATTGTAGCACCAGGACCTGACTTAAAGGTGTATCCTTGGCACGGAACACAGTGGCTGTAGGGCTCCAACAGATGCAAGCCCCAAAGTCCGACGAAATGCATCAAGAAGAAACGTGGAAAGTAAGCACAGGCCATCGCTGGTGTGCTGCCGAGCCCACTGAAGGGTGCGCCGCCCCGCGCTGGCTTTTCAACAGAACTCCACGCTTGCGCGGAATGTACAGGGTTTGTTCCGGTGTTGAGATGGCTCAGGGAAAGCCATAATGCTTGAAGATACGGTCGCTGGTCTTGCACAAGCTGCCCGGGACAGAGGTGCGCTGTCGCCGAACTGGTGATTTGAAGACTGGAGAGGCTCAACCGCAGGACGCCCGGAAAGCAATAGTGTAAAACAGGGCCTGACTCAGAGGTGTATCCTTGGCATGGAGCACGGTGGCTGGAGGGCTCCAACAGCTGCAAGCAACAAAGTCCGATCAACTGCACCAAGAAGAAACGTGGAAAGTAAGCACAGGCCATCGCTGGCGTGTTGTCGAGCCCGCTGAAAGGCGCGCCGCCCCGCGCTGGCTTTTCAACAGAACTACACGCTTGCGCGGAACGTACAGGTTTGTTCCGCTGTTGAGATGGCTCAGAGAAAGATATGATGCTGTTGGTGGTCTTGCACAAGCTGCGCGGGACAAGGTGCGCTGTCGCCGAACACTTGATTTGAATACCGCAAAGGCTCAACCTCAGGACGCCCGGAAAGCAATAGTGTAGCACCAGGACCTGACTTAAAGGTGTATCCTTGGCACGGAACACAGTGGCTGTAGGGCTCCAACAGCTGCAAGCCCCAAAGTCCGACGAAATGCACCAAGAAGAAACGTGGAAAGTAAGCACAGGCCATCGCTGGCGTGCTGCCGAGCCCACTGAAGGGCGCGCCGCCCCACGCTGGCTCTTTAAGAGAACTCCACGCTTGCGCGGAATGTACAGGGTTGCTTCCGGTGTTGAGACATCTCAGGCAAAGCCATGATGCTTGGAGATACGGTCGGTGGTCTTGCACAAGCTGCGCGGGACGAGGTGCGCTGTCGCCGTACTGGTAATTTGAAGACCAGAAAGGCTCCACAACAGGACGCCCGGAAATCAATAGTGTAGCACCAGGACCTGACTCGAAGGTGTATCCTTGGCACGGAACACAGTGGCTGGGGGGTCCAACAGCTGCAAGCCCCAAAGTACGACGAACTGCACCAAGAAGAAACGTGGAAACTAAGCACAGGCCATCGCTGGCGTGCTGCAGAGCCCACTGTAGGGTGCTCCGCCCCGCGCTGGCTTTTTAAGAGAACTCCACGATATCGCGGAATGTACAGGGTTGCTGCCGGTGTTGAGATGGCTCAGGGAAAGCCATGATGCGTGAAGATACGGTCGGTGGTCTTGCACAAGCTGCGCGGGACGAGGTGCGCTGTCGCCGAACTGGTAATTTGAAGACCGGAAAGGCTCAACCGCAGGACGCCCGGAAAGCAATAGTGTACGACAAGGACCTGACTCGAATGTGTATCCTTGGCACAGAACACGCAGGCTGGAGGGCTCCAACAGCTGCAAGCAACAAAGTCCGATGAACTGCACCAAGAAGAAACGTGGAAAGGAAGCACAGGCCATCGCTGGCGTGCTGCCGAGCCCACTGAAGGGCACGCCGCCCCGCGCTGCCTTTTTAAGAGAACTCCGCGCTTGCGCGGAATGTACAGGCTTGCTTCCAGTGTTGAGATATCTCAGGCAAAGCCATGATGCTTGAAGATACAGTCAGGTGTCTTGCACAAGCTGCGCGCGACGATGTGCGCTGTCGCCGAACTGGTAATTTGAAGACCGGAAAGGCTCAACCGCGGCACGCCCGGAAAGCAATAGTGTAGCAACAGGACCTGATTCGAATCTGTATCCTTGGCACAGAACACGCAGGCTAGAGGGCTCCAATAGTTGAAGGCCCCAAAGTTCGACGAACTGCACCAAGAAGAATCGTATAAAATAAGCACAGGCCATCGCTGGCGTGCTGTCGAGCGCACTGAAAGGCGCATCGCTCCGCGCTGGCTTTTCAACGGAACTCCACGCTTGCGTGGAATGTACAGGGTTGCTTCCGTTGTTGAGATGGCTCAGGGAAAGCCATGATGCTTGAAGATACGGTCGGTGGTCTTGCACAGGCTGCGCGGGGACGAGGTGTGCTGTCGCCGAACTGGTAATTTGAAGACCGGAAAGGCTCAACCGCAGGACGCCCGGAAAGCAATAGTGTAGGACCAGAACCTGACCCGAATGTGTATCCTTGGAACAGAACACGCAGGCTGGAGGGCTCCAACAGCTACAAGCCCCAAAGTCCGATGAACTGCACCAAGAAGAATCGTAGAAAGCAAGCACACGCCATCGCAGGCGTGCTGCCGAGCCCACTGAAGGGCGCTCCGCTCCGCGCTGGCTTTTCAAAAGAACTCCACGCTTGCGCGGAATGTGCAGGGTTTGTTCTGGTGTTGAGATGGCTCAGGGAAAGCCATGATGCTTGAAGATACGGTTGATGGTCTTGCACAAGCTGCCCGGGACAAGGTGCGCTGTTGCCGAACTGGTGATTCGACGACCGGAGGGGCTCAACCGCAGGACGCCCGGAAAGCAATAGTGTAGCACCAGAACCTGACTCAGAGGTGTATCCTTGGCATGGAACACGGTGGCTGGAGGGCTCCAACAGCTGCAAGCAACAAAGTCCGATGAACTGCACCAAGAAGAATCGTGGAAAGTAAGCACAGGCCATCTCTGGCGTGCTGCCGAGCCCGCTGAAGGGCGCGCCGCCTCGGGCTTACTTTTTAAAAGAACTCAACGCTTGCGCGGAATGTACAGGGTTGCTTCCGGTGTTGAGATATCTCAGGCAAAGCCATGCTGCTTGGAGATACGGTCGGTGGTCTTGCACAAGCTGCCCGGGACAAGGTGCGCTGTCGCCGGACTGGTAATTTGAAGACCGGAAAGGCTCAACCGCAGGACGCCCGGAAAGCAATAGTGTAGCACCAGGCGCTGACTCGAAGGTGTATCCTTGGCACGGAACACGGTGGCTGGAGGGTCCAACAGCTGCAAGCCCCAAAGTCCGATGAATTGCACCAATAAGAAACGTGGCACGTAAGCACATGCCATCGCTGGCGTGCTGCCGAGCCCGCTGAAGGGCGTGCCGCCTCGGGCTTACTTTTTAATACAACTCCACGATTGCGCGGCATGTACAGGGTTGCTAGCGGTGTTCAGATGGCTCAGGAAAAGCCATGATGCTTGGAGATGCAGTCGGTGGTATTGCACAAGTTGCGCGGGACGAGGTGCGCTCTCCACGAACTGGTAATTTGAAGACCGGAAAGGCTCAACCGCAGGACGCCCGGAAAGCAATAGTGTACCACCAGGACCTGACTCGAATGTGTATCCTTGGCAAGGAACACGCAGAGAAGAGGGCTCCAACAGCTGCAGGCCCCAAAATTCGACGAACTGCACCAGGAAGAATCGTAGAAAGTAAGCACAGGCCATCGCTGGCGTGCTGCCGAGCCCACTGAAGGGCGCGCCGCTCCGCGCTGGCTTTTCAACAGAACTCCACGCTTGCGCGGAATGTACAGGGTTGGTTCCGGTGTTGAGATGGCTCATAGAAAGCCATGATGCTTGAAGATACGTTCTGTGGTCTTGAACGAGCTGCGCGCCAAGAGGTGCGCTGTCGCCGAACTGGTGATTTGAAGACCGGAAAGCTCAACCTCAGGACGTCCGGAAAGCAATAGTGTAGCACCAGGACCTGATTCGAATGTGTATCCTTGGCATGGAACACGGAGACTGGAAGGCTCCAACAGCTGCAGGCCCCAAACTTCGACGAACTGCACCAAGAAGAATCGTAGAAAGTAAGCACAGGCCATTGCTGACGTGCTGCCGAGCCCACTAGAGGGCGCGCCGCTCCGCTCTGGCTTTTCAACAGAACTCCACGCTTGCGCGGAATGTACAGGGTTTGTTCCGGTGTTGAGATGGCTCAGGGAAAGCCATGATGCTTGAAGATACGGTCGCCGGTCTTGCACAAGCTGCCCGGGACGAGGTGCGCTGTCGCCGAACTGGTGATTTGAAGACAGGAGAGGCTCAACCGCAGGACGCCCGGAAAGCAATAGTGTAGAACAGGGCCTGACTCAGAGGTGTATCCTTGGCATGGAGCACGGTGGCTGGAGGGCTCCAACAGCTGCAAGCAACAAAGTCCGATCAACTGCACCAAGAAGAAACGTGGAAAGTAAGCACAGGCCATCGCTGGTGTGCTGTCAAGCCCGCTGAAAGGCGCGCCGCCCCGCGCTGGCTTTAAATAAATAAATAAATAAATTCTTTATTTCACTCATGAAGTGATGGAGTGCGGGAAAAGAAGCTGAAAATTCAGCTTGACGAGTTCCCAGCTCCCCAGATTACAAAAAATTCAAGAAACAAAAGAGAGGACAAGCAAAAAAAATAAAATAAAATAATGGCAGAGCGGCAGAATAACAACACAAATCAAAATACAGAAATGATTTGTTTACAAAGTCAGATCAGCTTGTACAAGAAAAATAAACAAAACAATTCTAATTAAACTGTATGATACACCGGTGATAAGCGAAAGTACATGCCGGAAAAAGGCCGAAAAAACAAGAACGTTACATAAGTAAAGGAAAGAGGCGGAGAAAACAATGCGCATGAACAGAAAAGCGTTGCTCAAGGAAATGTACAGCGTACATATGCAAAATGCTAGAAATACCCCATCATATGAAGGAATTGTTTTCTATGAACAATAATTTCAGTTCTCTTTTTGAAGTTAACTCGGGAGTGATACCGTTTCTGTAACATATATTTAACAAGTGTGGTAGCAATCTGTTTATCATTTGTCGTCCATAATCTGTCCTGCACGTTTTTACTAACCAAGGCTCTGTGCTTCTATATTCATAAGCTAGTGGCCTTTTACAAATAGATGCCAACCGTAATAGACAATGAGTGTTGTTTTTTATTTCAATCCTATAACGCGAACACAAGCCGTGCGAGTATAGGCTGTCTATTTTCATTATGCAATATTTCGAGAACAAAAGGTCGGAAGGGTGACTTCTGGGGACGTTTTCAATGTTTCTTAACATTTTTTTCTGCAATGTCAGAATTTTTTGCAAATTTTCTTTGGTTGTATTCCCCCAGACTAGTTGGCAATAGTTTATGTGTGAGTAGAATAGTGCATTGTACAATAAAAGTTTAACCTTTGGAGGTAGAGTATATCTGTTTGCGTACGTTACTCCCACGATGCAAGACAGTTTTGAGATAACGTGGCTCACGTGATTGTCCCACGTCATATTTTCGGTGAAATATACTCCAAGTATTTTGAATGTGTTTACTATCTCTATCTTTGAGTTGTTCAACTTAATGTCTCTGTCTATGCTAATAATTTTGTTTTTCGCACGGTATAGGACAGCCTTCGTTTTACTAACGTTTATTTTTAATTTGTTCAGTTGGGCCCATATGTCTAATTTCTTAAGAGTTTTGTTCGCTCTAGTGATGACCTCATCTGCGCTAGCTGCAGTGAACAACAGTGTCACATCATCCACGTAAATGACAAATTTTATCGTGGGATCGATGCTTATGATGTCATTTAGGTACAAATTAAAAAGAAACGGGCCAAGAATACTCCCCTGAGGCACACCTGCAGAAATGCACAATACATGGGACGAGTAGCCATTTAAATATACGTACTGGTTTCGATCATTTAGGTAGGATGTCAAAAGCGATAGCACAGTTCCACGGAAGCCGTACATTTCAAGTTTTTTCAGTAGGATTGAGTGATCTAAGTAATCAAAAGCTTTTGTGAAATCGACGTATACCCCAAGGGCTACTTCTTTATTTTCGAGAGATTCTAGAACAAATTCCTTTTGCTCCAGCAGTGCCATTTCTGTTGATCTGTGTTTTCTGAAGCCGTATTGCGCGTCGTGAAGAATATTGCATTGTTCACTAAAATTTGTTATTCTAGAGAGAATCATTTTTTCAAATCCTTTAGAAAAAACTGGAAGTATTGACACGGGTCTAAAGTTTGTAAATTCATTCTTACTTCCTTTGTTTTGCAGTACACTCACTTTGGCAAGCTGCATTTGCTTCGGAAATAGTCCTTGAGATAAACAAAGGTTATATATTTGAGTTAAGCACCCTGCTATGTCTTCTATCACATACTTTACTGGTTTTATTACAATGTCGTCTGCGTCAGCACTTTTACTGTTTTTTAAGCCCATAAAAACCGATATCACCTCTGACTCTGATATTGGCGTTAAGAACATAGATTTCTCGTTTCGAGTATTAAGAGTATTTGAATCGACGAAATTAATAGTTATATCTGTAAAGTGGCTGTTAAATGCATTAGCTATGTCAATGCCTGTCAATTCCTTACCCCCATTCTGAATTGTTGTTATTGGGCTTGAACCTGAAGACCTGCCCAGAAGTGCATTCAGTTTCCTCCATAATTCATCTGACTTATTCATAGAGGAAAACTTGTCACAAAAATATTGATCGCGCGCTCTCCGTATTTCCGTCGTCAGTTTATTTCGAAACACTTTAAACGCTTTAAATATGTCAGGGTCTCGTGTTTTTTCAAACTTTTTGTAAAGCTTATCCTTTTTACGAATTTTCTTCAGCAATTCAGGTGTAATCCATGGCTTCCTAATGTTCTTACGTTTCTCTGCATGTTTATAAGGAAAACACTTGTTGTATATACGTAAAAAGGCCGTTAAAAACAAAGCGTAAGCCCTTTCGGCAGCTGTTTCATTGAGAACGTCACTCCAATCATGACTATTAACTTCCTCTTTGAAAGTGTTCAGTTTTTTTGTCGAAATATCCCGAAATAACTTAGTTGTCACTTTTCTATCAGGAAATTTACTTTTCGGAATGCACATAAAAGTGGCGCGGTGGTCACTGATATCTGTATTTATTACCCCTGCGTTCAGGACAGGCATGTGCGTATTGGTTATAATTAGGTCAATTAGTGATTCAGACTGCAGTGTAAACCGTGTAGGATTGGAAATCACGTTCTGAACAGCGAAGGAATTTAATAGATTTTCAAATTCAATTTTCGTGGGGTTGTCTACAAGGAAGTTGATATTGAAATCACCACCTAAAATGACATCGTATTTGTTTTCGCTTATAAAATATAAGAGTCGAGAAAGGAAAAAAAGGATTTTAAGTTTCCGCTTGGGGGGCGATAGATAACTGCCACAACCTTCCTTTCGATAACAAGAGATAGGACTTCATAATCAGGGTGGACAAAAGAAAATTCATGCAACACTTCAGATTGAAAATGTTTTTTTACCATCAATAGTACGCCACCACCGCGACTGTTCGTGCGATTGATAAAGTGTGAGTCATACAAAGGAAGCTTGAATACATTGTTATGTTCAGTATACCAAGTTTCGGTCAGCATGACCGTATCAAAATCAAAGCCTAACTGCGTAAAAAGCAACTCGATATCGGCTGTCTTAACCACCGCTGAACGAGCATTTAAATGAAATACACTAAATGATTGCGGGTTCTGAGATCCGCAAACATTCAGAAATTCACTTGGCATTACACAATCAGAAGTGTCCAACGCCATGTGCAAAGAAGGAATTGCACCTTGACGCTGCCACTGACAAAACTGAAACTGAAAAAGACTAACGAAAAAGGAACACGTAATAAAGCTAAGCAGCTTTATCCAAATCTGCCGTACACGCAACATGAATTGCATTCGCCCCGTCTCGCTGTGTGACAAGAATTTTCCCATTTCTGTGCCAAACGTACTTGAAGTTGTTGTTTTTTGCCCAGTTTTTGGCGTCCCTAAGCAACTCCTTGTTCCTTTTTGTCAAGTTCTCGAGCATAAAGCAGTTTGTTTTCATTTGGTTCAGTTCTGCCCTCTTGCTCAAGAACAGATCTTTGTGTGATTGTCTTGAAAACCGGACAAGAATAGCTGGGACCTCATCCTTAGCTGCTGGCATTCGATGCACAGCGGCCACATCGCTCACAGTCAGCGCGGGCAGGCTCACCTTGCTCGTAACAGCGTTAACCTTCGACAACAGGTCTTCATTTTCACTTTCTGAAATTCCATGGAATTCGAGGTTTAATTTCCTGCTCTGCCACTCAAGGTCATTAATATCCTTCATTATCTGTTCTGAGTCAAGCAAGGGTTCCCTGCTTTCTATAGCGTCAACCCGTTTCCTTAATTCGGCAATGTCCTTATCTTGGCGGGTAATGTGCTGAAGAATTGTGTCATACTGATCTGACATTGTTTGTACCGACTGCTCAATGTTCTCCACCGTGCACTTCAATGTCATAAGCTGTTCCAGTTTGTCATTTATGCTCATGAACAAGCTGGCATAATCAGTTTCCTGCTCCGTCTTCGACCTGCCACTTTGGCTGCCCCTTGCGCCTGCATGCCGACATGTTGGACAGCGCCACGCCTTACGCCATGCTTCACCCTTTGACCTGAACGTTGATTCAGCAACTCCTGAGCAATTTCCGAAGTGATACATATAAGTGCAATCCACACATGGAAAGCCCTCGTCATCTGGGCAATCGTCATTACAGGCCGAACACACCTCCGCAGGCATGGCAGCATACAAGCACAATTTCACACACGCGTATTTAGCCGCGAACCACGAGAGAAACAGATCAAATTACAACGACAGATCACCAGCAGCAGCAGCAGCAGTAGCAGCAGCAAGGGTAACGAAGAAAGGTAAGAATAATACAGAGGAATTTCCGACCAACCTGCAAAAATGCAGTAGAACAGCGTTCACAGTTGGTCGACTTGGCTGCTGCCGCCGCTGCTGCCCAAAAGCTCAGCCGAGGGTGGTTCCGTCCTTCTTATACGCTTGACAGCGACATGCTTGGTCACGTTGACGTCACGATGCTCCGATAGATGTTGCGCAGCTGCAGGCAGGGCGTCGGCCGGTATCGTCAAGATTTGCCCTCTTTCCTCTCTTGAATCAAGGTGCGGTAGCTGATCACACGAACATCGATGTACACATCTGTCGGCCCTGCATAAATGCAGTAGAACAGTGTTCACAATTGGTCGACTTGGCTGCTGCCGCCGCTGCTGCCCAAAAGCTCAGCCGAGGGTGGTTCCGTCCTTCTTATACGCTTGACAGCGACATGCTTGGTCACGTTGACGTCACGATGCTCCGAGAGATGTTGCGCAGCTGCAGGCAGGGCGTCGGCCGGTATCGTCAAGATTTGCCCTCTTTCCTCTCTTGAATCAAGGTGCGGTAGCTGATCACACGAACATCGATGTACACATCTGTCGGCCCTGCAAAAATGCAGTAGAACAGCGTTCACAGTTGGTCGACTTGGCTGCTGCCGCCGCTGCTGCCAAAAAGAACTACACGCTTGCGCGGAACGTACAGGTTTGTTCCGGTGTTGAGATGGCTCAGAGAAAGCCATGATGCTGTTGGTGGTCTTGCACAAGGTGCGCGGGACAAGGTGCGCTGTCGCCGAACACTTGATTTGAATACCGCGAAGGCTCATCCTCAGGAAGCCCGGAAAGCAATATTGTAGCACCAGGACCTGACTTAAAGGTGTATCCTTGGCACGGAACACAGTGGCTGTAGGGCTCCAACAGATGCAAGCCCCAAAGTCCGACGAAATGCATCAAGAAGAAACGTGGAAAGTAAGCACAGGCCATCGCTGGCGTGCTGCCTAGCCCACTGAAGGGTGCGCCGCCCCGCGCTGGCTTTTCAACAGAACTCCACGCTTGCGCGGAATGTACAGGGTTTGTTCGGTGTTGAGATGGCTCAGGGAAAGCCATGATGCTTGAAGATACGTTCGCTGGTCTTGCACAAGCTGCCCGGGACGAGGTGCGCTGTCGCCGAACTGGTGATTTGAAGACTGGAGAGGCTCAACCGCAGGACGCCCAGAAAGCAATAGTGTAGAACAGGGCCTGACTCAGAGGTGTATCCTTGGCATGGAACACGGTGGCTGGAGGGTCCAACAGCTGCAAGCCCCAAAGTCCGACGAACTGCACCAAGAAGAAAAGTGGAAAGTAAGCACAGGCCATCGCTGGCGTGTTGTCGAGCCCACTGAAGGCCGCGCTAGATTTTTAAGAGAACTCCACGATATCGCGGAATGTGCAGGGTTGCTTCCGGTGTTGAGATGGCTCAGGGAAAGCCATGATGCGTGAAGATACGGTCGGTGGTCTTGCACAAGCTGCGCGGGACGAGGTGCGCTGTCGCCGAACTGGTAATTTGAAGACCGGAAAGGCTCAACCGCAGGACGCCCGGAAAGCAATAGTGTACGACAAGGACCTGACTCGAATGTGTATCCTTGGCACAGAACACGCAGGCTGGAGGGCTCCAACAGCTGCAAGCAACAAAGTCCGATGAACTGCACCAAGAAGAAACGTGGAAAGGAAGCACAGGCCATCGCTGGCGTGCTGCCGAGCCCACTGAAGGGCACGCCGCCCCGCGCTGGCTTTTTAAGAGAACTCCGCGCTTGCGCGGAATGTACAGGCTTGCTTCCAGTGTTGAGATATCTCAGGCAAAGCCATGCTGCTTGGTGATACGGTCATTGTCTGACACAAACTGCGCGGGACGAGGTGCGCTGTCGCCGAACTGGTAATTTGAAGACCGCACAGGCTCAACTGCAGGACGCACGGAAAGCAATAGTGTACCACCAGGACCTGACTCGAAGGTGTATCCTTTGCACGGAACACGGTGGCTGCAAGCTCCAACAGCTACAAGCCCCAAAGTCCGATGAACTGCACCAAGAAGAAACCTGGAAAGTAAGCACAGGTCATCGCTGGCATGCTTCCGAGCCCGCTGAAGGGCGTGCCGCCCTGCGCTGGCTATTTAACAGAACTCCACTCTTGTGCGGAATGTACAGGGTTGATTCCGGTGTTGAGATGGCTCAGAGAAAGCCATGATGCTTGAAGATACAGTCAGTTGTCTTGCACAAGCTGCTCGGTACGATGTGCGCTGTCGCCGAACTGGTGATTTGAATACCGGAAAGGCTCAACCGCAAGACGCCCGGAAAGCAATAGTGTAGCACCAGGACCTGACACGAATGTGTATCGTTGGCACGGAACACGGAGGCAGGAGACCTCCAACAGCTGCAAGCCCCAAAGTCCGACGAACTCCACCAAGAATAAACGTGGCACGTAAGCACAGGCCATCGCTGGCATGCTTCCGAGCCCGCTGAAGGGCGTGCCGCCCTGCGCTGGCTATTTAACAGAACTCCACTCTTGCGCGGAATGTAGAGGGTTGAGTCCGGTGTTGATATGGCTCAGAGAAAGGCATGATGCTTGAAGATACAATCAGGTGTCTTGCACAAGCTGCGCGGGACGATGTGCGCTGTCGCCGAACTGGTAATTTGAAGACCGGAAAGGCTCAACCGCGGCACGCCCGGAAAGCAATAGTGTAGCAACAGGACCTGATTCGAATCTGTATCCTTGGCACAGAACACGCAGGCTAGAGGGCTCCAATAGTTGAAGGCCCCAAAGTTCGACGAACTGCACCAAGAAGAATCGTATAAAATAAGCACAGGCCATCGCTGGCGTGCTGTCGAGCGCACTGAAAGGCGCGTCGCTCCGCGCTGGCTTTTCAACGGAACTCCACGCTTGCGTGGAATGTACAGGGTTGCTTCCGGTGTTGAGATGGCTCAGGGAAAGCCATGATGCTTGAAGATACGGTCGGTGGTCTTGCACAGTCTGCGCGGGGACGAGGTGTGCTGTCGCCGAACTGGTAATTTGAAGACCGGAAAGGCTCAACCGCAGGACGCCCGGAATGCAATAGTGTAGGACCAGAACCTGACTCGAATGTGTATCCTTGGAACAGAATACGCAGGCTGGAGGGCTCCAACAGCTGCAAGCAACAAAGTCCAATGAACTGCACCAAGAAGAATCGTAGAAAGTAAGCACAGGCCATCGCTGGCGTGCTGCCGAGCCCACTGAAGGGCGCGCCGCTCCGTGCTGGCTTTTCAACAGAACTCCACGCTTGCGCGGAATGTACAGTGTTTGTTCCGGTGTTGAGATGGCTTATGGAAAGCCATGATGCTTGAAGATACGGTCGCTGGTCTTGCACAAGCTGCCCGGGACGAGGTGCGCTGTCGCCGAACTGGTGATTTGAAGACCGGAGAGGCTGAACCGCAGGACGCCCGGAAAGCAATAGTGTAGCACCAGGACCTGACTCAGAGGTGTATCCTTGGCATGGAACACGGTGGCTGGAGGGCTCCAAACGCTGCAAGCAACAAAGTCCGATGAACTGCACCAAAAAGAAACGTGGAATGTAAGTTCAGGCCATCGCTGGCGTTCTTCCGAGCCCGCTGAAGGGCGCGCTGCCCCGCGCTGGCTTTTCAACAGAACTCGACGCTTGCGCGGAATGTACAGGGTTGCTTCCGGTGTTGAGATGGCTCAGGAAACGCCATGATGCTTGGAGATACAGTCGGTGGTCTTGCACAAACTGCGCGGGAAGAGGTGCGCTGTCGCCGAACTGGTAATTTGAAGACCGGAAAGACTCAACCGCAGCACGCCCGGAAAGCAACAGTGTAGCACCAGGTCCTGATTCGAATGTGTTTCCTTGGCACGGAACACGGAGGCTGGAGGGCTTCAACAGCTGCAAGCAACAAAGTTCGATGAACTGCACCAAGAAGAAACGTGGAACGTAAGCACAGGCCATCGCTGGCATGCTTCCGAGCCCGCTGAAGGGCGTGCCGCCCTGCGCTGGCTATTTAACAGAACTCCACTCTTGCGCGGAATGTACAGGGTTGAGTCTGGTGTTGAGATGGCTCAGAGAAAGCCATGATGCTTGAAGATACAGTCAGTTGTCTTGCACAAGCTGCGCGGGACGATGTGCGCTGTCGCCGAACTGGTAATTTGAAGACCGGAAAGGCTCAACCGCGGCACGCCCGGAAAGCAATAGTGTAGCACCAGGACCTGACTCGAATGTGTATCCTTGGAACAGAACACGCAGGCTGGAGGGCTCCAACAGCTGCAAGCAACAAAGTCCAATGAACTGCACCAAGAAGAATCGTAGAAAGTAAGCTCAGGCCATCGCTGGCGTGCTTCCGAGCCCGCTGAAGGGCGCGCTGCCCCGCGCTGGCTTTTCAACAGAACTCCACGCTTGCGCGGAATGTACATGTTTGTTCCGGTGTAGAGATGGCTTAGGAAAAGCCATGATGCTTCGAGATACGGTCAGTGGTCTTGCACAAGCTGTGCGTGACGAGGTGCGCTGTCGCCGAACTGGTGATTTGAAGACCGGAAAGGCTCAAGCGCAGGACGCCCGGAAAGCAATAGTGTACCACCAGGACCTGACTCGAAGGTGTATCCTTGGCACGGAACACGGTGGCTGGAGGGTCCAACAGCTGCAAGCCCCAAAGTCCGATGAACTGCACCAATAAGAAACGTGAACCGTAAGCACATGCCATCGCTGGCGTGCTGCCGAGCCCGCTGAAGGGCGCGCCGCCTCGGGCTGGCTTTTTAATAGAACTACACGATTGCGCGGAATGTACAGGGTTGCTTCCGGTCTTGAGATGGCTCAGGAAAAGCCATGATGCTTGGAGATACAGTCGGTGGTCTTGCACAAACTGCGCGGGACGAGGTGCGCTGTCGCCGAACTGGTAATTTGAAGACCGGAAAGACTCAACCGCAGCACGCCCGGAAAGCAACAGTGTAGCACCAGGTCCCGATTCGAATGTGTTTCCTTGGCACGGAACACGGAGGCTGGAGGGCTCCAACAGCTACAAGCCCCAAAGTCCGACGAACTGCACCAAGAAGAAACGTGGAAAGTAAGCACAGGCCATCGCTGGCGTGCTGCCGAGCTCACTGAAGGGCGAGCCGCCGCGCGCTGGCTTTTCAACAGAACTCCACGCTTGCATGGAATGTACAGGGTTGCTTCCGGTGTTGAGATGGCTCAGGGAAAGCCATGATGCTAGGAGATGCAGTCGGTGGTGTTGCACAAGCTGCCCGGGACGAGGTGCGCTGTCCACGAACTGGTAATTTGAAGACCGCAAAGGCTCAACTGCAGGACGCCCGGAAAGCAATAGTGTACCACCAGGACCTGACTCGAATGTGTATCCTTGGCACAGAACACGCAGGCTGGAGGGCTCCAACAGCTGCAAGCAACAAAGTTCGATGAACTGCACCAAGAAGAATCGTTTAAAATAAGCACAGGCCATCGCTGGCGTGCTGTCGAGCGCACTGAAGGGCGCATCGCTCCGCGCTGGATTTTCAACAGAACTCCACGCTTGCGTGGAATGTACAGGGTTGGTTCCGGTGTTGACATGGCTCAGGGAGAGCCATGATGGTTGAAGATACGGTCGGTGGTCTTGCACAAGCTGCGCGGGAGGAGGTGCGCTGTCGCCGAACTGGTATTTTGAAGACCAGAAAGGCTCCACCACAAGACGCCCGGAAATCAAGTGTACACCAGGACCTGACTCAAAGGTATATCCTTGGCACGGAACACGGTGCCTGGAGGGTCCAACAGCTGCAAGCCCCAAAGTCCGATGAATTGCACCAAGAAGAAACGTGGAAAGTAAGCACAGGCCATCGCTGGCGTGCTGCCGAGCCCACTGAAGGGCGCGCTGGCTTTTTAAGAGAACTCCACGCTTGCGCGGAATGTACAGGGTTGCTTCCGATGTTGATATATCACAGACAAAGCCATGATGCTTGGAGATACGGTCGGTGGTCTTGCACAAGCTGCGCGGGACGAGGTGCGCTGTCGCCGAACTGGTGATTTGAAGACCGCAAGGGCTCAACCGCAGGACGCCCGGAAAACAATAGTGTAGCACCAGGACCTGACTCGAAGGTGCATCCTTGGCACGGAACATGGTGGCTGGAGTGTCCAACAGCAGCAAACCCCAAAGTCCGACGAACTGCACCAAGAAGAAACGTGGAAAGTAAGCACATGCCATCGCTGGCGTGCTGCCGAGCCCACTGATGGGCGCGCCGCTCCGCGCTGGCTTTTCAACAGAACTCCACGCTTGCGCTTAATGTACAGGGTTTGTTCCGGTGTTTAGATGGCTCAGGGAAAGCCATGATGCTTGAAGATACGGTCGCTGGTCTTGCACAAGCTGCCCGGGACGAGGTGCGCTGTCGCCGAACTGTTGACTTGAAGACAGGAGAGGCTCAACCGCAGGACGCCCGGAAATCAATAGTGTAGAACAGGACCTGACTCAGAAGTGTATCCTTGGCATGGAGCTAGGTGGCTGGAGGGCTCCAACAGCTGCAAGCAACAAAGTCCGATCAACTGCACCGAGAAGAAACGTGGAAAGTAAGCACTGGCCATCGCTGGCGTGCTGCCGAGCCCGCTGAAAGGCGCGCCGCCCCGTGCTGGCTTTTCAACAGAACTACACGCTTGCGCGGAATCTACAGGTTTGTTCCGGTGTTGAGATGGCTCAAAGAAAGCCATGATGCTGTTGGTGGTCTTGCACAAGCTGCGCTGGACGAGGTGCGCTGTCGCCGAACACTTGATTTGAATACCACAAAGGCTCAACCTCAGGACGCCCGGAAAGCAATAGTGTAGCACCAGGACCTGACTTAAAGGTGTATCCTTATCACGGAACACAGTGGCTGTAGATCTCCAACAGCTGGAAGCCCCAAAGTCCTACGAAATGCACCAACAAGAATCGTAGAAAGTAAGCACAGGCCATCGCTGGCGTGCTGTCGAGCCCACTGAAGGGCGCGCCGCCCCTCGCTGGCTTTTTAAGAGAACTCCACGCATGCGCGGAATGTATAGGCTTGCTTCCAGTGTTGAGATATCTCAGGCAAAGCCATGCTGCTTGGAGATACGGTCGGTGGTCTTGCACAAGCTGCGCGGGACGCGGTGCGCTGTCGCCGAATTGGTGATTTGAAGACCGCACAGGCTCAACCGCAGGAAGCACGGAAAGCAATAGTGTACCACCAGGACCTGACTCGAAGGTGTATCCTTGGCACGTAACACGGTGGCTGGAGGGCTCCAACAGCTACAAACCCCAATGTCCGATGAACTGCACCAAGAAGAAACCTGGAACGTAAGCACAGGCCATCGTTGGCATGCTTCCGAGCCCGCTGAAGGGCGTGCCGCCCTGCGCTGGCTATATAACAGAACTCCACTTTTGCGCGGAATGTACAGGGTTGAGTCCGGTGTTGAGATGGCTCAGAGAAAGCCATGATGCTTGAAGATACAGTCAGTTGTCTTGCACAAGCTGCGCGGGACGAGGCGCGCTGTTGCCGAACACTTGATTTGAATACCGCAAAAGCTCAACCTCAGGAAGCCCGGAAAGCAATAGTGTAGCACCAGGACCTGACTCGAATGTGTATCCTTGGCACAGAACACGGTGGCAGGAGGGCTCCAACAGCTGCAAGCAACAAAGTCCGATGAACTGCACCAAAAAGAAACGTGGAAAGTAAGCTCAGGCCATCGCTGGCGTGCTTCCGAGCCCGCTGAAGGGCGCGCTGCCCCGCGCTGGCTTTTCAACAGAACTCCACGCTTGCGCGGAATGTACATGTTTGTTCCGTTGTAGAGATGGCTTAGGAAAAGCCATGATGCTTCGAGATACGCTCAGTGGTCTTGCACAAGCTGCGCGGGACGAGGTGCACTGTCGCCAAACTGGTGATTTGAAGACCGGAAAGGCTCAACCGCAGGTCGCCCGGAAAGCAATAGTGTAGGACAAGGACCTGACTCGAATGTGTATCCTTGGCACAGAACACGCAGGCTGGAGGGCTCCAACAGCTGCAAGCAACAAAGTCCGATGAACTGCACCAATAAGAAAAGTGAACCGTAAGCACATGCCATCGCTGGAGTGCTGCCGAGCCAGCTGAAGGGCGCGCCGCCTCGGGCTGGCTTTTTAATAGAACTACACGATTGCGCGGAATGTACATTGTTGCTTCCGGTGTTGAGATGGCTCAGGAAAAGCCATGATGCTTGGAGATACAGTCGGTGGTCTTGCACAAACTGTGCGCGACGAGGTGCGCTGTCGCCGAACTGGTAATTTGAAGACCGGAAAGACTCAACCGCAGCACGCCCGGAAAGCAACAGTGTAGCACCAGGTCCTGAGTCGAATGTGTTTCCTTGGCAGGGAACACGGAGGCTGGAGGGCTCCTATAGCTGCAAGCCCCAAAGTCCGACGAACTGCACCAAGAAGAAACGTGGAAAGTAAGCGCAGGCCATGCTGGCGTGCTGCCGAGCCCACTGAAGGGCGCGCTGCCCCGCGCTGGCTTTTTAAGAGAACTCCACGCTTGCGCGGAATGTACAGGGTTGCTTCAGGTGTTGAGATATCTCAAGCAAAGCCACGCTGCTTGGAGATACGGTCGGTGGTCTTGCACAAGCTGCGCGGGACGAAGTGCGCTGTCGCCGAATTGGTAATTTGAAGACCGCACAGGCTCAACTGCAGTACGCCCGGAAAGCAATAGTGTAGCAACAGGACCTCACTTAAAGGTGTATCCTTGGCATGGAACACGGTGGCTGGAGGGCTCCAACAGCTGCAGGCAACAAAGTCCGATGAACTGCACCAAGAAGAATCGTAGAAAATAAGCACAGGCCATCGCTGGCGTGCTGCCGAGCCCACTGAAGGGCGCGCCGCTCCGTGCTGGCTTTTCAACAGAACTCCACGCTTGCGCGGAATGTACAGGGTTTGTTCCGTTGTTGAGATGGCTCAGGGAAAGCCATGATGCTTGAAGATACGGTCGCTGGTCTTGCACAATCTGCCCGGGATGAGGTGCGCTGTCGCCGAACTGGTGATTTGAATACCGGAGAGGCTCAACCGCAGGACGCCCGGAAAGCAATAGGTAAGCACCAGGACCTGACTCAGAGGCGTATCCTTGGCATGGAACACGGTGGCTGGAGGGCTCCAACAGCTGCAAGCAACAAAGTCCGATGAACTGCACTAAAAAGAAACGTGGAAAGTAAGCTCAGGCCATCGCTGGCGTGCTTGCGAGCCCGCTGAAGGGCGCGCTACCCCGCGCTGGCTTTTCAACAGAACTCCACTCTTGCGCGGAATGTACAGGTTTGTTCCGGTGTAGAGATGGCTTAGGAAAACCCATGATGCTTCGAGATACAGTCGGTGGTCTTGCACAAACTGCGCGGGACGAGGTGCGCTGTCGCCGAACTGGTAATTTGAAGACCGGAAAGACTCAACCGCAGCACGCCCGGAAAGCAACAGTGTAGCACCAGGTCCTGATTCGAATGTGTTTCCTTGGCACGGAACACGGAGGCTGGAGGGCTCCAACAGCTGCATGCCCCAAAGTCCGACGAACTGCACCAAGAAGAAACGTGGAAAGTAAGCACAGGCCATCGCTGGCGTGCTGTCGAGCCCACTGAAGGGCGCGCCGCTCCGCGCTGGCTTTTCAACAGAACTCCACGCTGCGCGGAATGTACAGCTTTGTTCCGGTGTTGAGATATCTCAGGCAAAGCCATGCTGCTTGGTGATACGGTCATTGTCTGACACAAACTGCGCGGGACGAGGTGCGCTGTCGCCGAACTGGTAATTTGAAGACCGCACAGGCTCAACTGCAGGACGCACGGAAAGCAATAGTGTACCACCAGGACCTGACTCGAAGGTGTATCCTTTGCACGGAACACGGTGGCTGCAAGCTCCAACAGCTACAAGCCCCAAAGTCCGATGAACTGCACCAAGAAGAAACCTGGAAAGTAAGCACAGGTCATCGCTGGCATGCTTCCGAGCCCGCTGAAGGGCGTGCCGCCCTGCGCTGGCTATTTAACAGAACTCCACTCTTGTGCGGAATGTACAGGGTTGATTCCGGTGTTGAGATGGCTCAGAGAAAGCCATGATGCTTGAAGATACAGTCAGTTGTCTTGCACAAGCTGCTCGGTACGATGTGCGCTGTCGCCGAACTGGTGATTTGAATACCGGAAAGGCTCAACCGCAAGACGCCCGGAAAGCAATAGTGTAGCACCAGGACCTGACACGAATGTGTATCGTTGGCACGGAACACGGAGGCAGGAGACCTCCAACAGCTGCAAGCCCCAAAGTCCGACGAACTCCACCAAGAATAAACGTGGCACGTAAGCACAGGCCATCGCTGGCATGCTTCCGAGCCCGCTGAAGGGCGTGCCGCCCTGCGCTGGCTATTTAACAGAACTCCACTCTTGCGCGGAATGTAGAGGGTTGAGTCCGGTGTTGATATGGCTCAGAGAAAGGCATGATGCTTGAAGATACAATCAGGTGTCTTGCACAAGCTGCGCGGGACGATGTGCGCTGTCGCCGAACTGGTAATTTGAAGACCGGAAAGGCTCAACCGCGGCACGCCCGGAAAGCAATAGTGTAGCAACAGGACCTGATTCGAATCTGTATCCTTGGCACAGAACACGCAGGCTAGAGGGCTCCAATAGTTGAAGGCCCCAAAGTTCGACGAACTGCACCAAGAAGAATCGTATAAAATAAGCACAGGCCATCGCTGGCGTGCTGTCGAGCGCACTGAAAGGCGCGTCGCTCCGCGCTGGCTTTTCAACGGAACTCCACGCTTGCGTGGAATGTACAGGGTTGCTTCCGGTGTTGAGATGGCTCAGGGAAAGCCATGATGCTTGAAGATACGGTCGGTGGTCTTGCACAGTCTGCGCGGGGACGAGGTGTGCTGTCGCCGAACTGGTAATTTGAAGACCGGAAAGGCTCAACCGCAGGACGCCCGGAATGCAATAGTGTAGGACCAGAACCTGACTCGAATGTGTATCCTTGGAACAGAATACGCAGGCTGGAGGGCTCCAACAGCTGCAAGCAACAAAGTCCAATGAACTGCACCAAGAAGAATCGTAGAAAGTAAGCACAGGCCATCGCTGGCGTGCTGCCGAGCCCACTGAAGGGCGCGCCGCTCCGTGCTGGCTTTTCAACAGAACTCCACGCTTGCGCGGAATGTACAGTGTTTGTTCCGGTGTTGAGATGGCTTATGGAAAGCCATGATGCTTGAAGATACGGTCGCTGGTCTTGCACAAGCTGCCCGGGACGAGGTGCGCTGTCGCCGAACTGGTGATTTGAAGACCGGAGAGGCTGAACCGCAGGACGCCCGGAAAGCAATAGTGTAGCACCAGGACCTGACTCAGAGGTGTATCCTTGGCATGGAACACGGTGGCTGGAGGGCTCCAAACGCTGCAAGCAACAAAGTCCGATGAACTGCACCAAAAAGAAACGTGGAATGTAAGTTCAGGCCATCGCTGGCGTTCTTCCGAGCCCGCTGAAGGGCGCGCTGCCCCGCGCTGGCTTTTCAACAGAACTCGACGCTTGCGCGGAATGTACAGGGTTGCTTCCGGTGTTGAGATGGCTCAGGAAACGCCATGATGCTTGGAGATACAGTCGGTGGTCTTGCACAAACTGCGCGGGAAGAGGTGCGCTGTCGCCGAACTGGTAATTTGAAGACCGGAAAGACTCAACCGCAGCACGCCCGGAAAGCAACAGTGTAGCACCAGGTCCCGATTCGAATGTGTTTCCTTGGCACGGAACACGGAGGCTGGAGGGCTCCAACAGCTGCAAGCCCCAAAGTCCGACGAACTGCACCAAGAAGAAACGTGGAAAGTAAGCACAGGCCATCGCTGGCGTGCTGCCGAGCTCACTGAAGGGAGAGCCGCCGCGCGCTGCCTTTTCAACAGAACTCCACGCTTGCACGGAATGTACAGGGATGCTTCCGGTGTTGAGATGGCTCAGGGAAAGTCATGATGCTAGGAGATGCAGTCGGTGGTGTTGCACAAGCTGCCCGGGACGAGGTGCGCTGTCCACGAACTGGTAATTTGAAGACCGCAAAGGCTCAACTGCAGGACGCCCGGAAAGCAATAGTGTACCCCCAGGACCTGACTCGAATGTGTATCCTTGGCACAGAACACGCAGGCTGGAGGGCTTCAACAGCTGCAAGCAACAAAGTTCGATGAACTGCACCAAGAAGAATCGTTTAAAATAAGCACAGGCCATCGCTGGCGTGCTGTCGAGCGCACTGAAGGGCGCATCGCTCCGCGCTGGATTTTCAACAGAACTCCACGCTTGCGCGGAATGTACAGGGTTGGTTCCGGTGTTGACATGGCTCAGGGAGAGCCATGATGGTTGAAGATACGGTCGGTGGTCTTGCACAAGCTGCGCGGGAGGAGGTGCGCTGTCGCCGAACTGGTATTTTGAAGACCAGAAAGGCTCCACCACAAGACGCCCGGAAATCAAGTGTACACCAGGACCTGACTCAAAGGTATATCCTTGGCACGGAACACGGTGCCTGGAGGGTCCAACAGCTGCAAGCCCCAAAGTCCGATGAATTGCACCAAGAAGAAACGTGGAAAGTAAGCACAGGCCATCGCTGGCGTGCTGCCGAGCCCACTGAAGGGCGCGCTGGCTTTTTAAGAGAACTCCACGCTTGCGCGGAATGTACAGGGTTGCTTCCGATGTTGATATATCACAGACAAAGCCATGATGCTTGGAGATACGGTCGGTGGTCTTGCACAAGCTGCGCGGGACGAGGTGCGCTGTCGCCGAACTGGTGATTTGAAGACCGCAAGGGCTCAACCGCAGGACGCCCGGAAAACAATAGTGTAGCACCAGGACCTGACTCGAAGGTGCATCCTTGGCACGGAACATGGTGGCTGGAGTGTCCAACAGCAGCAAACCCCAAAGTCCGACGAACTGCACCAAGAAGAAACGTGGAAAGTAAGCACATGCCATCGCTGGCGTGCTGCCGAGCCCACTGATGGGCGCGCCGCTCCGCGCTGGCTTTTCAACAGAACTCCACGCTTGCGCTTAATGTACAGGGTTTGTTCCGGTGTTTAGATGGCTCAGGGAAAGCCATGATGCTTGAAGATACGGTCGCTGGTCTTGCACAAGCTGCCCGGGACGAGGTGCGCTGTCGCCGAACTGGTGACTTGAAGACAGGAGAGGCTCAACCGCAGGACGCCCGGAAATCAATAGTGTAGAACAGGACCTGACTCAGAAGTGTATCCTTGGCATGGAGCTAGGTGGCTGGAGGGCTCCAACAGCTGCAAGCAACAAAGTCCGATCAACTGCACCGAGAAGAAACGTGGAAAGTAAGCACTGGCCATCGCTGGCGTGCTGCCGAGCCCGCTGAAAGGCGCGCCGCCCCGTGCTGGCTTTTCAACAGAACTACACGCTTGCGCGGAATCTACAGGTTTGTTCCGGTGTTGAGATGGCTCAAAGAAAGCCATGATGCTGTTGGTGGTCTTGCACAAGCTGCGCTGGACGAGGTGCGCTGTCGCCGAACACTTGATTTGAATACCACAAAGGCTCAACCTCAGGACGCCCGGAAAGCAATAGTGTAGCACCAGGACCTGACTTAAAGGTGTATCCTTATCACGGAACACAGTGGCTGTAGATCTCCAACAGCTGGAAGCCCCAAAGTCCTACGAAATGCACCAACAAGAATCGTAGAAAGTAAGCACAGGCCATCGCTGGCGTGCTGTCGAGCCCACTGAAGGGCGCGCCGCCCCTCGCTGGCTTTTTAAGAGAACTCCACGCATGCGCGGAATGTATAGGCTTGCTTCCAGTGTTGAGATATCTCAGGCAAAGCCATGCTGCTTGGAGATACGGTCGGTGGTCTTGCACAAGCTGCGCGGGACGCGGTGCGCTGTCGCCGAATTGGTGATTTGAAGACCGCACAGGCTCAACCGCAGGAAGCACGGAAAGCAATAGTGTACCACCAGGACCTGACTCGAAGGTGTATCCTTGGCACGTAACACGGTGGCTGGAGGGCTCCAACAGCTACAAACCCCAATGTCCGATGAACTGCACCAAGAAGAAACCTGGAACGTAAGCACAGGCCATCGTTGGCATGCTTCCGAGCCCGCTGAAGGGCGTGCCGCCCTGCGCTGGCTATATAACAGAACTCCACTTTTGCGCGGAATGTACAGGGTTGAGTCCGGTGTTGAGATGGCTCAGAGAAAGCCATGATGCTTGAAGATACAGTCAGTTGTCTTGCACAAGCTGCGCGGGACGAGGCGCGCTGTTGCCGAACACTTGATTTGAATACCGCAAAAGCTCAACCTCAGGAAGCCCGGAAAGCAATAGTGTAGCACCAGGACCTGACTCGAATGTGTATCCTTGGCACAGAACACGGTGGCAGGAGGGCTCCAACAGCTGCAAGCAACAAAGTCCGATGAACTGCACCAAAAAGAAACGTGGAAAGTAAGCTCAGGCCATCGCTGGCGTGCTTCCGAGCCCGCTGAAGGGCGCGCTGCCCCGCGCTGGCTTTTCAACAGAACTCCACGCTTGCGCGGAATGTACATGTTTGTTCCGTTGTAGAGATGGCTTAGGAAAAGCCATGATGCTTCGAGATACGCTCAGTGGTCTTGCACAAGCTGCGCGGGACGAGGTGCACTGTCGCCAAACTGGTGATTTGAAGACCGGAAAGGCTCAACCGCAGGTCGCCCGGAAAGCAATAGTGTAGGACAAGGACCTGACTCGAATGTGTATCCTTGGCACAGAACACGCAGGCTGGAGGGCTCCAACAGCTGCAAGCAACAAAGTCCGATGAACTGCACCAATAAGAAAAGTGAACCGTAAGCACATGCCATCGCTGGAGTGCTGCCGAGCCAGCTGAAGGGCGCGCCGCCTCGGGCTGGCTTTTTAATAGAACTACACGATTGCGCGGAATGTACATTGTTGCTTCCGGTGTTGAGATGGCTCAGGAAAAGCCATGATGCTTGGAGATACAGTCGGTGGTCTTGCACAAACTGTGCGCGACGAGGTGCGCTGTCGCCGAACTGGTAATTTGAAGACCGGAAAGACTCAACCGCAGCACGCCCGGAAAGCAACAGTGTAGCACCAGGTCCTGAGTCGAATGTGTTTCCTTGGCAGGGAACACGGAGGCTGGAGGGCTCCTATAGCTGCAAGCCCCAAAGTCCGACGAACTGCACCAAGAAGAAACGTGGAAAGTAAGCGCAGGCCATGCTGGCGTGCTGCCGAGCCCACTGAAGGGCGCGCTGCCCCGCGCTGGCTTTTTAAGAGAACTCCACGCTTGCGCGGAATGTACAGGGTTGCTTCAGGTGTTGAGATATCTCAAGCAAAGCCACGCTGCTTGGAGATACGGTCGGTGGTCTTGCACAAGCTGCGCGGGACGAAGTGCGCTGTCGCCGAATTGGTAATTTGAAGACCGCACAGGCTCAACTGCAGTACGCCCGGAAAGCAATAGTGTAGCAACAGGACCTCACTTAAAGGTGTATCCTTGGCATGGAACACGGTGGCTGGAGGGCTCCAACAGCTGCAGGCAACAAAGTCCGATGAACTGCACCAAGAAGAATCGTAGAAAATAAGCACAGGCCATCGCTGGCGTGCTGCCGAGCCCACTGAAGGGCGCGCCGCTCCGTGCTGGCTTTTCAACAGAACTCCACGCTTGCGCGGAATGTACAGGGTTTGTTCCGTTGTTGAGATGGCTCAGGGAAAGCCATGATGCTTGAAGATACGGTCGCTGGTCTTGCACAATCTGCCCGGGATGAGGTGCGCTGTCGCCGAACTGGTGATTTGAATACCGGAGAGGCTCAACCGCAGGACGCCCGGAAAGCAATAGGTAAGCACCAGGACCTGACTCAGAGGCGTATCCTTGGCATGGAACACGGTGGCTGGAGGGCTCCAACAGCTGCAAGCAACAAAGTCCGATGAACTGCACTAAAAAGAAACGTGGAAAGTAAGCTCAGGCCATCGCTGGCGTGCTTGCGAGCCCGCTGAAGGGCGCGCTACCCCGCGCTGGCTTTTCAACAGAACTCCACTCTTGCGCGGAATGTACAGGTTTGTTCCGGTGTAGAGATGGCTTAGGAAAACCCATGATGCTTCGAGATACAGTCGGTGGTCTTGCACAAACTGCGCGGGACGAGGTGCGCTGTCGCCGAACTGGTAATTTGAAGACCGGAAAGACTCAACCGCAGCACGCCCGGAAAGCAACAGTGTAGCACCAGGTCCTGATTCGAATGTGTTTCCTTGGCACGGAACACGGAGGCTGGAGGGCTCCAACAGCTGCATGCCCCAAAGTCCGACGAACTGCACCAAGAAGAAACGTGGAAAGTAAGCACAGGCCATCGCTGGCGTGCTGTCGAGCCCACTGAAGGGCGCGCCGCTCCGCGCTGGCTTTTCAACAGAACTCCACGCTGCGCGGAATGTACAGCTTTGTTCCGGTGTTGAGATGGCTCAGAGAAAGCCATGATGCTTGGAGATACGGTTGGTGGTGTTGCACAAGCTGTGCGGGACGAGGTGCGCTGTCGCCGAACTGGTGATTTGAAGACCGGAAAGGCTCAACCGCCGGACGCCCTGAAAGCAATAGTGTAGCACCAGGACCTGGCTCAGAAGTGTATCCTTGGCATGGAACACGGTGGCTAGAGGGCTCCAAGAGCTGCAAGCCCCAAAGTCTGACGAAATGCACCAAGAAGAATCGTAGAAAGTAAGCACAGGCCATCGCTGGCGTGCTATCGAGCCCACTGAAGGGCGCGCCGCTCCGCGCTGGCTTTTCAACAGAACTCCACGCCTGCGTGTAATGTACAGAGTTGCTTCCGGTGTTGAGATGGCTCAGAGAAAGCCATGATGCTTGTAGATACAGTCGGTGGTCTTCACAAGCTTAGCGGGAAGATGAGCGCTGTCGTCGAACTGGTTATTTGTAGACAGGAAAGGCACAACCGCAGGACATCCGTAAAGCAATAGTGTAGGACAAGGACCTGACTGGAATGTGTATCCTTGGCACAGAACACGCAGGCTGGAGAGCTCCAACAGCTGCAAGCAACAAAATCGGATGAACTGCACCAAGAAGAAACGTATAAAGTAAGCACAGGCCATCGCTGGCGTGCTTCCGAGGCCAATGAAGGGCGTGCCGCCCCGCGCTGGCTTTTCAACAGAACTCCACGCTTGCGCGGAATGTACAGGTTTTTTTCCGGTGTTGAGATGGCTCAAGGAAAGCCATGATGCTTGGAGATCCGGTCGGTGGTCTTGCACAAGCTGCGCGGGACGAGGTGCGCTGTCGCCGAACTGGTAATTTGAAGACCAGAGAGGCTCAACCGTAGGACGCCCGGAAAGCAATAGTGTAGGACCAGGACCTGACTCGAATGTGTATCCTTGGCACAGAACACGCAGACTGGAGGGCTCCAACAGCTGCAAGCAACAAAGTCTGATGAACTGCACCAAGCAGAAACGTGGAAAGTAAGCACAGGCGATCGCTGGCGTGCTGCGAGCCCGCTGAATGGCGCTCCGCCCCGCGCTGGCTTTTCTACAGAAATCCACGCTTGCGCGGAATGTGCGGGTTTGTTCCGGTGTTGAGATGGCTCAGAGAAAGCCATGATGCTTGGAGATACAGTCGGTGGTCTTCACAAGCTGCGCGGGAAGATGAGCGCTGTCGTCGAACTGGTTATTTGTAGACAGGAAAGGCACAACCGCAGGACATCCGTAAACCAATAGTGTAGGACAAGGACCTGACTCGAATGTGTATCCTTGGCACAGAACACGCAGGCTGGAGAGCTCCAACAGCTGCAAGCAACAAAATCGGATGAACTGCACCAAGAAGAAACGTGGAAAGTAAGCACAGGCCATCGCTGGCGTGCTTCCGAGCCCGCTGAAGGGCGTGCCGCCCTGCGCTGGCTATATAACAAAACTCCACTCTTGCGCGGAATGTACAGGGTTGAGTCCGGTGTTGAGATGGCTCAGAGAAAGCCATGATGCTTGAAGATACAGTCAGTTGTCTTGCACAAGCTGCGCGGGACGAGGTGCGCTGTTGCCGAACACTTGATTTGAATACCGCAAAAGCTCAACCTCAGGACGCCCGGAAAGCAATAGTGTAGCACCAGGACCTGACTTAAAGGTGTATCCTTGGCATGGAACACGGTGGCTGGAGGGCTCCAACAGCTGCAAGCAACAAAGTACGATGAACTGCACCAAGAAGAATCGTAGAAAATAAGCACAGGCCATCGCTGGCGTGCTGCCGAGCCCACTGAAGGGCGCGCCGCTCCGTGCTGGCTTTTCAACAGAACTCCACGCTTGCGCGGAATGTACAGGGTTGCTGCCGGTGTTGAGATGGCTAAGGGAAAGCCATGATGCTTGAAGATACGGTCGCTGGTCTTGCACAAGCTGCCCGGGACGAGGTGCGCTGTCGCCGAACTGGTGATTTGAAGACCGGAAAGGCTCAACCGCAGGACGCCCGGAAAGCAATAGTGTAGGACAAGGAGCTGACTCGAATGTGTATCCTTGGCACAGAACACGGTGGCTGGAGGGCTCCAACAGCTGCAAGCAACAAAGTACGATGAACTGCACCAAAAAGAAACGTGGAAAGTAAGCTCAGGCCATAGCTGGCGTGCTTCCGAGCCCGCTGAAAGGCGCGCCGCCCCGCGCTGGCTTTTCAACAGAACTACACGCTTGCGCGGAATGTACAGGTTTGTTCCGTTGTTGAGATGGCTCAAAGAAAGCCATGATGCTGTTGGTGGTCTTGCACAAGCTGCGCGGGACGAGGTGCGCTGTCGCCGAACACTTGATTTGAATACCACAAAGGCTCAACCTCAGGACGCCCGGAAAGCAATAGTGTACCACCAGGACCGGACTCGAAGGTGTATCCTTGGCACGGAACACGGTGCCTGGAGGGCTCCAACAGCTACAAGCCCCAAAGTCCGATGAACTGCACCAAGAAGAAACCTGGAACGTAAGCACAGGCCATCACTGGCATGCTTCCGAGCCCGCTGAAGGGCATGCCGCCCTGCGCTGGCTATATAAAAGAACTCTACTCTTGCGCGGAATGTACAGGGTTGGTTCCGGTGTTGAGATGGCTCAGAGAAAGCCATGATGCTTGAAGATACAGTCAGTTGTCTTGCACAAGCTGCGCGGGACGAGGTGCGCTGTTGCCGAACACTTGATTTGAATACCGCAAAAGCTCAACCTCAGGACGCCCGGAAAGCAATACTGTAGCACCAGGACCTGACTTAAAGGTGTATCCTTGGCATGGAACACGGTGGCTGGAGGGCTCCAACAGCTGCAGGCAACAAAGTCCGATGAACTGCACCAAGAAGAATCGTAGAAAATAAGCACAGGCCATCGCTGGCGTGCTGCCGAGCCCACTGAAGGGCGCGCTGCCCCGCGCTGGCTTTTTAAGAGAACTCCACGCTTGCGCGGAATGTACAGGGTTGCTTCAGGTGTTGAGATATCTCAAGCAAAGCCACGCTGCTTGGAGATACGGTCGGTGGTCTTGCACAAGCTGCGCGGGACGAAGTGCGCTGTCGCCGAATTGGTAATTTGAAGACCGCACAGGCTCAACTGCAGTACGCCCGGAAAGCAATAGTGTAGCAACAGGACCTCACTTAAAGGTGTATCCTTGGCATGGAACACGGTGGCTGGAGGGCTCCAACAGCTGCAGGCAACAAAGTCCGATGAACTGCACCAAGAAGAATCGTAGAAAATAAGCACAGGCCATCGCTGGCGTGCTGCCGAGCCCACTGAAGGGCGCGCCGCTCCGTGCTGGCTTTTCAACAGAACTCCACGCTTGCGCGGAATGTACAGGGTTTGTTCCGTTGTTGAGATGGCTCAGGGAAAGCCATGATGCTTGAAGATACGGTCGCTGGTCTTGCACAATCTGCCCGGGATGAGGTGCGCTGTCGCCGAACTGGTGATTTGAATACCGGAGAGGCTCAACCGCAGGACGCCCGGAAAGCAATAGGTAAGCACCAGGACCTGACTCAGAGGCGTATCCTTGGCATGGAACACGGTGGCTGGAGGGCTCCAACAGCTGCAAGCAACAAAGTCCGATGAACTGCACTAAAAAGAAACGTGGAAAGTAAGCTCAGGCCATCGCTGGCGTGCTTGCGAGCCCGCTGAAGGGCGCGCTACCCCGCGCTGGCTTTTCAACAGAACTCCACTCTTGCGCGGAATGTACAGGTTTGTTCCGGTGTAGAGATGGCTTAGGAAAACCCATGATGCTTCGAGATACAGTCGGTGGTCTTGCACAAACTGCGCGGGACGAGGTGCGCTGTCGCCGAACTGGTAATTTGAAGACCGGAAAGACTCAACCGCAGCACGCCCGGAAAGCAACAGTGTAGCACCAGGTCCTGATTCGAATGTGTTTCCTTGGCACGGAACACGGAGGCTGGAGGGCTCCAACAGCTGCATGCCCCAAAGTCCGACGAACTGCACCAAGAAGAAACGTGGAAAGTAAGCACAGGCCATCGCTGGCGTGCTGTCGAGCCCACTGAAGGGCGCGCCGCTCCGCGCTGGCTTTTCAACAGAACTCCACGCTGCGCGGAATGTACAGCTTTGTTCCGGTGTTGAGATGGCTCAGAGAAAGCCATGATGCTTGGAGATACGGTTGGTGGTGTTGCACAAGCTGTGCGGGACGAGGTGCGCTGTCGCCGAACTGGTGATTTGAAGACCGGAAAGGCTCAACCGCCGGACGCCCTGAAAGCAATAGTGTAGCACCAGGACCTGGCTCAGAAGTGTATCCTTGGCATGGAACACGGTGGCTAGAGGGCTCCAAGAGCTGCAAGCCCCAAAGTCTGACGAAATGCACCAAGAAGAATCGTAGAAAGTAAGCACAGGCCATCGCTGGCGTGCTATCGAGCCCACTGAAGGGCGCGCCGCTCCGCGCTGGCTTTTCAACAGAACTCCACGCCTGCGTGTAATGTACAGAGTTGCTTCCGGTGTTGAGATGGCTCAGAGAAAGCCATGATGCTTGTAGATACAGTCGGTGGTCTTCACAAGCTTAGCGGGAAGATGAGCGCTGTCGTCGAACTGGTTATTTGTAGACAGGAAAGGCACAACCGCAGGACATCCGTAAAGCAATAGTGTAGGACAAGGACCTGACTGGAATGTGTATCCTTGGCACAGAACACGCAGGCTGGAGAGCTCCAACAGCTGCAAGCAACAAAATCGGATGAACTGCACCAAGAAGAAACGTGGAAAGTAAGCACAGGCCATCGCTGGCGTGCTTCCGAGGCCAATGAAGGGCGTGCCGCCCCGCGCTGGCTTTTCAACAGAACTCCACGCTTGCGCGGAATGTACAGGTTTTTTTCCGGTGTTGAGATGGCTCAAGGAAAGCCATGATGCTTGGAGATCCGGTCGGTGGTCTTGCACAAGCTGCGCGGGACGAGGTGCGCTGTCGCCGAACTGGTAATTTGAAGACCAGAGAGGCTCAACCGTAGGACGCCCGGAAAGCAATAGTGTAGGACCAGGACCTGACTCGAATGTGTATCCTTGGCACAGAACACGCAGACTGGAGGGCTCCAACAGCTGCAAGCAACAAAGTCTGATGAACTGCACCAAGCAGAAACGTGGAAAGTAAGCACAGGCGATCGCTGGCGTGCTGCGAGCCCGCTGAATGGCGCTCCGCCCCGCGCTGGCTTTTCTACAGAAATCCACGCTTGCGCGGAATGTGCGGGTTTGTTCCGGTGTTGAGATGGCTCAGAGAAAGCCATGATGCTTGGAGATACAGTCGGTGGTCTTCACAAGCTGCGCGGGAAGATGAGCGCTGTCGTCGAACTGGTTATTTGTAGACAGGAAAGGCACAACCGCAGGACATCCGTAAACCAATAGTGTAGGACAAGGACCTGACTCGAATGTGTATCCTTGGCACAGAACACGCAGGCTGGAGAGCTCCAACAGCTGCAAGCAACAAAATCGGATGAACTGCACCAAGAAGAAACGTGGAAAGTAAGCACAGGCCATCGCTGGCGTGCTTCCGAGCCCGCTGAAGGGCGTGCCGCCCTGCGCTGGCTATATAACAAAACTCCACTCTTGCGCGGAATGTACAGGGTTGAGTCCGGTGTTGAGATGGCTCAGAGAAAGCCATGATGCTTGAAGATACAGTCAGTTGTCTTGCACAAGCTGCGCGGGACGAGGTGCGCTGTTGCCGAACACTTGATTTGAATACCGCAAAAGCTCAACCTCAGGACGCCCGGAAAGCAATAGTGTAGCACCAGGACCTGACTTAAAGGTGTATCCTTGGCATGGAACACGGTGGCTGGAGGGCTCCAACAGCTGCAAGCAACAAAGTACGATGAACTGCACCAAGAAGAATCGTAGAAAATAAGCACAGGCCATCGCTGGCGTGCTGCCGAGCCCACTGAAGGGCGCGCCGCTCCGTGCTGGCTTTTCAACAGAACTCCACGCTTGCGCGGAATGTACAGGGTTGCTGCCGGTGTTGAGATGGCTAAGGGAAAGCCATGATGCTTGAAGATACGGTCGCTGGTCTTGCACAAGCTGCCCGGGACGAGGTGCGCTGTCGCCGAACTGGTGATTTGAAGACCGGAAAGGCTCAACCGCAGGACGCCCGGAAAGCAATAGTGTAGGACAAGGAGCTGACTCGAATGTGTATCCTTGGCACAGAACACGGTGGCTGGAGGGCTCCAACAGCTGCAAGCAACAAAGTACGATGAACTGCACCAAAAAGAAACGTGGAAAGTAAGCTCAGGCCATAGCTGGCGTGCTTCCGAGCCCGCTGAAAGGCGCGCCGCCCCGCGCTGGCTTTTCAACAGAACTACACGCTTGCGCGGAATGTACAGGTTTGTTCCGTTGTTGAGATGGCTCAAAGAAAGCCATGATGCTGTTGGTGGTCTTGCACAAGCTGCGCGGGACGAGGTGCGCTGTCGCCGAACACTTGATTTGAATACCACAAAGGCTCAACCTCAGGACGCCCGGAAAGCAATAATGTACCACCAGGACCGGACTCGAAGGTGTATCCTTGGCACGAAACACGGTGCCTGGAGGGCTCCAACAGCTACAAGCCCCAAAGTCCGATGAACTGCACCAAGAAGAAACCTGGAACGTAAGCACAGGCCATCACTGGCATGCTTCCGAGCCCGCTGAAGGGCATGCCGCCCTGCGCTGGCTATATAAAAGAACTCTACTCTTGCGCGGAATGTACAGGGTTGGTTCCGGTGTTGAGATGGCTCAGAGAAAGCCATGATGCTTGAAGATACAGTCAGTTGTCTTGCACAAGCTGCGCGGGACGAGGTGCGCTGTTGCCGAACACTTGATTTGAATACCGCAAAAGCTCAACCTCAGGACGCCCGGAAAGCAATACTGTAGCACCAGGACCTGACTTAAAGGTGTATCCTTGGCATGGAACACGGTGGCTGGAGGGCTCCAACAGCTGCAGGCAACAAAGTCCGATGAACTGCACCAAGAAGAATCGTAGAAAATAAGCACAGGCCATCGCTGGCGTGCTGCCGAGCCCACTGAAGGGCGCGCCGCTCCGTGCTGGCTTTTCAACAGAACTCCACGCTTGTGCGGAATGTGCAGGGTTTGTTCCGTTGTTGAGATGGCTCAGGGAAAGCCATGATGCTTGAAGATACGGTCGCTGGTCTTGCACAATCTGCCCGGGACGAGGTGCGCTGTCGCCGAACTGGTGATTTGAAGACCGGAGAGGCTCAACCACAGGACGCCCGGAAAGCAATTGGTAAGCACCAGGACCTGACTCAGAGGAGTATCCTTGGCATGGAACACGGTGGCTGGAGGGCTGCAACAGCTGCAAGCAACAAAGTCCGATGAACTGCACTAAAAAGAAACGTGGAAAGTAAGCACAGGCGATCGCTTGCGTGCTGCGAGCCCGCTGAATGGCGCTCCGCCCCGCGCTGGCTTTTCTACAGAAATCCACGCTTGCGCGGAATGTGCGGGTTTGTTCCGGTGTTGAGATGGCTCAGAGAAAGCCATGATGCTTGGAGATAAAGTCGGTGGTCTTCACAAGCTTAGCGGGAAGATGAGCGCTGTCGTCGAACTGGTTAGTTGTAGACAGGAAAGGCACAACCGCAGGACATCCGTAAAGCAATAGTGTAGGACAAGGACCTGACTCGAATGTGTATCCTTGGCACAGAACACGCAGGCTGGAGAGCTCCAACAGCTGCAAGCAACAAACTCGGATGAACTCCACCAAGAAGAAACGTGGAAAGTAAGCACAGGCCATCGCTGGCGTGCTTCCGAGGCCAATGAAGGGCGTGCCGCCCCGCGCTGGCTTCTCAACAGAACTCCACGCTTGCGCGGAATGTACAGGTTTTTTTCCGGTGTTGAGATGGCTCAAGAAAAGCCATGATGCTTGGAGATACGGTCGGTGGTCTTGCACAAGCTGCGCGGGACGAGGTGCGCTGTCGCCGAACTGGTAATTTGAAGACCAGAGAGGCTCAACCGTAGGACGCCCGGAAAGCAATAGTGTAGGACCAGGACCTGACTCGAATGTGTATCCTTGGCACAGAACACGCAGACTGGAGGGCTCCAACAGCTGCAAGCAACAAAGTCTGATGAACTGCACCAAGCAGAAACGTGGAAAGTAAGCACAGGCGATCGCTGGCGTGCTGCGAGCCCGCTGAATGGCGCTCCGCCCCGCGCTGGCTTTTCTACAGAAATCCACGCTTGCGCGGAATGTGCGGGTTTGTTCCGGTGTTGAGATGGCTCAGAGAAAGCCATGATGCTTGGAGATACAGTCGGTGGTCTTCACAAGCTGCGCGGGAAGATGAGCGCTGTCGTCGAACTGGTTATTTGTAGACAGGAAAGGCACAACCGCAGGACATCCGTAAACCAATAGTGTAGGACAAGGACCTGACTCGAATGTGTATCCTTGGCACAGAACACGCATGCTGGAGAGCTCCAACAGCTGCAAGCAACAAAATCGGATGAACTGCACCAAGAAGAAACGTGGAAAGTAAGCACAGGCCATCGCTGGCGTGCTTCCGAGCCCGCTGAAGGGCGTGCCGCCCTGCGCTGGCTATATAACAAAACTCCACTCTTGCGCGGAATGTACAGGGTTGAGTCCGGTGTTGAGATGGCTCAGAGAAAGCCATGATGCTTGAAGATACAGTCAGTTGTCTTGCACAAGCTGCGCGGGACGAGGTGCGCTGTTGCCGAACACTTGATTTGAATACCGCAAAAGCTCAACCTCAGGACGCCCGGAAAGCAATAGTGTAGCACCAGGACCTGACTTAAAGGTGTATCCTTGGCACGGAACACGGTGCCTGGAGGGCTCCAACAGCTACAAGCCCCAAAGTCCGATGAACTGCACCAAGAAGAAACCTGGAACGTAAGCACAGGCCATCACTGGCATGCTTCCGAGCCCGCTGAAGGGCATGCCGCCCTGCGCTGGCTATATAACAGAACTCTACTCTTGCGCGGAATGTACAGGGTTGAGTCCGTTGTTGAGATGGCTCAGAGAAAGCCATGATGCTTGAAGATACAGTCAGTTGTCTTGCACAAGCTGCGCGGGACGAGGTGCGCTGTTGCCGAACACTTGATTTGAATACCGCAAAAGCTCAACCTCAGGACGCCCGGAAAGCAATAGTGTAGCACCAGGACCTGACTTAAAGGTGTATCCTTGGCATGGAACACGGTGGCTGGAGGGCTCCAACAGCTGCAGGCAACAAAGTCCGATGAACTGCACCAAGAAGAATCGTAGAAAATAAGCACAGGCCATCGCTGGCGTGCTGCCGAGCCCACTGAAGGGCGCGCCGCTCCGTGCTGGCTTTTCAACAGAACTCCACGCTTGTGCGGAATGTGCAGGGTATGTTCCGTTGTTGAGATGGCTCAGGGAAAGCCATGATGCTTGAAGATACGGTCGCTGGTCTTGCACAATCTGCCCGGGACGAGGTGCGCTGTCGCCGAACTGGTGATTTGAAGACCGGAGAGGCTCAACCACAGGACGCCCGGAAAGCAATTGGTAAGCACCAGGACCTGACTCAGAGGAGTATCCTTGGCATGGAACACGGTGGCTGGAGGGCTGCAACAGCTGCAAGCAACAAAGTCCGATGAACTGCACTAAAAAGAAACGTGGAATGTAAGCTCAGGCCATCGCTGGCGTGCTTGCGAGCCCCTGAAGGGCGCGCTGCCCCGCGCTGGCTTTTCAACAGAACTCCACGCTTGCGCGGAATGTACAGGTTTGTTCCGGTGTAGAGATGGCTTAGGAAAACCCATGATGCTTCGAGATACAGTCGGTGGTCTTGCACAAACTGCGCGGGACGAGGTGCGCTGTCACCGAACTGGTAATTTGAAGACCGGAAAGACTCAACCGCAGCACGCCCGGAAAGCAACAGTGTAGCACCAGGTCCTGATTCGAGTGTGTTTCCTTTGCACGGAACACGGAGGCTGGAGGGCTCCAACAGCTGCATGCCCCAAAGTCCGACGAACTGCACCAAGAAGAAACGTGGAAAGTAAGCGCAGGCCATCGCTGGCGTGCTGTCGAGCGCACTGAAGGGCGCATTGCTCCGCGCTGGTTTTTCAACAGAACTCCACGCTTGCGTGGAATGTACAGGGTTGGTTCCGGTGTTGAGATGGCTCAGGGAGAGCCATGATGCTTGAAGATACGGTCGGTGGTCTTGCACAAGCTGCGCGGGACGAGGTGCGCTGTCGCCGAACTGGTAATTTGAAGACCGGAAAGGCTCAACCGCAGCACGCCCGGAAAGCAACAGTGTAGCACCAGGTCCTGATTCGAATGTGTTTCCTTGGCATGGAACACGGAGGCTGGAGGGTTTCAACAGCTGCACGACCCAAACTTCGACGAACTGCACCAAGAAGAATCGTAGAAAGTAAGCACAGGCCATCGCTGGCGTGCTGCCGAGCCCACTGAAGGGCGCGCCGCTCCGCGCTGGCTTTTCAACAGAACTCCACGCTTGCGCGGAATGTACAGGGTTTGTTCCGGTGTTGAGATGGCTCAGGGAAAGCCAAGATGCTTGAAGATACGGTCGGTGGTCTTGCACAAGCTGCCCGGGACGAGATGCGCTGTCGCCGAACTGTTGATTTAAGACCAGAAAGGCTCAACCGTAGGATGCCCGGAAAGCAATAGTGTAGCACCAGGACCTGACTCAAAGGTATATCCTTGGCACGGAACACGGTGGCTGGAGGGTCCAACAGCTGCAAGCCACAAAGTCCGACGAACTGCACTAAGAAGAAACGTGGAAATTAAGCACAGGCCATCGCTGGCGTGCTACCGAGCCCACTGAAGGGCGCGCCGCCCCACGCTGGCTTTTTAAGAGAACTCCACGCTTGCGCGGAATGTACAGGGTTGCTTCCGGTTTTGAGATATCTCAGGCAAAGCCGTGGTGCTTGGAGATACGGTTGGTGGTCTTGCACAAGCTGCGCGGGACGAGGTGCGCTGTCGCCGAACAGGTAATTTGAAGACCAGAAACGCTCAACCGTTGGACGCCCGGAAAGCAATAGTGTAGCACCAGGACCTGACTCAAAGGTATATCCTTGGCACGGAACACGGTGGCTGGAGGGTCCAACAGCTGCAAGCCACAAATTCCGACGAACTGCACCAAGAAGAAACGTGGAAATTAAGCACAGGCCATCGCTGGCGTGCTGCCGAGCCCACTGAAGGGCGCGCCGCCCCGCGCTGGCTTTTTAAGAGAACTCCACGCTTGCGCGGAATGTACAGGGTTGCTTCTGGTGTTGAGATATCTCAGGCAAAGCCGTGATGCTTGGAGATACGGTCAATGGTCTTGCACAAGCTGCGCGGGACGAGGTGCGCTGTCGCCGAACTGGTGATTTGAAGACCGCAAAGGCTCAACTGCAGGACGCCCGGAAAGCAATAGTGTACCACCAGGACCTGACTCGAAGGTGTAACCTTGGCATGGAACACGGTGGCTGGAGGGCTCCAAAAGCTACAAGCCCCAAAGTCCGATGAACTGCACCAAGAAGAAACCTGGAAAGTAAGCACAGGCCATTGCTGTCATGCTTCCGAGGCCAATGAAGGGCGGGCCGCCCTGCGCTGGCTTTTCAACAGAACTACACGATTGCGCGGAATGTACAGGTTTTTTTCCGGTGTTGAGATGGCCCAAGGAAAGCCATGATGCTTGGAGATACGGTCGGTGGTCTTGCACAAGCTGCGCGGGACGAGGTGCGCTGTCGCCGAACTGGTATTTTGAAGACCAGAGAGGCTCACCCGTAGGACGCCCGGAAAGCAATAGTGTAGGACCAGGACCTAACTCGAATGTGTATCCTTGGCACAGAACACGCAGACTGGAGGGCTCCAACAGCTCCAAGCAACAAAGTCCGATGAACTACACCAAGCAGAAACGTGGAAAGTAAGCACAGCCCATCGCAGGCGTCCTGCGAGCCCGCTGAATGGCGCTCCACCCCGCGCTGGCTTTTCTACGGAAATCCACACTTGCGCGGAATGTGCGGGTTTGTTCCGGTGTTGAGATGGCTCAGAGAAAGCCATAATGCTTGGTGATATGGTTGGTGGTCTTGCACAAGCTGCGCGGGAAGAGGTGCGCTGTCGCCGAACTGGTAATTTGAAGACCAGAAAGGCTCAACATCAGGACGCCCGGAAAGCAATAGTGTAGCACCAGAACCTGACTCAGAAGTGTATCCTTGGCATGGAACACGGTGGCTGGAGGGCTCGACCAGCTGCAAGCCCCATGTCCGACGAAATGCACCAAGAAGAATCGTAGAAAGTAAGCACAGGCCATCGCTGGCGTGCTGTCGAGCCCACTGAAGGGCGCGCCGCTCCGCGCTGGCTTCTCAACAAAACTCCACGCTGCGCGGAATGTACAGCTTTGTTCCGGTGTTGAGATGGCTCAGAGAAAGCCATGATGCTTGGAGATACGTTTGGTGGTGTTGCACAAGCTGCGCGGGACGAGGTGCGCTGTCGCCGAACACTTGATTTGTATACCGCAAATTCTCAACCTCAGGACGCCCGGAAAGCAATAGTGTAGCACCAGGAAATGACTTAAAGGTGTATCCTTGGCACAGAACATAGTGGCTGTAGTGCTCCAACAGCTGCAAGCCCCAATTTCCGACGAAATGCACCAAGAAGAAACGTGGAAAGTAAGCACAGGCCATCGCTGGCATGCTGCCGAGCCCGCTGAAAGGCGCGCCGCCCTGCGCTGGCTCTTCAACAGAACTACACGCTTGCGCGGAATGTACAGCTTTGTTTCGGTGTTGAGATGTCTCAGAGAAAGCCATGATGCTTGAAGATACGGTCGCTGGTCTTGCACAAGCTGCCCGGGACGAGGTGCGCTGTCACCGAACTGGTGATTTGAAGACCGGAAAGGCTCAACCGCCGGACGCCCTGAAAGCAATAGTGTAGCACCAGCACCGGACTCAGAAGTGTATTCTTGGCATGGAACACGGTGGCTGGAGGGCTCCAAAAGCTACAAGCCCCAAAGTCCGATGAACTGCACCAAGAAGAAACCTGGAAAGTAAGCACAGGCCATTGCTGTCATGCTTCCGAGGCCAATGAAGGGCGGGCCGCCCTGCGCTGGCTTTTCAACAGAACTACACGATTGCGCGGAATGTACAGGTTTTTTTCCGGTGTTGAGATGGCTCAGAGAAAGCCATGATGCTTGGAGATACAGTCGGTGGTCTTCACAAGCTGCGCGGGAAGATGAGCGCTGTCGTCGAACTGGTTATTTGAAGACAGGAAAGGCACAACCGCAGGACATCCGTAAAGCAATAGTGTAGGACAAGGACCTGACTCGAATGTGTATCCTTGGCACAGAACACGCAGGCTGGAGAGCTGCAAAAGCTGCAAGCAACAAAATCGGATGAACTGCACCAAGAAGAAACGTGGAAAGTAAGCACAGGCCATAGCTGGCGTGCCTACGAGCCCACCGAAGGGCGCTCCGCCCCGCGCTGGCTATTTAACAGAACTCCACTCTTGCGTGGAATGCACAGGCTTGGTTCCGGTGTTGAGATGGCTCAGGGAAAGCCATGATGCTTGAAAATACGGTCGGTGGTCTTGCACAAGCTGCGCGCGACGAGGTGCGCTGTCGCCGAACTGGTAATTTGAAGACCGGAAAGGCTCAACCGCAGGCCGCCCGGAAAGCAATAGTGTAGCACAAGGACGTGACTCGAATGTGTAACCTTGGCACGGAACACGGAGGCTGGAGGGCTCCAACAGCTGCAAGCCCCAAACTTCGACGAACTGCACCAAGAAGAATCGTAGAAAGTAAGCACAGGCCATCGTTGGCGTGCTGCCGAGCCCTCTGAAGGGCGCTCCGCCCCGCGCTGGCTTTTCTACAGAACTCCACGCTTGCGCGGAATGTGCAGGTTTGTTCCGGTGTTGAAATGGCTCAGAGAAAGCCATAATGCTTGGTGATACGGTTGGTGGTCTTGCACAAGCTGCGCGGGACGATGAGCGCTGTCGCCGAACTGGTGATTTCAAGACCGGAAAGGCTCAACCGCAGTACACCCGTAAAGCAATAGTGTAGGGCAAGGACCTGACTCGAATGTGTATCCTTGGCACAGAACACGCAGGCTGGAGAGCTCCACAGCTGCAAGCAACAAAATCGGATGAAGTGCACCAAGAAGAAACGTGGCAAGTAAGCACAGGCCATCGCTGGCGTGCTGCCTAGCCCACCGAAGGGCGCGCCGCCCCACGCTGGCTATTTAACAGAACTCCACTCTTGCGCGGAATGTAAAGGGTTGAGTTCCGTGTTGAGATGGCTCAGAGAAAGCCATGATGCTTGGAGATACTGTCGGTGGTCTTGCACAAGCTGTGCGGGAAGATGTGCGCTGTCGCCGAACTGGTAATTTGAAGACCGGAAAGGCTCAACCGCAGGGCACCCGGAAAGCAATAGTGTAGCACCAGGACCTGAATCGAATCTGTATCCTTGGCACGGAACACGCAGGCTGGAGGGCTCCAATAGCTGAAGGCCCCAAAGTTTGACGAACTGCACCAAGAAGAATCGTATAAACTAAGCACAGGCCATCGCTGGCGTGCTGTCGAGCGCACTGAAGGGCGCGTCGCTCCGCGCTGGTTTTTCAACAGAACTCCACGCTTGCGTGGAATATACAGGGTTGGTTCCGGTGTTGAGATGGCTCGGGGCAAGCCATGATGCTTGAAGATACGGTCGGTGGTCTTGCACAAGCTGCGCGGGACGAGGTGCGCTGTCGCTGAACTGGTAATTTGAAGACCAGAAAGGCTCCACCACAGGACCCCCGGAAATCAATAGTGTAGCACCGGGACCGGACTTAAAGGTATATCCTTGGCAAGGAACACGGTGGCTGGAGGGTCCAATAGCTGCAAGCCCCAAAGTCCGACGAACTGCGCCAAGAAGAAACGTGGAAAGTAAGCACAGGCCATCGCTGGCGTGCTGTCGAGCCCACTGAAGGGCGCGCCGCTCCGCGCTGGCTTTTCAACAGAACTCCACGCTTGCGTGGAATGTACAGGGTTTGTTCCGGTGTTAAGATGGCTCAGGGAAAGCCATGATGCATGAAGATACGGTCGCTGGTCTTGCACAAGCTGCCCGGGACGAGGTGCGCTGTCCCCGAACTGGTAATTTGAAGACCAGAAAGGCTCCACCACAGGACCCCCGGAAATCAATAGTGTAGCACCGGGACCGGACTTAAAGGTATATCCTTGGCAAGGAACACGGTGGCTGGAGGGTCCAATAGCTGCAAGCCCCAAAGTCCGACGAACTGCGCCAAGAAGAAACGTGGAAAGTAAGCACAGGCCATCGCTGGCGTGCTGTCGAGCCCACTGAAGGGCGCGCCGCTCCGCGCTGGCTTTTCAACAGAACTCCACGCTTGCGTGGAATGTACAGGGTTTGTTCCGGTGTTAAGATGGCTCAGGGAAAGCCATGATGCATGAAGATACGGTCGCTGGTCTTGCACAAGCTACCCGGGACGAGGTGCGCTGTCGCCGAACTGGTGATTTCAAGACCGGAAAGGCTCAACCGCAGGACGCCCGGAAAGCAATAGTGTAGCACCAGGACCTGACTCAGAGGAGTATCCTTGGAATAGAACACGGTGGCTGGAGGGCTCCAACAGCTGCAAGCAACAAAGTCCGATGAACTGCACCAAGAAGAATCGTAGAAAATAAGCACAGGCCATCGCTGGCGTGCTGCCCAGCCCACTGAAGGGCGCGCCGCTCCGTGCTTGCTTTTCAACAGAACTCCACGCTTGCGCGGAATGTACAGGGTTTGTTCCGGTGTTGAGATGGCTCAGGGAAAGCCATGATGCTTGATGTACAGTCGCTGGTCTTGCACAAGCTGCCCGGGACGAGGTGCGCTGTCGCCGAACTGGTGATTTGAAGACCGGAGAGGCTCAACCGCAGGACGCCCGGAAAGCAATAGTGTAGCACCAGGACCTGACTCAGAGGAGTATCCTTGGAATAGAACACGGTGGCTGGAGGGCTCCAACAGCTGCAAGCAACAAAGTCCGATGAACTGCACCAAAAAGAAACGTGGAAAGTAAGCTCAGGCCATCGCTGGCGTGCTTGCGAGCCCGCTGAAGGGCGCGCTGACCCGCGCTGGCTTTTCAAAAGAACTCCACGCTTGCGCGGAATGTACAGGTTTGTTCCGGTGTAGAGATGGCTTAGAAAAAGCCATGATGCTTCGAGATACGGTCAGTGGTCTTGCACAAGCTGCGCGTGACGAGGTGCGCTGCCGCCGAACTGGTGATTTGAAGACCAGAAAGGCTCCACCACAAGACGCCCGGAAATCAAGTGTAGCACCAGGACCTGACTCAAAGGTATATCCTTTGCACGGAACACGGTGGCTGGAGGGTCCAACAGCTGCAAACTCCAATGTCCGACGAAATGCACCAAGAAGAAACGTGGAAAGTAAGGACAGGCCATCGCTGGCGTGCTGCCGAGCCCACTGAAGGGCGCGCCGCTCCGCGCTGGCTTTTCAACAGAACTCCACGCTTGCGCGGAATGTACAGGGTTTGTTCCGGTGTTAAGATGGCTCAGGGAAAGCCATGATGCATGAAGATACGGTCGCTGGTCTTGCACAAGCTGCCCGGGACGAGGTGCGCTGTCGCCGAACTGGTGATTTCAAGACCGGAAAGGCTCAACCGCAGGACGCCCGGAAAGCAATAGTGTAGGACAAGGACCTGACTCGAATGTGTATCCTTGGCACGGAACACGCAGGCTGGAGGGCTCCAATAGCTGAAGGCCCCAAAGTTCGACGAACTGCACCAAGAAGAATCGTATAAAGTAAGCACAGGCCATCGCTGGCATGCTGTCGAGCGCACTGAAGGGCGCATCGCTCCGCGCTGGTTTTTCAACAGAACTCCACGCTTGCGCGGAATGTACAGGGTTTGTTCCGGTGTTGAGATGGCTCAGAGAAAGTAATGATGCTTGAAGATACGGTCGCTGGTCTTGCACAAGCTGCCCGGGACGAGGTGCGCTGTCGCCGAACTGGTGATTTGAAGACCGGAGAGGCTCAACCGCAGGACGCCCGGAAAGCAATAGTGTAGCACCAGGACCTGACTCAGAGGTATATCCTTGGCATGAAACACGGTGGCTGGAGGGCTCCAACAGCTGCAAGCAACAAAGTCTGACGAACTGCACCAAGAAGAAACGTGGAAAGTAAGCACAGGCCATCGCTGGCGTGCTGCCGAGCCCACTGAAGGGCGCGCCGCTCCGCGCTGGCTTTTCAACAGAACTCCACGCTTGCGTGGAATGTAGGGGGGTTTGTTCCGGTGTTAAGATGGCTCAGGGAAAGCCATGATGCATGAAGATACGGTCGCTGGTCTTGCACAAGCTGCCCGGGACGAGGTGCGCTGTCGCCGAACTGGTGATTTGAAGACCGGAAAGGCTCAACCGCCGGACGCCCTGAAAGCAATAGTGTAGCACCAGCACCTGACTCAGAAGTGTATCCTTGGCATGGAACACGGTGGCTAGAGGGCTCCAAGAGCTGCAAGCCCCAAAGTCTGACGAAATGCACCAAGAAGAATCGTAGACAGTAAGCACAGGCCATCGCTGGCGTGCTGTCGAGCCCACTGAAGGGCGAGCCGCCGCGCGCTGGCTTTTCAACAGAACTCCACGCTTGCGCGGAATGTACAGGGTTGCTTCCGGAGTTGAGATGGCTTAGGGAAAGCCGTGATGCTAGGAGATGCAGTCGGTGGTGTTGCACAAGCTGCCCGGGACGAAGTGCGCTGTCCACGAGCTGGTAAATTGAAGACCGCAAAGGCTCAACTGCAGGACGCCCGGAAAGCAATAGTGTAGCACCAGGACTTGACTCGAAGGTGTATCCTTGGCACAGAACACAGTGGCTGTAGGGCTCCAACAGCTGCAAGCCCCTTGTCCGACGAAATGCACCAAGAAGAATCGTAGAAAGTAAGCACAGGCCATCGCTGGCATGCTGTCGAGCCCACTGAAGGGCGCGCAGCTCCGCACTGGCTTTTGAACAGAACTCCAGGCTTGCGTGGAATGTACAGGGTTGGTTCCGGTGTTTAGATGGCTTAGGAAAAGCCATGATGCTTCGAGATACGGTCGGTGGGCTTGCACAAGCTGCGCGGGAGGAGGTGCGCTGTCGCCGAACTGGTAATATGAAGACCAGAAAGGCTCCACCACAAGACGCCCGGAAATCAAGTGTAGCACCAGGACCTGACTCAAAGGTATATCCTTGGCACGGAACACGGTGGCTGGAGGGTCCAACAGCTGCAAACCCCAAAGTCCGACGAAATGCACCAAGAACAAACGTGGAAAGTAAGCACAGGCCATCGCTGGCGTGCTGCCGAGCCCACTGAAGGGCGCGCTGGCTTTTTAAGAGAACTCCACGCTTGCGCGGATTGTACAGGGTTGCTTCCGGTGTTGAGATATCACAGACAAAGCCATGATGCTTGGAGATACGGTCGGTGGCCTTGCACAAGCTGCGCGGGACGAGGTGCGCTGTCGCCGAACTGGTGATTTGAAGACCGCAAGGGCTCAACCGCAGGACGCCCGGAAAACAATAGTGTAGCACCAGGACCTGACTCGAAGGTGCATCCTTGGCACGGAAGATGGTGGCTGGAGTGTCCAACAGCAGCAAACCCCAAAGTCCGACGAACTGCACCAAGAAGAAACGTGGAAAGTAAGCACATGCCATCGCTGGCGTGCTGCCGAGCCCACTGAAGGGCGCGCCGCCCCGCGCTGGCTTTTTAAGAGACATCCACGCTTGCGCTTAATGTACAGGGTTTGTTCCGTTGTAGAGATGGCTTAGGAAAAGCCATGATGCTTCGAGATACGCTCAGTGGTCTTGCACAAGCTGCGCGTGACGAGGTGCGCTGTCGCCGAACTGGTGATTTGAAGACCGGAAAGGCTCAACCGCAGGACGCCGGGAAAGCAATAGTGTAGGACAAGGACCTGACTCGAATGTGTATCCTTGGCACAGAACACGCAGGCTGGAGGGCTCCAACAGCTGCAAGCAACAAAGTCCGATGAACTGCACCAATAAGAAACGTGAACCGTAAGCACATGCCATCGCTGGCGTGCTGCCGAGCCAGCTGAAGGGCGCGCCGCCTCGGGCTGGCTTTTTAATAGAACTACACGATTGCGCGGAATGTACAGGGTTGCTTCCGGTGTTGAGATGGCTCAGGAAAAGCCATGATGCTTGGAGATACAGTCGGTGGTCTTGCACAAACAGTGCGGGACGAGGTGCGCTGTCGCCGAACTGGTAATTTGAAGACCGGAAAGACTCAACCGCAGCACGCCCGGAAAACAACAGTGTAGCACCTGGTCCTGATTCGAATGTGTTTCTTTGCAGGGAACACGGAGTCTGGAGGGCTCCTACAGCTGCAAGCCCCAAAGTCTGACGAACTGCACCAAGAAGAAACGTGGAAAGTAAGCGCAGGCCATGCTGGCGTGCTGCCGAGCCCACTGAAGGGCGCGCTGCCCCGCGCTGGCTTTTGAAGAGAACTCCACGCTTGCGCGGAATGTACAGGGTTGCTTCAGGTGTTGAGATATCTCAGGCAAAGCCACGCTGCTTGGAGATACGGTCGGTGGTCTTGCACAAGCTGCGCGGGACGAAGTGCGCTGTCGCCGAATTGGTGATTTGAAGACCGCACAGGCTCAACTGCAGTACGCCCGGAAAGCAATAGTGTGGCAACAGGACCTGAATCGAATCTGTATCCTAGGCACGGAACACGCAGGCTGGAGGGCTCAAATAGCTGAAGGCCCCAAAGTTCGACGAACTGCACCAAGAAGAATCGTATAAAGTAAGCACAGGCCATCGCTGGCGTGCTGTCGAGCGCACTGAAGGGCGCATCGCTCCGCGCTGGATTTTCAACAGAACTCCACGCTTGCGCGGAATGTACAGGGTTTGTTCCGGTGTTAAGGTGGCTCAGGGAAAGCCATGATGCTTCGAGATACGGTCAGTGGTCTTGCACAAGCTGCGCGTGACGAGGTGCGCTGCCGCCGAACTGGTGATTTGAAGACCGGAAAGGCTCAACCGCAGGACGCCCGGAAAGCAATAGTGTAGCACCAGGACCTGACTCGAAGGTGTATCCTTGGCACAGAACACAGTGGCTGTAGGGCTCCAACAACTGCAAGCCCCAAAGTCCGACGAACTGCACCAAGAAGAAACGTGGAAAGTAAGCGCAGGCCATCGCTGGCGTGCTGCCGAGCCCACTGAAGGGCGCGCCGCCCCGCGCTGGCTTTTTTAGAGAACTCCACGCTTGCGCGGAATGCACAGGGTTGGTTCCGGAGTTGAGATTGCTCAGGGAAAGCCATGATGCTTGAAGATACGGTCGGTGGTCTTGCACAAGCTGCCCGGGACGAGGTGCGCTGTCGCCGAACTGTTAATCTGAAGACCGGAAAGGCCCAACCGCAGGACGCCCGGAAAGCAATAGTGTAGCACCAGGACCTGACTCAGAGGTGTATCCTAGGCAAGGAACATGGTGGCTGGAGGGCTCCAACAGCTGCAAGCCCCAAAGTCCTACGAAATGCACCAAGAATAATCGTAGAAAGTAAGCACAGGCCATCGCTGGCGTGCTGTCGAGCCCACTGAAGGGCGCGCCGCCCCGCGCTGGCTTTTTAAGAGAACTCCACGCATGCGCGGAATGTACAGGCTTGCTTCCAGTGTTGAGATATCTCAGGCAAAGCCATGCTTCTTGGAGATACGGTCGGTGGTCTTGCACAAGCTGCGCGGGACGCGGTGCGCTGTCGCCGAATTGGTGATTTGAAGACCGCACAGGCTCAACCGCAGGAAGCACGGAAAGCAATAGTGTACCACCAGGACCTGACTCGAAGGTGTATCCTTGGCACGTAACACGGTGGCTGGAGGGCTCCAACAGCTACAAGCCCCAAAGTCCGATGAACTGCACCAAGAAGAAACCTGGAACGTAAGCACAGGCCATCGCTGGCATGCTTCCGAGCCCGCTGAAGGGCGTGCCGCCCTGCGCTGGCTATATAACAGAACTCCACTCTTGCGCGGAATGTACAGGGTTGAGTCCGGTGTTGAGATGGCTCAGAGAAAGCCATGATGCTTGAAGATACAGTCAGTTGTCTTGCACAAGCTGCGCGGGACGAGGTGCGCTGTTGCCGAACACTTGATTTGAATACCGCAAAAGCTCAACCTCAGGACGCCCGGAAAGCAATAGTGTAGCACCAGGACCTGACTTAAAGGTGTATCCTTGGCATGGAACACGGTGGCTGGAGGGCTCCAACAGCTGCAGGCAACAAAGTCCGATGAACTGTACCAAGAAGAATCGTAGAAAATAAGCACAGGCCATCGCTGGCGTGCTGCCGAGCCCACTGAAGGGCGCGCCGCTGCGTGCTGGCTTTTCAACAGAACTCCACGCTTGCGCGGAATGTACAGGGTTGCTGCCGGTGTTGAGATCGCTCAGGGAAAGCCATGATGCTTGAAGATACGGTCGCTGGTCTTGCACAAGCTGCCCGGGACGAGGTGCGCTGTCGCCGAACTGGTGATTTGAAGACCGGAAAGGCTCAACCGCAGGACGCCCGGAAAGCAATAGTGTAGGACAAGGACCTGACTCGAATGTGTATCCTTCGCACAGAACACGGTGGCTGGAGGGCTCCAACAGCTGCATGCAACAAAGTACGATGAACTGCACCAAGAAGAAACGTAGAAAGTAAGCTCAGGCCATCGCTGGCGTGCTTCCGAGCCCGCTGAAGGGCGCGCTGCACCGCGCTGGCTTTTCAACAGAACTCCACGCTTGCGCGGAATGTACAGGGTTTGTTCCGGTGTTAAGATGGCTCAGTGAAAGCCATGATGCTTGGAGATACGGTCGCTGGTCTTGCACAAACTGCCCGGGACGATGTGCGCTGTCGCCGAACTGGTGATTTGAAGACAGGAGAGCCTCAACCGCAGGACGCCCGAAAAGCAATAGTGTAGAACAGGACCTGACTCAGAAGTGTATCCTTGGCATGGAGCACGGTGGCTGGAGGGCTCCAACAGCTGCAAGCAACAAAGTCCGATCAACTGCACCAAGAAGAAACGTGGAAAGTAAGCACAGGCCATCGCTGGCGTGCTGCCGAGCCCGCTGAAAGGCGCGCCGCCCCGCGCTGGCTTCTCAACAGAACTACACGCTTGCGCGGAATGTACAGGTTTGTTCCGTTGTTGAGATGGCTCAAAGAAAGCCATGATGCTGTTGGTGGTCTTGCACAAGCTGCGCGGGACGAGGTGCGCTGTCGCCGAACACTTGATTTGAATACCACAAAGGCTCAACCTCAGGACGCCCGGAAAGCAATAGTGTACCACCAGGACCTGACTCGAAGGTGTATCCTTGGCACGTAACACGGTGGCTGGAGGGCTCCAACAGCTACAAGCCCCAAAGTCCGATGAACTGCACCAAGAAGAAACCTGGAACGTAAGCACAGGCCATCACTGGCATGCTTCCGAGCCCGCTGAAGGGCATGCCGCCCTGCGCAGGCTATATAACAGAACTCTACTCTTGCGCGGAATGTACAGGGTTGAGTCCGTTGTTGAGATGGCTCAAAGAAAGCCATGATGCTTGAAGATACACTCAGTTGTCTTGCACAAGCTGCGCGGGACGAGGTGCGCTGTTGCCGAACACTTGATTTGAATACCGCAAAATCTCAACCTCAGGACGCCCGGAAAGCAATAGTGTAGCACCAGGACCTGACTTAAAGGTGTATCCTTGGCATGGAACACGGTGGCTGGAGGGCTCCAACAGCTGCAGGCAACAAAGTCCGATGAACTGCACCAAGAAGAATCGTGGAAAATAAGCACAGGCCATCGTTGGCGTGCTGCCGAGCCCACTGAAGGGCGCGCCGCTCCGTGCTGGCTTTTCAACAGAACTCCACGCTTGCGCGGAATGTACAGGGTTTGTTCCGTTGTTGAGATGGCTCAGGGAAAGCCATGATGCTTGAAGATACGGTCGCTGGTCTTGCACAATCTGCCCGGGACGAGGTGCGCTGTCGCCGAACTGGTGATTTGAAGACCGGAGAGGCTCAACCGCAGGACGCCCGGAAAGCAATAGGTAAGCACCAGGACCTGACTCAGAGGAGTATCCTTGGCATGGAACACGGTGGCTGGAGGGCTCCAACAGCTGCAAGCAACAAAGTCCGATGAACTGCACTAAAAAGAAACGTGGAAAGTAAGCTCAGGCCATCGCTGGCGTGCTTGCGAGCCCGCTGAAGGGCGCGCTGCCCCGCGCTGGCTTTTCAACAGAACTCCACGCTTGCGCGGAATGTAGAGGTTTGTTCCGGTGTTAAGATGGCTCAGTGAAAGCCATGATGCTTGGAGATACGGTCGCTGGTCTTGCACAAGCTGCCCGGGACGATGTGCGCTGTCGCCGAACTGGTGATTTGAAGACAGGAGAGCCTCAACCGCAGGACGCCCGGAAGGCAATAGGTAAGCACCAGGACCTGACTCAGAGGAGTATCCTTGGCATGGAACAAGGTGGCTGGAGGGCTCCAACAGCTGCAAGCAACAAAGTCCGATGAACTGCACTAAAAAGAAACGTGGAAAGTAAGCTCAGGCCATCGCTGGCGTGCTTGCGAGCCCGCTGAAGGGCGCGCTGCCCCGCGCTGGTTTTTCAACAGAACTCCGAGCTTGCGTGGAATGTACAGGGTTGGTTCCGGTGTTGAGATGGCTCAGGGAGAGCCATGATGCTTGAAGATACGGTCGGTGGTCTTGCACAAGCTGCGCGGGACGAGGTGCGCTGTCGCCCAACTGGTAATTTGAAGACCGGAAAGGCTCAACCGCAGGGCGCCCGGAAAGCAATAGTGTAGCACCAGGACCTGACTCGAATGTGTATCCTTGGCACGGAACACGGAGGCTGGAGGGTTTCAACAGCTGCACGACCCAAACTTCGACGAACTGCACCAAGAAGAATCGTAGAAAGTAAGCACAGGCCATCGCTGGCGTGCTGCCGAGCCCACTGAAGGGCGCGCCGCTCCGCGCTGGCTTTTAAACAGAACTCCACGCTTGCGCGGAATGTACAGGGTTTGTTCCGGTGTTGAGATGGCTCAGGGAAAGCCAAGATGCTTGAATATACGGTCGGTGGTCTTGCACAAGCTGCCCGGGACGAGATGCGCTGTCGCCGAACTGTTGATTTAAGACCGGAAAGGTTCAACCGCAGGACGCCCGGAAAGCAATAGTGTAGCACCAGGACCTGACTCAGAGGTGTATCCTTGGCATGGAACACGGTGACTGGAGGGCTCCAACAGCTTCAAGCAACAAATTCCGATGAACTGCACCAAGAAGAAACGTGGAAAGAAAGCACAGGCAATCGCTGGCGTGCTGCCGAGCCCGCTGAAGGGCGCTCTGCCCTGCGCTGGCTTTTCTACAGAACTCCACGCTTGCGCGGAATGTTTAAGTTTGTTCCGGTGTTGAGATGGCTCAGAGAAAGCCATGATGCTTGGAGATACGGTTGGTGGTCTTGCACAAGCTGCGCGGGACGAGGTGCGCTGTCGCCGAACTGGTAATTTGAAGACCAGAAAGGCTCAACCGTAGGACGCCCGGAAAGCAATAGTGTAGCACCAGGACCTGACTCAAAGGTGTAACCTTGGCATGGAACACGGTGGCTGGAGGGCTCCAAAAGCTACAAGCCCCAAAGTCCGATGAACTGCACCAAGAAGAAACCTGGAAAGTAAGCACAGGCCATTGCTGTCGTGCTTCCGAGCCCAATGAAGGGCGGGCCGCCCTGCGCTGGCTTTTCAACAGAACTACACGATTGCGCGGAATGTACAGGTATTTTTCCTGTGTTGAGATGGCTCAAGGAAAGCCATGATGCTTGGAGATACGGTCGGTGGTCTTGCACAAGCTGCGCGGGACGAGGTGCGCTGTCGCCGAACTGGTAATTTGAAGACCAGAGAGGCTCAACCGTAGGACGCCCGGAAAGCAATAGTGTAGGACCAGGACCTGACTCGAATGTGCACTTTGCACAGAACACGCAGACAGGAGGGCTCCAACAGCTGCAAGCAACAAAGTCCGATGAACTGCACCAAGCAGAAACGTGGAAAGTAAGCACAGGCCATCGCTGGCGTGCTGCGAGCCCTCTGAATGGCGCTCCGCCCCGCACTGGATTTTCTACAAAAATCCACGCTTGCGCGGAATGTGCGGGTTTGTTCCGTTGTTGAGATGGCTCAGAGAAAGCCATAATGCTTGGTGATATGGTTGATGGTCTTGCACAAGCTGCGCGGGACGAGGTGCGCTTTCGCCGAACTGGTAATTTGAAGACCAGAAAGGCTCAACATCAGGACGCCCGGAAAGCAATAGTGTACCAACAGAACCTGACTCAGAAGTGTATCCTTGGCATGGAACACGGTGTCTGGAGGGCTCGACCAGCTGCAAGCCCCAAAGTCCGACGAATTGCACCAAGAAGAATCGTAGAAAGTAAGCACAGGCCATCGCTGGCGTGCTGTCGAGCCCACTGAAGGGCGCGCCGCTCCGCGCTGGCTTTTCAACAGAACTCCACGCTTGCGTGGAATGTACAGGGTTGGTTCCGCGGTTGAGATGGCTCAGGGAAAGCCATGATGCTTGGAGATACGGTCGGTGGTCTTGCACAAGCTGCGCGGGACGAGGTGCGCTGTCGCCGAACTGGTAATTTGAAGACCAGAAAGGCTCAACCGTAGGACGCCCGGAAAGCAATAGTGTAGCACCACGACCTGACTCAAAGGTATATCCTTGGCACGGAACACGGTGGCTGGAGGTTCCAACAGCTGCAAGCCCCAAAGTCCGACGAACTGCACCAAGAAGGATCGTGAAAAGTCAGCACAGGCCATCACTGGCGTGCTGCCGAGCCTACTCAAGGGCGCGCCGCCCCGCGCTGGCTTTTCAACAGAACTCCACGCTGCGCGGAATGTACAGCTTTGTTCCGGTGTTGAGATGGCTCAGAGAAAGCCATGATGCTTGGAGATACGGTTGGTTGTGTTGCACAAGCTGCGCGGGACGAGGTGCGCTGTCGCCGAACACTTGATTTGAATACCGCAAAGGTTCAACCTCAGGACGCCCGGAAAGCAATAGTGTAGCACCAGGAAATGACTTAAAGGTGTATCCTTGGCACAGAACATAGTGGCTGTAGGGCTCCAACAGCTGCAAGCCCCAATTTTCGACGAAATTCACCAAGAAGAAACGTGAAAAGTAAGCACAGGCCATCGCTGGCATGCAGCCGATCCCGCTGAAAGGCGCGCCGCCCTGCGCTGGCTCTTCAACAGAACTAAACGCTTGCGCGGAATGTACAGCTTTGTTCCGGTGTTTAGATGGCTCAGAGAAAGCCATGATGCTTGAAGATACGGTCGCTGGTCTTGCACAAGCTGCCCGGGACGAGGTGCGCTGTCGCCGAACTGGTGATTTGAAGACCGGAAAGGCTCAACCACCGGACGCCCTGAAAGCAATAGTGTAGCACCAGGACCTGACTCAGAAGTGTATCCTTGGCATGGAACACGGTGGCTAGAGGGCTCCAAGAGCGGCAAGCCCCATAGACTGACGAAATGTACCAAGAAGAATCGGAGAAAGTAAGCACAGGCCATCGCTGGCGTGCTGTCGAGCCTACTGAAGGGCGCGCCGCTCCGTACTGGCTTTTCAACAGAACTCCACGCCTGCGTGTAATGTACAGGGTTGCTTCCGGTGTTGAGATGGCTCAGAGAAAGCCATGATGCTTGGAGATACAGTCGGTGGTCTTCACAAGCTGCGCGGGAAGATGAGCGCTGTCGTCGAACTGGTTATTTGAAGACAGGAAAGGCACAACCGCAGGACATCCGTAAAGCAATAGTGTAGGACAAGGACCTGACTCGAATGTGTATCCTTGGCACAGAACACGCAGGCTGGAGAGCTCCAACAGCTGCAAGGGTCAAAATTGGATGAACTGCACCAAGAAGAAACGTGGAAAGTAAGCACAGGCCATCGCTGGCGTGCTTCCGAGCCCGCTGAAGGGCGTGCCGCCCTGCGCTGGCTATTTAACAGAACTTCACTCTTGCGCGGAATGTACAGGGTTGAGTCCGGTGTTGAGATGGCTCAGATAAAGCCATGATGCTTGAACATACAGTCAGTTGTCTTGCGCAAGCTGCGCGGGACGATGTGCGCTGTCGCCGAACTGGTAATTTGAAGACCGGAAAGGCTCAACTGCGGGACGCCCGGAAAGCAATAGTGTAGCACCAGGACCTGAATCGAATCTGTATACTTGGAACGGAACACGCAGGCTGGAGGGCTCCAATAGCTGAACGCCCCAATTTTGAAGAACTGCACCAAGAAGAATCGTATAAAGTAAGCACAGGGCATCGCTGGCGTGCTGTCGTGCGCACTGAAGGGCGCGTCGCTCCGCGCTGGTTTTTCAACAGAACTCCACGCCTGCGTGCAATGCACAGGCTTGGTTCCGGTGTTGAGATGGCTCAGGGAAAGCCATGATGCTTGGAGATACAGTCGGTGGTCTTCACAAGCTGCGCGGGAAGATGAGCGCTGTCGTCGAACTGGTTATTTGAAGACAGGAAAGGCACAACCGCAGGACATCCGTAAAGCAATAGTGTAGGACAAGGACCTGACTCGAATGTGTATCCTTGGCACAGAACACGCAGGCTGGAGAGCTCCAACAGCTGCAAGGATCAAAATTGGATGAACTGCACCAAGAAGAAACGTGGAAAGTAAGCACAGGCCATCGCTGGCGTGCTTCCGAGCCCGCTGAAGGGCGTGCCGCCCTGCGCTGGCTATTTAACAGAACTTCACTCTTGCGCGGAATGTACAGGGTTGAGTCCGGTGTTGAGATGGCTCAGATAAAGCCATGATGCTTGAACATACACTCAGTTGTCTTGCACAAGCTGCGCGCGACGAGGTGCGCTGTCGCCGAACTAGTAATTTGAAGACCGGAAAGACTCAACCGCAGGGCGCCCGGGAAGCAATAGTGTAGCACAAGGACGTGACTCGAATGTGTACCCTTGGCACGGAACACGGAGGCTGGAGGGCTCCAACAGCTGCACGCCCCAAACTTCGACGAACTGCACCAAGAAGAATCGTAAAAAGTAAGCACAGGCCATCGTTGGCGTGCTGCCGAGCCCGCTGAAGGGCGCTCCGCCCCGCGCTGGCTTTTCTACAGAACTCCACGCTTGCGCGGAATGTGCAGGTTTGTTCCGGTGTTGAAATGGCTCAGAGAAAGCCATGATGCTTGGTAATACGGTTGGTGGTCTTGCACAAGCTGCGCGGGACGATGAGCGCTGTCGCCGAACTTGTTATTTGAAGACAGGAAAGGCTCAACCATTGCGCCAGCATGGCTAACGCGCATCTGTTCTTCGCACAACAGGCGTTCCTGTCCCTGGCGACGTGTTGCCTGCTTGCTTCGCAGCCAGTCACACTTCATGAAGCTGGCTGTCTACCCGATGCCGATGCGACCGATCGCATTTGCCACGCATGCGCCTACATCGCGGAACAATCTCCTGTCATCGTACCAGATATCAGGCTCTTCGCTACCACAGCGACACCGCAGCAGCCCGAGCACTTTAAGGCCCTGCAGCCCGTCACCATTTTCAGTGGGCAAGGGAGCAGCCATTGCGCCAGCATGGCTAACACGCATCTGTTCTTCGCACCACAGGCGTTCCTGTCCCTGGCGACGTGTTGCCTGCTTGCTTCGCAGCCAGTCACACTTCATGAAGCTGGCTGTCTACCCGATGCCGATGCGACCGATCGCATTTGCCACACATGCGCCTACATCGCGGAACAATCTCCTGTCATCGTACCAGATATCAGGCTCTTCGCTACCACAGCGACACCGCAGCAGCCCGAGCACTTTAAGGCCCTGCAGCCCGTCACCACCTTCAGTGGGCAAGGGAGCAGCCATTGCGCCAGCATGGCTAACACGCATCTGTTCTTCGCACCACAGGTGTGTACCCGGCACTCTCTTTTCGTTAAGAAAAACGATAACAGATTCCTTATTTCGCTCCCTTGCCTAAGGGTGATTTGCGCTGTTGCCTGCGATTGCTTTGACTCTGCATATCTGTTGCTATGCTGCGGCGACGTCGAGTCCAACCCTGGTCCCAACACACGTACCGCCTCTGCCTCTACTGATCCGGAACGCGATTCTCAGCATATGAATGAGATAATGAAGTTACTTAAAAGCATTGACAAAAAAACGTCTGAACTCACGACTGGCCAAACTAAACTGAGTGCAGACGTTAACACAATCAAATCAAGCCAGGCAGTGCTCGAAACTAAGTTGCTTGATGTGTTCAACCGTTTGGAACTGATCGAAAGCAGATGCAAAACTCTGGAAACCCTAGAACTCGACGTCGCCGCAACTCAAGATACTGTCGAACAGCTGACTTCGCGACAGTATGAATTACAGGCTCGTATAGATGACCTTGAAGACCGTTCACGACGGAACAATTTAATCTTACGCGGTATACCCGACGCACGTGAAACCTGGGAACAGACTGAAAAAAAAATTATCACTGCATTTTCAACTTCTTTAGGCACTGATTTTGATCAACCGGTCATTGAGCGCGCCCACAGGATAGGTACGTTCTCACATCAAAAATGTCCGCCTGTAGTTATCCGGTTCGGCAGAATACTAGCATGTCGAGCTAAACTTAAAACTGACAACATTTCTGTATCAGAGGATTTTTCGCCAGCAACCCGTAATGCGCGCCAGCAACTTACTACTTTCGCTAAAAGCCTGCCTCAGTCACCAAAGTTCCAGCTTCGTTACAACAAACTCTACGTTAACAATAAGTGCTACATGTACGACAGCGTGACAAACAACATCGAACTGATAAAGGAATTTCCCACCGAAGTACTCGAAGAGGACACACCGCGGTCGCCTTCATCAAATGCCCAAAACACCGAAAACGCCCCGTAGCATCACGAGAGGGGACGTGGGCAGTCGTCGCCTTCACCACGCACATCTGTTCTTCTCGCTAACGTAAGAAGTATCGTAAACAAACGTGATGCATTTCATTCCGTAGCTGACACGTGTAACGCAGATATTATTGCACTTACTGAAACATGGCTTCATTCTAACATTCGTAACACCGAAATTTTCCAGGACTCATCCCGATACACTTTTTATCGCTGCGACCGCACGTCACGTCAGGGTGGTGGCGTATTATTTGCCATTTGTAAAACACTCCGGTCTTACGCTATTAACATCACAACAGATCTCGAGATTGTCTGGGCATGCGTGGAACTTGGACACTCTAAAATTGTTTTCGGGGTATGCTACCGTCCTCCCAGTCACTCTGCTAACTTCCTCGATGATCTGCACGATGCCATAAATGCTGTTTGCACACGACACCCCCTGGCGCCTGTTTTCTTACTTGGCGACTTCAATCTTCCTAACATATCTTGGTCTTTTGATACCCCAGTTCAGAACCCTTCTTCTAACTTAAGCACCGATTTCTTAAACCTTTTTTCCACTTTTTCCTTTTCCCAACTAGTCTCTCAACCGACAAGAATTACTAATACCACTGCAAACACGCTGGACTTAATACTGACTACCCATCCCGATATGGCCTCAGAAATCACTTACTTACCTGGTCTCAGCGACCATCTATCGCTCTCATTTGACATTTGCATCGTTACTCCCCCAGCTGAGAAGATTTCTAAACACATCCGCGACTATAAAAAAGCTGATTTTCAGGCCATTAACAGGCAACTCGCCGAATTTATCGATTATTATTGCAACGGGTTGGATGACCGCTCTGTCGATACTAACTGGCATCTATTCGTTACCAAGGTTAAAGAATTAACAGATACATACATACCATTACGGACAATCTGTTCCTACTCGAGAGCCCCGTGGTACAACTCCTATCTTAAACGACTGTCCAATTGAAAAAAACGTTTCTACCGAGTTGCGAAAAGGTCTGGTAGTAACACAAAATGGGAGGCGTACCGCGAAGCTAACGCCGTTTACGTAACTGCACTTAAAAGCACAAAAATAATTTTCTTCACAATACACTTCCTAGCATTCTTTCCACTGATCCTAAAAAAGTTCTGGCGCATTGTCAACCCCAGCCACAGCGATACCATTACCTTTTTAGACGAGAATGGCCTTGCCATCCCAGATGCAGAATGCCCAGCGGTACTGAACTCCACATTCTGTAAAAACTTTGTTCATTGTACTAACACCATTTTTCCACAAGCGCAGACTTACAACTACATAACTATGGATCTCATTTGCATCGAAGCTTGCGGTATTGAGAAGACTATTGAATCCCTTAAACCATGCTCCAGTCCAGGTACTGACTCAATCAACGCGAAATTTCTTAAGGGTTCTAAAACTTACTGTTCATTGCTGCTTTGCAAGATATTTCAACAGTCCCTCGACACCGGTGCTCTGCCTGCTGACTGGACGGTCGGGAAGGTGGTCCCAATCCATAAATCAGGTAACAAGAATTCACCCCTTAACTACCGTCCCATATCTTTGACAAGTATTCCATGTAAAGTATTGGAGCACATATTATACACAGGTATCGCGAACTTCTTGGAGTCAAATTCATTTTTTACAGACATGCAGCACGGTTTTCGTAAGCGACTGTCTTGCGAAACTCAGTTAGCATCATTTACGCATAAACTTAATCTCATCCTTGATCGCCGCTCAACAGCTGACTGCGTCTTCCTCGACTTCGCAAAAGCCTTCGAAAAGGTATGCCACAAATTACTACTTTTTAAGCTAAGCAAACTAAACCTTGATCCTTGGCTTTTTTTCTGGCTCGAATATTTCCTTTGCAACCGCACTCACTTCGCAACTGCTAACAATACCACCTCTCCATCAACCCCCGTCCATTCTGGAGTGCCACAGGGATCCGTCTTAGGCCCTCTTTTATTTCTTATTTACATTAATGACCTACCTTCTTGCGTAACCTCTAACATACACTTATTCGCTGATGACTGCGTAATTTTTCGCGAAATTAACGACACTAACGACGTATGCGCTCTACAGAATGATCTATCTGCTATATCTGCATGGTGCAACTTATGGTTAATGCAACTTAATTCTTCTAAATGCAAAGTTTTACGTGTCTCCCGCACATCATCTACTACAGGTGCATATTGTCTAAATAATACCATACTGAAGGCCGTCACGTCATATCGCTACCTCGGAGTTCATATATCTTCCACTCTAAATTGGTCGCTCCATATTAACGCCATAATTAACAACGCTAACAGCATGCTAGGCTACCTACGCCGGAATTTCTCCAATTCCCCTACCTCCCTAAAACTCATGTTATACAAAACCCTTGTCCGTAGTAAACTAGAATACGCCTCTGCAATTTGGGACCCCAGCTACGCAAACTCAATTAATGCACTCGAGCTTGTACAAAATAACGCCGCCCGTTTCATCCTACTTAACTTCAATCGTACTGCAAGTGTCACCTCCATGAAAAACACGCTCAACCTCCCACCCTTAGCCTCCCGTCGAAAATTTTCACGGTTATGTTTATTTCATAAAATTTTTTACAACTGTCCCAATCTACGCGATGAATTGATATCTCCTCCGTCTTTCATCTCTCCACGGCTAGACCACGTTCACAAGGTCGGTATAACGTCGCACGAAACAAAAGCTTGTTCTCAGTCGTTCATTCCCCGTACATCAGCAGATTGGAACCACCTTCCCGGATCGACAGCCTGCATTCAAGACATCCTGCGCTTCCGTTGCAATTTAGCTAACATTGTATACTAAGGTTCACAACAAATGTACTTATCATTCTCCATTTCCTTTGTTTACTTTAGTTTCCCTTGTTTTGTTCTCTTACCTTGCACTTACATATTATGCTTACTTCTGAATTGTATAACCAGGAACATGACGCTTGTATGTTGATTTTTTGTTTTTGTTCATTTTCTGTGATTTGTAACCACTCCCCTCTGAAATGCCTTTGGCCCTGAGGGTATCAATAATAAATAAATAAATAAATAAATAAATAAATAAATAAATAAATAAATAAATAAATAAATAAAGCAATAGTGTAGGACAAGGACCTGACTCGAATGTGTATCCTTGGCACAGAACACGCAGGCTGGAGAGCTCCACAGCTGCAAGCAACAAAATCGGATGAAGTGCACCAAGAAAAAACGTGGAAAGTAAGCACAGGTCATCGCTGGCGTGCTGCCTAGCCCACCGAAGGGCGCGCCGCCCCGCGCTGGCTATTTAACAGAACTCCACTCTTGCGCGGAATGTAAAGGGTTGAGTTCCGTGTTGAGATGGCTCAGAAAAAGCCATGATGCTTGAAGATACAGTAAGTTGTCTTGCACAAGGAGCGCGGGACGATGTGCGCTGTCGCCGAACTGGTGATTTGAAGACCGGAAAGACTCAACCACAGGACACCCGTAAACCAATAGTGTAGGACCAGGACCTGACTTGAATGTGTTTCCTTAGCAAGGAACACGCAGACTGGAGGGCTCCAACAGCTGCAGACGCCAAACTTCGACGAACTGCACCAAGAAGAATCGTAGAAAGTAAGCACAGCCCATCGCTGGCGTGCTGCCGAGCCCACTGAAGGGCGCGCCGCTCCGCGCTGGCTTTTCAACAGAACTGCACGCTTGCGCGGAATGTGCAGGTTTGTTCCGGTGTTGAGATGGCTCAGAGAAAGCCATGATGCTTGGACATACGGTTGGTGGTCTTGCACAAGCGGCGCGGGACGAGGTGCGCTGTCGCCGAACACTTCATTTGAATACCGCAAAGGCTCAACCTCAGGACGCCCGGAAAGCAATAGTGTAGCACCAGTACTTGAATCAGAGGTATATTTTTGGCATGGAACACGGTGGCTGGAGGGCTCCAACAGCTGCAAGCCCCAAAGTCCGACGAAATGCACCAAGAAGAATCGTAGAAAGTAAGCACAGGCCATCGCTGGCGTGCTGTCGAGCGCACTGAAGGGCGCGCCGCTCCGCGCTGGCTTTTCAACAGAACTCCACGCTTGCGTGGAATGTACAGGGTTGGTTCCGGTGTTGAGATGGCTCAGGGAAAGCCACGATGCTTGGAGATACGGTCGGTGGTCTCGCACAAGCTGCGCGGGACTAGGTGCGCTGTCGCCGTACTGGTAATTTGAAGACCAGAAAGGCTCAACCGTAGGACGCCCAGAAAGCAATAGTGTAGAACAGGACCTGACTCAGAAGTGTATCCTTGGCATGGAGCACGGTGGCTGGAGGGCTCCAACAGCTGCAAGCAACAAAGTCCGATCAACTGCACCAAGAAGAAACGCGGAAAGTAAGCACAGGCCATCGCTGGCGTGCTGCCGAGCCCGCTGAAAGGCGCGCCGCCCCGCGCTGGCTTTTCAACCGAACTACACGCTTGCGCGGAATGTACAGGTTTGTTCCGTTGTTGAGATGGCTCAAAGAAAGCCATGATGCTTGGAGACACGGTTGGTGGTCTTGCACAAGATGCGCGGGACGAGGTGCGCTGTCGCCGAACTGGTAACTTGAAGACCAGAAAGGCTCAACCGTAGGACGCCCGGAAAGCAATAGTGTAGCACCAGGACCTGACTCAAAGGTATATCCTTGGCACGGAACACGGTGGCTGGAGGGTCCAACAGCTGCAAGCCACAAAGTCTGACGAACTGCACTAAGAAGAAACGTGGAAATTAAGCACAGGCCATCGCTGGCGTGCTGCCGAGCCCACTGAAGGGCGCGCCGCCCCGCGCTGGCTTTTTAAGAGAACTCCACGCTTGCGCGGAATGTACAGGGTTGCTTCCGGTGTTGAGATATCTCAGGCAAAGCCGTGGTGCTTGGAGATACGGTTGGTGGTCTTGCACAAGCTGCGCGGGACGAGGTGCGCTGTCGCCGAACACTTGATTTGAATACCACAAAGGCTCAACCCCAGGACGCCCGGAAAGCAATAGTGTACCACCAGGACCTGACTCGAAGGTGTATCCTTGGCATGGAACACGGTGACTGGAGGGCTCCAACAGCTTCAAGCAACAAAGTCCGATGAACTGCACCAAGAAGAAACGTGGAAAGAAAGCACAGGCAATCGCTGGCGTGCTGCCGAGCCCGCTGAAGGGCGCTCTGCCCCGCGCTAGCTTTTCTACAGACCTCCACGCTTGCGCGCAATGTTTAAGTTTGTTCCGGTGTTGAGATGGCTCAGAGAAAGCCATGATGCTTGGAGATATGGTTGGTGGTCTTGCACAAGCTGCGCGGGACGAGGTGCGCTGTCGCCGAACTGGTAATTTGAAGACCAGAAAGGCTCAACCGTAGGACGCCCGGAAAGCAATAGTGTAGCACCAGGACCTGACTCAAAGGTATATCCTTGGCACGGAACACGGTGGCTGGAGGGTCCAACAGCTGCAAGCCACAAAGTCTGACGAACTGCACTAAGAAGAAACGTGGAAATTAAGCACAGGCCATCGCTGGCGTGCTGCCGAGCCCACTGAAGGGCGCGCCGCCCCGCGCTGGCTTTTTAAGAGAACTCCACGCTTGCGCGGAATGTACAGGGTTGCTTCCGGTGTTGAGATATCTCAGGCAAAGCCGTGGTGCTTGGAGATACGGTTGGTGGTCTTGCACAAGCTGCGCGGGACGAGGTGCGCTGTCGCCGAACTGGTAATTTGAAGACCAGAAACGCTCAACCGTAGGACGCCCGGAAAGCAATAGTGTAGCACCAGGACCTGACTCAAAGGTATATCCTTGGCACGGAACACAGTGGCTGGAGGGTCCAGCAGCTGCAAGCCACAAATTCCGACGAACTGCACCAAGAAGAAACGTGGAAATTAAGCACAGGCCATTGCTGTCATGCTTCCGAGGCCAATGATGGGCGGGCCGCCCTGCGCTGGCTTTTCAACAGAACTACACGATTGCGCGGAATGTACAGGTTTTCTTCCGGTGTTGAGATGGCTAAAGGAAAGCCATGATGCTTGGAGATACGGTCGGTGGTCTTGCACAAGCTGCGCGGGATGAGGTGCGCTGTCGCCGAACTGGTAATTTGAAGACCAGAGAGGCTCAACCGTAGGACGCCCGGAAAGCAATAGTGTAGGACCAGGACCTGACTCGAATGTGTATCCTTGGCACAGAACACGCAGACTGGAGGGCTCCAACAGCTGCAAGCAACAAATTCCGATGAACTGCACCAAGCAGAAACGTGGAAAGTAAGCACAGGCGATCGCTGGCGTGCTGCGAGCCCGCTGAATGGCGCTCCGCCCCGCGCTGGCTTTTCTACAGAAATCCACGCTTGCGCGGAATGTGCGGGTTTGTTCCGGTGTTGAGATGGCTCAGAGAAAGCCATAATGCTTGGTGATATGGTTGGTGGTCTTGCACAAGCTGCGCGGGACGAGATGCGCTGTCGCCGAACTGGTAATTTGAAGACCAGAAAGGCTCAACATCAGGACGCCCGGAAAGCAATAGTGGAGCACCAGAACCTGACTCAGAAGTGTATCCTTGGCATGGAACACGGTGGCTGGAGGGCTCGACCAGCTGCAAGCCCCAAAGTTCGACGAAGTGCACCAAGAAGAATCGTACAAAGTAAGCACAGGCCATCGCTGGCGTGCTGTCAAGCCCACTGAAGGGCGCGCCGCTCCGCGCTGGCTTTTCAACAGAACTCCACGCTTGCGTGGAATGTACAGGGTTGGTTCCGCGGTTCAGATGGCTCAGGGAAAGCCATGATGCTTGGAGATACGGTCGGGGGTCTTGCACAAGCTGCGCGGGACGAGGTGCGCTGTCGCCGAACTGGTAATTTGAAGACCTGAAAGGCTCAACCGTAGGACGCCCGGAAAGCAATAGTGTAGCACCACGACCTGACTCAAAGGTATATCCTTGGCACGGAACACGGTGGCTGGAGGTTCCAACAGCTGCAAGCCCCAAAGTCCGACGAACTGCACCAAGAAGGATCGTGAAAAGTCAGCACAGGCCATCACTGGCGTGCTGCCGAGCCTAATGAAGGGCGCGCTGCCCCGCGCTGGCTTTTCAACAGAACTCCACGCTGCGCGGAATGTACAGCTTTGTTCCGGTGTTGAGATGGCTCAGAGAAAGCCATGATGCTTGGAGATACGGTTGGTGGTGTTGCACAAGCTGCGCGGGACGAGGTGCGCTGTCGCCGAACACTTGATTTGAATACAGCAAAGGCTCAACCTCAGGACGCCCGGAAAGCAATAGTGTAGCACCAGGAAATGACTTAAAGGTGTATCCTTGGCACAGAACATAGTGGCTGTAGGGCTCCAACAGCTGCAAGCCTCAATTTCCGACGAAATGCACCAAGAAGAAACGTGGAAAGTAAGCTCAGGCCATCGCTGGCATGCTGCCGAGCCCGCTGAAAGGCGCGCCGCCCTGCGCTGGCTCTTCAACAGAACTAAACGCTTGCGCGGAATGTACAGCTTTGTTCCGGTTTTGAGATGGCTCAGAGAAAGCCATGATGCTTGAAGATACGGTCGCTGGTCTTGCACAAGCTGCCCGGGACGAGGTGCGCTGTCGCCGAACTGGTGATTTGAAGACCGGAAAGGCTCAACCGCCGGACGCCCTGAAAGCAATAGTGTAGCACCAGGACCTGACTCAGAAGTGTATCCTTGGCATGGAACACGGTGGCTAGAGGGCTCCAAGAGCTGCAAGCCCCAAAGTCTGACGAAATGCACCAAGAAGAATTGTAGAAAGTAAGCACAGGCCATCGCTGGCGTGCTGTCGAGCCCACTGAAGGGCGCGCCGCTCCGCGCTGGCTTTTCAACCGAACTCCACGCCTGCGTGTAATGTACAGGGTTGCTTCCGGTGTTGAGATGGCTCAGAGAAAGCCATGATGCTTGGAGATACAGTCGGTGGTCTTCACAAGCTGCGCGGGAAGATGAGCGCTGTCGTCGAACTGGTTATTTGTAGACAGGAAAGGCACAACCGCAGGACATCCGTAAAGCAATAGTGTAGGACAAGGACCTGACTCGAATGTGTATCCTTGGCACATAACACGCAGGCTGGAGAGCTCCAACAGCTGCAAGCAACAAAATCGGATGAACTGCACCAAGAAGAAACGTGGAAAGTAAGCACAGGCCATCGCTGGCGTGCTTCCGAGCCCGCTGAAGGGCGTGCCGCCCTGCGCTGGCTATATAACAGAACTCCACTCTTGCGCGGAATGTACAGGGTTGAGTCCGGTGTTGAGATGGCTCAGAGAAAGCCATGATGCTTGAAGATACAGTCAGTTGTCTTGCACAAGCTGCGCGGGACGAGGTGCGCTGTCGCCGAACACTTCATTTGAATACCGCAAAGGATCAACCTCAGGACGCCCGGAAAGCAATAGTGTAGCACCAGTACTTGAATCAGAGGTATATCCTAGGCATGGAACACGGTGGCTGGAGGGCTCCAACAGCTGCAAGCCCCAAAGTCCGACGAAATGCACCAAGAAGAATCGTAGAAAGTAAGCACAGGCCATCGCTGGCGTGCTGTCGAGCGCACTGAAGGGCGCGCCGCTCCGCGCTGGCTTTTCAACAGAACTCCACGCTTGCGTGGAATGTACAGGGTTGGTTCCGGTGTTGAGATGGCTCAGGGAAAGCCACGATGCTTGGAGATACGGTCGGTGGTCTCGCACAAGCTGCGCGGGACTAGGTGCGCTGTCGCCGTACTGGTAATTTGAAGACCAGAAAGGCTCAACCGTAGGACGCCCAGAAAGCAATAGTGTAGAACGGGACCTGACTCAGAAGTGTATCCTTGGCATGGAGCACGGTGGCTGGAGGGCTCCAACAGCTGCAAGCAACAAAGTCCGATCAACTGCACCAAGAAGAAACGTGGAAAGTAAGCACAGGCCATCGCTGGCGTGCTGCCGAGCCCGCTGAAAGGCGCGCCGCCCCGCGCAGGCTTTTTAACAGAACTACACGCTTGCGCGGAATGTACAGGTTTGTTCCGTTGTTGAGATGGCTCAAAGAAAGCCATGATGCTGTTGGTGGTCTTGCACAAGCTGCGCGGGACGAGGTGCGCTGTCGCCGAACACTTGATTTGAATACCACAAAGGCTCAACCTCAGGACGCCCGGAAAGCAATAGTGTACCACCAGGACCTGACTCGAAGGTGTATCCTTGGCATGGAACACGGTGACTGGAGGGCTCCAACAGCTTCAAGCCACAAATTCCGACGAACTGCACCAAGAAGAAACGTGGAAATTAAGCACAGGCCATTGCTGTCATGCTTCCGAGGCCAATGAAGGGCGGGCCGCCCTGCGCTGGCTTTTCAACAGAACTACACGATTGCGCGGAATGTACAGGTTTTTTTCCGGTGTTGAGATGGCTCAAGGAAAGCCATGATGCTTGGAGATACGGTCGGTGGTCTTGCACAAGCTGCGCGGGACGAGGTGCGCTGTCGCCGAACTGGTAATTTGAAGACCAGAGAGGCTCAACCGTAGGACGCCCGGAAAGCAATAGTGTGGGACCAGGACCTGACTCGAATGTGTATCCTTGGCACAGAACACGGGGGCTGGAGGGCTCGACCAGCTGCAAGCCCCATGTCCGACGAAATGCACCAAGAAGAATCGTAGAAAGTAAGCACAGGCCATCGCTGGCGTGCTGTCGAGCCCACTGAAGGGTGCGCCGCTCCGTGCTGGCTTCTCAACAAAACTCCACGCTTGCGTGGAATGTACAGGGTTGGTTCCGCGGTTGAGATGGCTCAGGGAAAGCCATGATGCTTGGAGATACGGTCGGTGGTCTTGCACAAGCTGCGCGGGACGAGGTGCGCTGTCGCCGAACTGGTAATTTGAAGACCTGAAAGGCTCAACCGTAGGACGCCCGGAAAGCAATAGTGTAGCACCACGACATGACTCAAAGGTATATCCTTGGCACGGAACACGGTGGCTGGAGGTTCCAACAGCTGCAAGCCCCAAAGTCCGACGAACTGCACCAAGAAGGATCGTGAAAAGTCAGCACAGGCCATCACTGGCGTGCTGCCGAGCCTACTGAAGGGCACGCCGCCCCGCGCTGGCTTTTCAACAGAACTCCACGCTGCGCGGAATGTACAGCTTTGTTCCGGAGTTGAGATGGCTCAGAGAAAGCCATGATGCTTGAAGATACGGTCGCTGGTCTTGCACAAGCTGCCCGGGACGAGGTGCGCTGTCGCCAAACTGGTGATTTGAAGACCGGAAAGGCTCAACCGCCGGACGCCCTGAAAGCAATAGTGTAGCACCAGGACCTGACTCAGAAGTGTATCCTTGGCATGGAACACGGTGGCTAGAGGGCTCCAAGAGCTCCAAGCCCCATAGTCTGACGAAATGCACCAAGAAGAATCGTAGAAAGTAAGCACAGGCCATCGCTGGCGTACTGTCGAGCCCACTGAAGGGCGCGCCGCTCCGCGCTGGCTTTTCAACAGAACTCCACGCCTGCGTGTAATGTACAGGGTTGCTTCCGGTTTTGAGATGGCTCAGAGAAAGCCATGATGCTTGGAGATACAGTCGGTGGTCTTCACAATCTGCGCGGGAAGATGAGCGCTGTCGTCGAACTGGTTATTTGAAGACAGGAAAGGCACAACCGCAGGACATCCGTAAAGCAATAGTGTAGAATAAGGACCTGACTCGAATGTGTATCTTTGGCACAGAACACGCAGGCTGGAGAGCTCCAACAGCTGCAAGCAACAAAATCTGATGAACTGCACCAAGAAGAAACATGGAAAGTAAGCACAGGCCATCGCTGGCGTGCTTCCGAGCCCGCTGAAGGGCGTGCCGCCATGCGCTGGCTATTTAACAGAACTTCACTCTTGCGCGGAATGTACAGGGTTGAGTCCGGTGTTGAGATGGCTCAGATAAAGCCATGATGCTTGAACATACAGTCAGTTGTCTTGCACAAGCTGCGCGCGACGAGGTGCGCTGTCGCCGAACTGGTAATTTGAAGACCGGAAAGGCTCAACCGCAGGGCGCCCGGAAAGCAATAGTGTAGCACAAGGACGTGACTCGAATGTGTAACCTTGGCACGGAACACGGAGGCTGGAGGGCTCCAACAGCTGCACGCCCCAAACTTCGACGAACTGCACCAAGAAGAATCGTTAAAAGTAAGCACAGGCCATCGTTGGCGTGCTGCCGAGCCCGCTGAAGGGCGCTCCGCCCCGCGCTGGCTTTTCTACAGAACTCCACGCTTGCACGGAATGTGCAGGATTGTTCCGGTGTTGAAATGGCTCAGAGAAAGCCATGATGCTTGGTGATACGGTTGGTGGTCTTGCACAAGCTGCGCGGGACGATGAGCGCTGTCGCCGAACTTGTTATTTGAAGACAGGAAAGGCTCAACCATTGCGCCAGCATGGCTAACACGCATCTGTTCTTCGCACCACAGGCGTTCCTGTCCCTGGCGACGTGTTGCCTGCTTGCTTCGCAGCCAGTCACACTTCATGAAGCTGGCTGTCTACCCGATGCCGATGCGACCGATCGCATTAGCCACGCATGCGCCTACATCGCGGAACAATCTCCTGTCATCGTACCAGATATCAGGCTCTTCGCTACCACAGCGACACCGCAGCAGCCCGAGCACTTTAAGGCCCTGCAGCCCGTCACCATTTTCAGTGGGCAAGGGACCAGCCATTGCGCCAGCATGGCTAACACGCATCTGTTCTTCGCACCACAGGCGTTCCTGTCCCTGGCGACGTGTTGCCTGCTTGCTTCGCAGCCAGTCACACTTCATGAAGCTGGCTGTCTACCTGATGCCGATGCGACCGATCGCATTTGCCACGCATGCGCCTACATCGCGGAACAATCTCCTGTCATCGTACCAGATATCAGGCTCTTCGCTACCACAGCGACACCGCAGCAGCCCGAGCACTTTAAGGCCCTGCAGCCCGTCACCATCTTCAGTGGGCAAGGGAGCAGCCATTGCGCCAGCATGGCTAACACGCATCTGTTCTTCGCACCACAGGCGTTCCTGTCCCTGGCGACGTGTTGCCTGCTTGCTTCGCAGCCAGTCACACTTCATGAAGCTGGCTGTCTACCCGATGCCGATGCGACCGATCGCATTTGCCACGCATGCGCCTACATCGCGGAACAATCTCCTGTCATCGTACCAGATATCAGGCTCTTCGCTACCACAGCGACACCGCAGCAGCCCGAGCACTTTAAGGCCCTGCAGCCCGTCACCATCTTCAGTGGGCAAGGGAGCAGCCATTGCGCCAGCATGGCTAACACGCATCTGTTCTTCGCACCACAGGCGTTCCTGTCCCTGGCGACGTGTTGCCTGCTTGCTTCGCAGCCAGTCACACTTCATGAAGCTGGCTGTCTACCCGATGCCGATGCGACCGATCGCATTTGCCACGCATGCGCCTACATCGCGGAACAATCTCCTGTCATCGTACCAGATATCAGGCTCTTCGCTACCACTGCGACACCGCAGCAGCCCGAGCACTTTAAGGCCCTGCAGCCTGTCACCATCTTCAGTGGGCAAGGGAGCAGCCATTGCGCCAGCATGGCAACACGCATCTGTTCTTCGCACCACAGGTGTGTAACCGGCACTCTCTTTTCGTTAAGAAAAACGATAACAGATTCCTTATTTCGCTCCCTTGCCTAAGGGTGATTTGCGCTGTTGCCTGCGATTGCTTTGACTCTGCATATCTGTTGCTATGCTGCGGCAACGTCGAGTCCAACCCTGGTCCCAACACACGTACCGCCTCTGCCTCTACTGATCCGGAACGCGATTCTCAGCAAATGAATGAGATAATGAAGTTACTTAAAGGCATTGACAAAAAAACGTCTGAACTCACGACTGGCCAAACTAAACTGAGTGCAGACGTTAACACAATCAAATCAAGCCAGGCAGTCCTCGAAACTAAGTTGCTTGATGTGTTCAACCGTTTGGAACTGATCGAAAGCAGATGCAAAACTCTGGAAACCCTAGAACTCGACGTCGCCGCAACTCAAGATACTGTCGAACAGCTGACTTCGCGACAGTATGAATTACAGGCTCGTATAGATGACCTTGAAGACCGTTCACGACGGAACAATTTAATCTTACGCGGTATACCCGACGCACGTGAAACCTGGGAACAGACTGAAAAAAAATTATCACCGCATTTTCAACTTCTTTAGGCATTGATTTTGATCAACCGGTCATTGAGCGCGCCCACAGGATAGGTACGTTCTCACACCAAAAATGTCGGCCTGTAGTTATCCGGTTCGGCAGAATACTAGCATGTCGAGCTAAACTTAAAACTGACAACATTTCTGTATCAGAGGATTTTTCGCCAGCAACCCGTAATGCGCGCCAGCAACTTACTAATTTCGCTAAATGCCTGCCTCAGTCACCAAAGTTCCAGCTTCGTTACAACAAACTCTACGTTAACAATAAGTGCTACATGTACGACAGCGTGACAAACAACATCGAACTGATAAAGGAATTTCCCACCGAAGTACTCGAAGAGGACACACCGCGGTCGCCTTCATCAAATGCCCAAAACACCGAAAACGCCCCGTAGCATCACGAGAGGGGACGTGGGCAGTCGTCGCCTTCACCAAGCACATCTGTTCTTCTCGCTAACGTAAGAAGTATCGTAAACAAACGTGATGCATTTCATTCCGTAGCTGACACGTGTAACGCAGATATTATTGCACTTACTGAAACATGGCTTCATTCTAACTTTCGTAACACCGAAATTTTCCAGGACTCATCCCGATACACTTTTTATCGCTGCGACCGCACGTCACGTCAGGGTGGTGGCGTATTATTTGCCATTTGTAAAACACTCCGGTCTTACGCTATTAACATCACAACAGATCTCGAGATTGTCTGGGCATGCGTGGAACTTGGACACTCTAAAATTGTTTTCGGGGTATGCTACTGTCCTCCCAGTCACTCTGCTAACTTCCTCGATGATCTGCACGATGCCATAAATGCTGTTTGCACACGACACCCCCTGGCGCCTGTTTTCTTACTTGGCGACTTCAAACTTCCTAACATATCTTGGTCTTTTGATACCCCAGTTCAGAACCCTTCTTCTAACTTAAGCACCGATTTCTTAAACCTTTGTTCCACTTTTTCCTTTTCCCAACTAGTCTCTCAACCGACAAGAATTACTAATACCACTGCAAACACGCTGGACTTAATACTGACTACCCATCCCGATATGGCCTCAGAAATCACTTACTTACCTGGTCTCAGCGACCATCTATCGCTCTCATTTGACATTTGCATCGTTACTACCCCAGCTGAGAAGATTTCTAAGCACATCCGCGACTATAAAAAAGCTGATTTTCAGGCCATTAACAGGGAACTCGCCGAATTTATCGATTATTAATGGAACGGGTTTGATGATCGCTCTGTCGATACTAACTGGAATCTATTCGTTACCAAGGTTAAAGAATTAACAGATACATACATACCATTACGGACAATCTGTTCCTACTCGAGAGCCCCGTGGTACAACTCCGATCTTAAACGACTGTCCAATCGAAAAAAACGTTTCTACCGAGTTGCGAAAAGGTCTGGTAGTAACGCAAAATGGGAGGCGTACCGCGAAGCTAACGCCGTTTACGTAACTGCACTTAAAAGCACAAAAATAATTTTCTTCACAATACACTTCCTAGCATTCTTTCCACTGATCCTAAAAAGTTCTGGCGCATTGTCAACCCCAGCCACAGCGATACCATTAACTTATTAGACGAGAATGGCCTTGCCATCCCAGATGCAGAATGCCCAGCGGTACTGAACTCCACATTCTGTAAAAACTTTGTTCATTGTACTAACACCATTTTTCCACAAGCGCAGACTTACAACTACATAACTATGGATCCCATTTGCATCGAAGCTTGCGGTATTGAGAAGATTATTGAATCCCTTAAACCATGCTCCAGTCCAGGTACTGACTCAATCAACGCGAAATTTCTTAAGGGTTCTCAAACTTACTGTTCATTGCTGCTTTGCAAGATATTTCAACAGTCCCTCGACACCGGTGCTCTGCCTGCTGACTGGACGGTCGGGAAGGTGGTCCCAATCCATAAATCAGGTAACAAGAATTCACCCCTTAACTACCGTCCCATATCTTTGACAAGTATTTCATGTAAAGTATTGGAGCACATATTATACACAGGTATCGCGAACTTCTTGGAGTCAAATTCATTTTTTACAGACATGCAGCACGGTTTTCGTAAGCGACTGTCTTGCGAAACTCAGTTAGCATCATTTACGCATAAACTTAATCTCATCCTTGATCGCCGCTCAACAGCTGACTGCGTCTTCCTCGACTTCGCAAAAGCCTTCGAAAAGGTATGCCACAAATTACTACTTTTTAAGCTAAGCAAACTAAACCTTGATCTTAGGCTTTTTTTCTGGCTCGAATATTTCCTTTGCAACCGCACTCACTTCGTAACTGCTAACAATACCACCTCTCCATCAACCCCCGTCCATTCTGGAGTGCCACAGGGATCCGTCTTAGGCCGTCTTTTATTTCTTATTTACATTAATGACCTACCTTCTTGCGTAACCTCTAACATACACTTATTCGCTGATGACTGCGTAATTTTTCGCAAAATTAACGACACTAACGACGTATGCGCTCTACAGAATGATCTATCTGCTATATCTGCATGGTGCAACTTATGGTTAATGCAACTTAATTCTTCTAAATGCAAAGTTTTACGTGTCTCCCGCACATCATCTACTACAGGTGCATATTGTCTAAATGATACCATACTGGAGGCCGTCACGTCATATCGTTACCTCGGAGTTCATATATCTTCCACTCTAAATTGGTCGCTCCATATTAACGCCATAATTAACAACGCTAACAGCATGCTAGGCTACCTACGCCGGAATTTCTCCAATTCCCCTACCTCCCTAAAACTCATGTTATACAAAACCCTTGTCCGTAGTAAACTAGAATACGCATCTGCAATTTGGGACCCCAGCTACGCAAACTCAATTAATGCACTCGAGCTTGTACAAAATAACGCCGCCCGTTTCATCCTACTTAACTTCAATCGTACTGCAAGTGTCACCTCCATGAAAAACACGCTCAACCTCCCACCCTTAGCCTCCCGTCGAAAATTTTCACGGTTATGTTTATTTCATTAAATTTTTTACAACTGTCCCAATCTACGCGATGAATTGATATCTCCTCCGTCTTTCATCTCTCCACGGCTAGACCACGTTCACAAGGTCGGTATAACGTCGCACGAAACAAAAGCTTGTTCTCAGTCGTTCATTCCCCGTACATCAGCAGATTGGAACCACCTTCCCGGATCGACAGCCTGCATTCAAGACATCCTGCGCTTCCGTAGCAATTTAGCTAACATTGTATACTAAGGTTCACAACAAATGTACTTATCATTCTCCATTTCCTTTGTTTACTTTAGTTTCCCTTGTTTTGTTCTCTTACCTTGCACTTACATATTATGCTTACTTCTGAATTGTATAACCAGGAACATGACGCTTGTATGTTGAATTTTTGTTTTTGTTCATTTTCTGTGATTTGTAACCACTCCCCTCTGAAATGCCTTTGGCCCTGAGGGTATCAATAATAAATAAATAAATAAATAAATAAAGCAATAGTGTAGGACAAGGACCTGACTCGAATGTGTATCCTTGGCACAGAACACGCAGGCTGGAGAGCTCCACAGCTGCAAGCAACAAAATCGGATGAAGTGCACCAAGAAGAAACGTGGAAAGTAAGCACAGGCCATCGCTGGCGTGCTGCCTAGCCCACCGAAGGGCGCGCCGCCCCGCGCTGGCTATTTAACAGAACTCCACTCTTGCGCGGAATGTAAAGGGTTGAGTTCCGTGTTGAGATGGCTCAGAAAAAGCCATGATGCTTGGAGATACTGTCGGTGGTCTTGCACAAGCTGCGCGGGAAGATGTGCGCTGTCGCCGAACTGGTAATTTGAAGACCGGAAAGGCTCAACCGCAGGGCGCCCGGAAAGCAATAGTGTAGCACCAGGACCTGAATCGAATCTGTATCCTTGGCACGGAACACCCAGGCTGGAGGGCTCCAATAGCTGAAGGCCCCAAATTTCGACGAACTGCACCAAGAAGAATCGTATAAAGTAAGCACAGGCCATCGCTGGCGTGCTGTCGAGCGCACTGAAGGGCGCGTCGCTCCGCGCTGGTTTTTCAACAGAACTCCACGCTTGCGCGGAATGTGCAGGTTTGTTCCGGTGTTGAGATGGCTCAGGGAAAGCCATGATGCTTGAAGATACGGTCGCTGGTCTTGCACAAGCTGCCTGGGACGAGGTGCGCTGTCGCCGAACTGGTAATTTGAAGACCAGAAAGGCTCCACCACAGGACCCCCGGAAATCAATAGTGTAGCACCAGGACCTGACTTAAAGGTATATCCTTGGCAAGGAACACGGTGGCTGGAGGGTCCAACAGCTGCAAGCCCAAAAGTCCGAAGAACTGCGCCAAGAAGAAACGTGGAAAGTAAGCACAGACCATCGCTGGCGTGCTGTCGAGCCCACTGAAGGGCGCGCCGCTCCGCGCTGGCTTTTCGACAGAACTCCACGCTTGCGTGGAATGTACAGGGTTGGTTCTGGTGTTGAGATGGCTTAGGAAAAGCCATGATGCTTCGAGATTCGGTCGGTGGTCTTGCACAAACTGCGCGGGACGAGGTGCGCTGTCGCCGAACTGGTAATTTGAAGACCGGAAAGACTCAACCGCAGGACGCCCGGAAAGCAACAGTGTAGCACCAGGACCTGACTTAAAGGTGTATCCTTGGCACGGAACACAGTGGCTGTAGGGCTCACACAGCTGCAAGCCCCACAGTCCGACGAAATGCACCAAGAAGAAACGTGGAAAGTAAGCACAGGCCATCGCTGGCGTGCTGCTGAGCCCGATGAAGGGCGCGCCGCCTCGGACTGGCTTTTTAATAGAACTCCACGATTGCGCGGAATGTACAGGGTTGCACCGGTGTTGAGATGGCATGCGATTTATATTGGCTGTTTGTTTCCTCGCAGTATGACTTAGCCCTGTATGCTATGCTGTATTAATGTGTTCCTTTTATGTTGATCGAAACTTTGTTCAACGATGTGACTGTACCTGCTGTTGAGTGATGTGTTCGGGAAGGGGGGAAGGAGGCCGACACTGAGTCAGGCATTAATTTGCCTTTATGTCTGCCTCCTAGGCACCTATTACTGCTGCCTGAATAAAATGACTTGATTTGACTTGACTTGACTTAAGATACGGTCGCTGGTCTTGCACAAGCTGCCCGGGTCGAGGTGCGCTGTCGCCGAACTGGTAATTTGAAGAGCAGAAAGGATCCACCACAGGACGCCCGGAAATCAATAGTGTAGCACCAGGACATGACTTAAAGGTATATCCTTGGCACGGAACATGGTGGCTGGAGGGTCCAACAGCTGCAAGCCCCAAAGTCCGACGAACAGCGCCAAGAAGAAACGTGGAAAGTAAGCACAGGCCAACGCTGGCGTGCTGCCTAGCCCACTGAAGGGCGCGTCGCCCCGCGCTGGTTTTCTCAACACAACTCAACGCTTGCGTGGAAGATAGAGGGTTGGTTCCGGTGTTGAGATGGCTCATAGAAAGCCATGATGCTTGGAGATACAGTCGGTGGTCTTGCACAAGCTGCGCGGGACGAGGTGCGCTGTCGCCAAACTGGTAATTTGAAGACCGGAAAGGCTCAACCGCTGGACGCCCGGAAAGCAATAGTGTAGCACCAGGACCTGACTCGAAGGTGTATCCTTGGCACGGAACACGGTGGCTGGAGGGTCCAACAGCTGCAAGCCCCAAAGTCCGATGAACTGCACCAATAAGAAACGTGGAACGTAAGCACATGCCATCGCTGGCGTGCTGCCGAGCCCGCTGAAGGGCGCGCCGCCTCGGGCTGGCTTTTTAATAGAACTACACGATTGCGCGGAATATACAGGGTTGCTTCCGGTGTTGGGATGGCTCAGGAAACGCCATGATGCTTGGAGATACAGTCGGTGGTCTTGCACAAACTGCGCGGGACGAGGTGCGCTGTCGCCGAACTGGTAATTAGAAGACAGGAAAGACTCGACCGCAGGACGCCCGGAAAGCAACAGTGCAGTACCAGGACCTGACTCGAATGTGTTTCCTTGGAACAGAACACGGAGGCTGGAGGGTTCCAATAGCTGCAAGCCCCAAAGTCCGACGAACTGCACCAAGAATAAACGTGGAAAGTAAGCACAGGCCCTCGCTGGCGTGCTGTCGAGCCCACTGAAGGGCGTGCCGCCCCGCCCTGGCTTTTTGAGAGAACTCCACGCTTGCGCGAAATGTACAGGGTTGCTTCCGGTGTTGAGATATCTCAGGCAAAGCCATGCTGCATGGAGATACGGTCGGTGGTCTTGCACAAGCTGCGCGGGACGAGGTGCGCTGTCGCCAAATTGTTGATTTGAAGACCGCACAGGCTCAACTGCAGGACGCCCGGAAAGCAAAAGTGTACCACCAGGACCTGACTCGAAGGTGTATCCTTGGCACGGAACACGGTGGCTGGAGGGCTCCAACAGCTACAAGCCCCAAAGTCCGATGAACTGCACCGAGAAAAAACCTGGAAAGTATGCACAGGCCATCGCTGGCATGCTTCCGAGCCCGCTGAAGGGCGTGCCACCAAGCGCTGGCTATTTAACAGAACTCCACTCTTGCGCGGAATGTACAGAGTTGATTCCGGTGTTGAGATGGCCCAGAGAAAGCCATGATGCTTGAAGATACAGTAAGTTGTCTTGCACAAGGAGCGCGGGACGATGTGCGCTGTCGCCGAACTGGTGATTTGAAGACCGGAAAGACTCAACCGCAGGACACCCGTAAACCAATAGTGTAGGACCAGGACCTGACTTGAATGTGTTTCCTTGGCAAGGAACACGCAGACTGGAGGGCTCCAACAGCTGCAGACGCCAAACTTCGACGAACTGCACCAAGAAGAATCGTAGAAAGTAAGCACAGCCCATCGCTGGCGTGCTGCCGAGCCCACTGAAGGGCGCGCCGCTCCGCGCTGGCTTTTCAACAGAACTGCACGCTTGCGCGGAATGTGCAGGTTTGTTCCGGTGTTGAGATGGCTCAGAGAAAGCCATGATGCTTGGAGATACGGTTGGTGGTGTTGCACAAGCGGCGCGGAACGAGGTGCGCTGTCGCCGAACACTTCATTTGAATACCGCAAAGGCTCAACCTCAGGACGCCCGGAAAGCAATAGTGTAGCACCAGTACTTGAATCAGAGGTATATCCTTGGCATGGAACACGGTGGCTGGAGGGCTCCAACAGCTGCAAGCCCCAAAGTCCGACGAAATGCACCAAGAAGAATCGTAGAAAGTAAGCACAGGCCATCGCTGGCGTGCTGTCCAGCGCACTGAAGGGCGCGCCGCTCCGCGCTGGCTTTTCAACAGAACTCCACGCTTGCGTGGAATGTACAGGGTTGGTTCCGGTGTTGAGATGGCTCAGGGAAAGCAACGATGCTTGGAGATACGGTCGGTGGTCTCGCACAAGCTTCGCGGGACTAGGTGCGCTGTCGCCGTACTGGTAATTTGAAGACCAGAAAGGCTCAACCGTAGGACGCCCAGAAAGCAATAGTGTAGCACCAGGACCTGACTCGAATCTGTATCCTTGGCACAGAACACGATGGCTGGAGGGCTCCAACAGCTGCAAGCAAGAAAGTCCGATGAACTGCACCAAGAAGAAACGTGGAAAGTAAGCACAGGCCATCGCTGGCGTGCTGCCTAGCCCACTGAAGGGCGCGCCGCCCCGCGCTGGCTTTTCAACAGAACACTAAGCTTGCGCGGAATTTACAGGGTTGGTTCCAGTGTTCAGATGGCTCAGGGAAAGCCATGATGCTTGAAGATACGGTCGCTGGTCTTGCACAAGCAGCCCGGGACGAGGTGCGCTATCGCCGAACTGTTGATTTGAAGACCGGAAAGGGTCAACCGCAGGACGCCCGGAAAGCAATAGTGTAGCACCAGGACCTGACTCAGAGGTGTAACCTTGGCATGGAACACGGTAGCTGGAGGGCTCCAACAGCTGCAAGCAACAAAGTCCGATGAACTGCACCAAGAAGAAACCTGGAAAGTAAGCACAGGCCATCGTTGGCATGCTTCCGAGCCCATTAAAGGGCGTGCCGCCGTGCGCTGGCTATTAAACAGAACTCCTCTCTTGCGCGGAATGTACAGGGTTGAGTCCGGTGTTGAGATGGCTCAGAGAAAGCCATGATGCTTGGAGATACGGTTGGTGGTCTTGCACAAGCTGCGCGAGATGAGGTGCGCTGTCGCCGAACACTTGATTTGAATACCGCTAAGGCTCAACCTCAGGACGCCCGAAAAGCAATAGTGTAGCACCAGGACCTCACTTAAAGGTGTATCCTTGGCAGGGAACACAGTGGCTGGAGGGCTCTAACAGGTGCAAGCCCCAAAGTTCGACGACCTGCACCAAGAATAAACGTGGAACGTAAGCACAGGCCATCGCTGGCGGGCTGCCGAGTCCACTATAGGGCGCGCCGCCCGCGCTGGCTTTTTAAGAGAGCTCCACGATGGCGCGGAATGTACAGGGCTGCTTCCGGTGTTGAGATGGCTCAGGGAAAGCCATGATGCTTGGAGATACGGTCGGTGGTCTTGCGCAAGCTGCGCGGGACGATGTGCGCTGTCGCCGAACTAGTTATTTGAAGACCAGAAAGGCTCAATCGCAGGACACCCATAAAGCAATAGTGTAGGACCAGGACCTGACTCGAATGTGTATCCTTGGCACAGAACACGCAGGCTGGAGAGCTCCAACAGCTGCAAGCAACAAAATCGGATGAATTGCACCAAGAAGAAACGTGGAAAATGAGCACAGGCCATCGCTGGCGTGCTCCCTAGCCCACCGAAGGGCACGCCGCCCCGCGCTGGTGTTTTCAACAGAATTCTAAGCTTGCGCGGAATGTACAGGGTTGGTTCCGTTGTTGAGATGGCTCAGGGAAAGCCATAATGCTTGGAGATACGGTCGGTGGTCTTGCACAAGCTGAGCGGGACGAGGTACGCTGTCGCCGAACTGGTGATTTGAAGACCGGAAACGCTCAACAACAGGACGCCCGGAAAGCAATAGTGTAGCACCAGGACCTCACTCGAATCTGAATCCTTGGCACGGAACACGCAGGCTAGAGGTCTCCAAAAGCTGCAGGCTCCAAAGGCCGACGAACTGCACCAAGAAGAAACGTAGAAAGTAAGCACAGGCCATCGCTGGCGTGCTGCTGAGCCGCATGAAGGGCGCGCCGCCTCAAACTGGCTTTTTAATAGAACTCCACGATTGCGCGGAATGTACAGGGTTGCTTCCACTGTTGAGATGAATGAGGAAAAGCCATGATGCTTGAAGATACGGTCGCTGGTCTTGCACAAGCTGCCCGGGACGAGGTGCGCTGTCGCCAAACTGGTAATTTGAAGACCGGAAAGGCTCAACCGCAGGACGCCCGGATAGCAATAGTGTAGCACCAGGACCTGACTCGAAGGTGTATCCTTGGCACTGAACACGGTGGCTGGAGGGTCCAACAGCTGCAAGCCCCAAAGTCCGACGAACTGCGCCAAGAAGAAACGTGGAAAGTAAGCACAGGCCATCGCTGGCGTGCTGCTGAGCTCGATGAAGGGTGCGCCGCCCCGCGCTGGCTTTTTAAGAGAACTCCACGCTTGCGCGGAATGTACAAGGTTGCTTCCGGTGTTGAGATATCTCAGGCAATTCCATGCTGCTTGGAGATAAGGTCGGTGGTCTTTCACAAGCTGCGCGGGACGAGGTGCGCTGTCGCCGAATTGGTGATTTGAAGACCGCACAGGCTCAACTGCAGGACGCCCGGAAAGCAATAGTGTACCACCAGGCCCTGACTCGAAGGTGTATCCTTGGCACGGAACACGGTGACTGGAGGGTCCAACAGCTGCAAGCCCCAATGTCCAATGAACTGCACCAATAAGAAACGTGGAACGTAAGCACATGCCATCGCTGGCGTGCTGCCGAGCCCGCTGAAGGGCGCGCCGCCTCGGCTGGCTATTTAACAGAACGCCACTCTTGTGCGGAATGTACAGGGTTGATTCCGGTGTGGAGATGGCTCAGAGAAAGGCATGATGCTTGAAGATACTGTCAGTTGTCTTGCACAAGCTGCGCGGGACGATCTGCGCTGTCGCCGAACTGGTTATTTGAAGACCGGAAAGGCTCAACCGCAGGACACGCGTAAAGCAATTGTGTAGGACCAGGACCTGACTCGAATGTGTATCCTTGGCACAGAACAAGCAGGCTGGAGAGCTCCAACAGCTGCAAGCAACAAAATTGGATGAACTGCACCAAGAAGAAACGTGGAAAGTAAGCACAGGCCATCGCTGGCGTGCTGCCTAGCCCACCGAAGGGCGCGCCGCCCCGCGCTGGTTTTTTCAACAGAACTATAAGCTTGCGCGGAATGTACAGGGTTGGTTCCATTGTTGAGATGGCTAAGGGAAAGCCATGATGCTTGGAGATACGGTCGGTGGTCTTGCACAAGCTGCGCGGGACGAGGTGCGCTGTCCACGAACTGGTAATTTGAAGACCGGAAAGGCTCAACCGCAGGACGCCCGGAAAGCATTAGTGTACCACCAGGACCTGACTCGAATGTGTATCCTTGGCAAGGAACACGCAGACTGGAGGGCTCCAACAGCTGCAAGCAACAAAGTCCGATGAACTGCACCAAGAAGAATCGTAGAAAGTAAGCACAGGCCATCGCTGGCGTGCTGTCGAGCGCACTGAAGGGCGCGTCGCTCCGCTCTGGGTATTCAACAGAACTCCACGCTTGCGTGGAATGTACAGGGTTGGTTCCGGTGTTAAGATGGCTCAGGGAAAGCCATGATTTTTCGAGATACGGTCGGTGGTCTCTCACAAGCTGCGCGAGACGAGGTGCGCAGTCGATGAACTAGTAATTTGAGGACATTAAAGGCTCAACCGCAGGACGCCCGGAAAGCAATGGTGTAGGCCAAGGACCTGACTCGATTGTGTATCCTTGGCACAGAACACGCAGGCTGGAAGGCTCCAACAGCTGCAAGCAACAAAGTCCGATGAACTGCACCAAGAAGAAACGTGGAACGTGAGCACAGGCCATCGCTGGCGTGCTGCCTAGCCCACTGAAGGGCGCACCGCCCCCCGCAGGTTTTTTCAACAGACCTCCACGCTTGCTCGCAAGGTACAGGGTTGGTTCCGGTGTTGAGATGGCTCATAGAAAGCCATGATGCTTGAGATACAGTCGGTGGTCTTGCACAAGCTGCGCGGGACGAGGTGCGCTGTCGCCAAACTGGTAATTTGAAGACCGGAAAGGCTCAACCGCTGGACGCCCGGAAAGCAATAGTGTAGCACCAGGACCTGACTCGAATGTGTATCCTTGGCACAGAACACGCAGGCCGGAGGGCTCCAACAGCTGCAGGCCCCAAAGTCCGAAGAACTGCACCAAGAAGAATCGTAGAAAGTAAGCACAGGCCATCGCTGGCGTGCTGTCGAGCGCACTGAAGGGCGCGTCGCTCCGCGCTGGCTTTTCAACAGAACTCCACGCTTGCGTGGAATGTACAGGGTTGGTTCCGGGGTTGAGATGGCTCAGGGAAAGCCATGATGCTTGAAGATACGGTCGGTGGTCTTGCACAAGCTGCGCGAGACGAGGTGCGCTGTCGCCGAACTGGTAATTTGAAGACCGGAAAGGCTCAACCGCAGGACGCCCGGAAAGCAATAGTGTAGGACCAGGACCTGACTCGAATGTGTATCCTTGGCACAGAACGCGCAGGCTGGAGGGCTCCAACAGCTGCAAGCAACAAAGTCCGATGAAAGGCACCAAGAAGAATCGTAGAAAGTAAGCACAGGCCATCGCTGGCGTGCTGCCGAGCCCACTGAAGGGCGCGCCACTCCGCGCTGGCTTTTCAACAGAACTCCACGCTTGCGTGGAATGTACAGGGTTGGTTCCGGTGTTGAGATGGCTCCAGGAAAGCCATGATGCTTGAAGATACGGTCGGTGGTCTTGCACAAGCTGCGCGAGACGAGGTGCGCTGTCGCCGAACTGGTAATTCGAAGACCGGAAAGGCTCAACCGCAGGACGCCCGGAAAGCAATAGTGTAGGACCAGGACCTGACACGAATGTGTATCTTTAGCACAGAACACGCAGGCTGGAGGGCTCCAACAGCTGCAAGCAACAAAGTCCGATGAACTGCACCAAGAAGAATCGTAGAAAGTAAGCACAGGCCATCGCTGGCGTGCTGCCGAGCCCACTGAAGGGCGCGCCGCCCCCCGGAGGTTTTTTCAACAGAACTCCATGCTTGGGCGGAAGGTACAGGGTTGGTTCCGGTGTTGAGATGGCTCATAGAAAGCCATGATGCTTGAGATACAGTCGGTGGTCTTGCACAAGCTGCGCGGGACGAGGTGCGCTGTCGCCAAACTGGTAATTTGAGGACCGGAAAGGCTCCACCGCTGGGCGCCCTGAAAGCAATAGTGTAGGACCAGGACCTGACTCGAATGTGTATCCTTGGCACAGAACACGCAGGCTGGAGGGCTCCAACAGCTGCAAGCAACAAAGTCCGATGAACTGCACCAAGAAGAAACGTGAAAATTGAGCACAGGACATTGCTGGCGTGCTGCCTAGCCCACTGAAGGGCGCGCCTCCTCCTGCAGGTTTTTTCAACAGAACTCCACGCTTGCACGGAAGGTACAGGGTTGGTTCCGGTGTTGAGATGGCTCAGGGAAAGCCATGATGCTTGGAGATACAGTCGGTGGTCTTGCACAAGCTGCGCGGGACGATGTGCGCTGTCGCCGAAGTGGTTATTTGAAGACCGGAAAGGCTCAACCGTAGAACGCCGGGAAATAAATAGTGTAGGACCAGGACCTGACTCGAATGTGTATCCCTGGCACAGAACACGCAGGCTGGAGGGCTCCAACAGCTGCAGGCCCCAAAGTCCGACGAACTGCACCAAGAAGAATCGTGGAAAGTCAGCACCGGCCATCGCTGGCGTGCTGTCGAGCCCACTGAAGGGCGAGACGCTCCGCGCTGGCTTTTCAACAGAACTCCACGCTTGCGCGGAATGTACAGGGTTGGTTCCGCTGTTGAGATGGCTCAGGGAAAGCCATGATGCTTGAAGATACGGTCGCTGGTCTTGCACAAGCTGCCCAGGACGAGGTGCGCTGTCCCCGAACTGGTGATTTGAAGACAGGAAAGGCTCAGCCGCAGGACGCCCTGTAAGCAATAGTGTATCACCAGGACCTGACTCGAATGTGTATCCTTGGCACGGAACACAGTGGCTGTAGGGCTCCAACAGCTGCTAGCCCCAAAGTCCGACGAAATGCTCCAAGAAGAAACGTGGAAAGTAAGCACAGGCCATCGCTGGCGTGCTTCTGAGCCGGATGAAGGGCGCGCCGCCTCGGACTGGCTTTTTAATAGAACTCTTCGATTGCGCGCAATGTACAGGGTTGTTTCCGGCGTTGAGATGGCTCAGGGAAAGCCATGATGCTTGAAGATACGGTCGCTGGTCTTGCAAAAGCTGCCGGGACGAGGTGCGCTGTCCCCGAACTGGTGATTTGAAGACAGGAAAGGCTCAGCCGCAGGACGCCCTGTAAGCAATAGTGTAGTACCAGGACCTGACTCGAATGTGTATCCTTGGCACAGAACACGCAGGCTGGAGGGCTCCAACAGCTGCAAGCAACAAAGTCCGATGAACGGCACCAAGAAGAATCGTAGAAAGTAAGCACAGGCCATCGCTGGCGTGCTGCCGAGCCCACTGAAGGGCGCGCCACCCCGCGCTGGCTTTTCAACAGAACTCCACGCTTGCGTGGAATGTACAGGGTTGGTTCCGGTGTTGAGATGGCTCTAGGAAAGCCATGATGCTTGAAGATACGGTCGGTGGTCTTGCACAAGCTGCGCGAGACGAGGTGCGCTGTCGCCGAACTGGTAATTTGAAGACCGGAAAGGCTCAACCGCAGGACGCCCGGAAAGCAATAGTGTAGGACCAGGACCTGACTCGAATGTGTATCCTTGGCACAGAAAACGCAGGCTGGAGGGCTCCAACAGCTGCAAGCAACAAAGTCCGATGAACTGCACCAAGAAGAAACGTGAAAATTGAGCACAGGCCATTGCTGGCGTGCTGCCTAGCCCACTGAAGGGCGCGCCGTCTCCAGCAGGTTTTTTCAACAGAACTCCACGCTTGCACGGAAGGTACAGGGTTGGTTCCGGTGTTGAGATGGCTCAGGGAAAGCCATGATGCTTGGAGATACAGTCGGTGGTCTTGCACAAGCTGCGCGGGACGATGTGCGCTGTCGCCGAAGTGGTTATTTGAAGACCGGAAAGGCTCAACCGTAGAACGCCCGGAAAGAAATAGTGTAGGACCAGGACCTGACTCGAATGTGTATCCCTGGCACAGAACCCGCAGGCTGGAGGGCTCCAACAGCTGCAGGCCCCAAAGTCCGACGAACAGCACCAAGAAGAATCGTGGAAAGTCAGCACCGGCCATCGCTGGCGTGCTGCCGAGCCCACTGAAGGGCGAGCCACTCCGCGCTGGCTTTTCAACAGAACTCCACGCTTGCGCGGAATGTACAGGGTTGGTTCCGGTGTTGAGATGGCTCAGGGAAAGCCATGATGCTTTAAGATACGGTCGCTGGTCTTGCACAAGCAGCCCTGGACGAGGTGCGCTGTCGCCGAACTGGTGATTTGAAGACCGGAAAGGCTCAACCGCAGGACGCCCTGAAAGCAATAGTGTAGCACCAGGACCTGACTCAGAGGTGTATCCTTGGCATGGAACACGTGGTGGCTGGAGGCTGGAGGGTGGCTGGAGGGTGGCTGGAGGTGGCTGGTGGCTGGAGGGTGGTGGCACGTGGTGGCTGGAGGGTTCCAACAGCTGCAAGCTCCAAAGTCCGACGAAATGCAACAAGAAGAATTGTAGAAAGTAAGCACAGGCCATCGCTGGCGTGATGTCGAGCGCACTGAAGGGCGCCTCGCTCCGCGCTGGCTGTTCAACAGAACTCCACGCTTGCGTGGAATGTGCAGGGTTGGTTCCGGTGTTGAGATGACTCAGGGAAAGCCATGATGCTTCGAGATACGTTCGGTGGTCTTGCACAAGCTGCGCAGGACGAGGTGCGCTGTCGCCGAACTGGTAATTTGAAGACCGGAAAGGCTCAACCGCAGGACGCCCGGAAAGCAATAGTTAGGACAAGGTCCTGACTCGAATGTGTATCCTTGGCACAGAACACGCAGGCTGGAGGGCTCCAACAGCTGCAAGCAACAAAGTCCGATGAACTGCACCAAGAAGAAACGTGGAAAGTGAGCACAGGCCATTGCTGGCGTGCTGCCTAGCCCACTGAAGGGCGCGCCGCCCCCCGGAGTTTTTTTCAACAGAACTCCATGATTGCGCGGAAGGTACAGGGTTGGTTCCGGTGTTGAGATGGCTCATAGAAAGCCATGATGCTTGAGATACAGTCGGTGGTCTTGCACAAGCTGCGCGGGACGAGGTGCGCTGTCGCCAAACTGGTAATTTGAGGACCGGAAAGGCTCAACCGCTGGACGCCCGGAAAGCAATAGTGTAGGGCCAGGACCTGACTCGAATGTGTATCCTTGGCACAGAACACGCAGGCTGGAGGGCTCCAACAGCTGCAAGCAACAATGTCCGATGAACTGCACCAATAAGAAACGTGGAACGTAAGCACATGGCATCGCTGGCGTGCTGCCGAGCCCACTGAAGGGCGCGCCGCCTCGGGCTGGCTTCTTAATAGAACTACACGATTGCGCGGAATGTACAGGGTTGCTTCCGGTGTTGAGATGGCTCAGGAAAAGCCATGATGCTTGGAGATACAGTCGGTGGTCTTGCACAAACTGCGCGGGACGAGGTGCGCTGTCGCCGAACCGGTAATTTGAAGACCGGAAAGACTCAATCGCAGGACGCCCGGAAATCAACAGTGTAGCAATGGGACCTGACTCAAATGTGTTTCATTGGCACGGAACACGGAGGCTGGAAGGCTCCAAGAGCTGCAAGCCCCAAAGTCCGACGAACTGCACCTAGAAGAAGCGTGGAAAGTAAGCACAGGCCATCGCTGGCGTGCTGCCGAGCCCACTGAAGGGCGCGCCGCTCTTCGCTGGCTTTTCAACAGAACTCCACGCTTGCGAGGAATGAACAGGGTTTGTTCCGGTGTTGAGATGGCTCAGGGAAAGCCTTGATGCTTGGAGATAAGGTCGGTTGTCTTGCACAAGCTGCGCGGGACGAGGTGCGCTGTCGCCGAACTGGTAATTTGAAGACCGGAAAGGCTCGACCGCAGGACGTCCGGAAAGCAATAGTGTAGGACCAGGACCTGACTCGAATGTGTATCCCTGGCACAGAACACGCCGGCTGGAGAGCTCCAACAGCTGCAAGCAACAAAGTCCGATGAACTGCACCAAGAAGAATCGTAGAAAGTAAGCACAGGCCATCTCTGGCGTGCTGCGGAGCCCACTGAAGGGCGCACCGTTCCGCGTTGGCTTTTCAACAGAACTCCACGCTTGCGCGGAATGTACAGGGTTGCTTCTGGTGTTGAGATGGCTCAGGGAAAGCCATGATGCTTGAAGATACGGTCGCTGGTCTTGCACAAGCTGCCCGGGACGAGGTGCGCTGTCGCCGAACTGGTGATTTGACGACCGGAAAGGCTCAACCGCAGGATGCCCTGAAAGCAATAATGTAGCACCAGGACCTGACTCAGAGGTGTATCCTTGGCATGGAACACGGTGGCTGGAGGGCTCCAACAGCTGCAAGCCCCAAAGTCCGACAAAATGCACCAAGAAGAATCGTAGAAAGTAAGCACAGGCCATCGCTGGCGTGCTGTCGAGCGCACTGAAGGGCGCGTCGCTCCGCGCTGGCTTTTCAACAGAACTCCACGCTTGCTTGGAATGTACAGGGTTGGATCTGGTGTTGAGATGGCTCAGGGAAAGCCGTGATGCTTCGAGATACGGTCGGTGGTCTTGCACAAGCTGCGCGGGACGAGGTGCGCTGTCGCCGAACTGATAATTTGAAGACCGGAAAGCTCAACCGCAGGACGCCCGGAAAGCAATAGTGTAGGACAAGGACCTGACTAGAATGTGTATCCTTGGCCCAGAACACGCAGGCTGGAGGGCTCCAACAGCTGCAAGCAACAAAGTCCGATGAACTGCACCAAAAAGAAACGTGGAAAGTGAGCACAGGCCATCGCTGGCGTGCTGCCGAGCCCGCTGAAGGGCACGCCGCCCCGCGCTGGCTTTTCAACAGAACTCCACGCTTGCGCGGAATGTACAGGTTTGTTCCGGTGTTGAGATGGCTCAGAGAAAGCCATGATGCTTGGAGATACGGTTGGTGGTCTTGCACAAGCTGCGCGGGACGATCTGCGCTGTCGCCGAACTGGTTATTTGAAGACCGGAAAGGCTCAACCGCAGGACACGCGTAAAGCAATTGTGTAGGACCAGGACCTGACTCGAATGTGTATCCTTGGCACAGAACAAGCAGGCTGGAGAGCTCCAACAGCTGCAAGCAACAAAATTGGATGAACTGCACCAAGAAGAAACGTGGAAAGTAAGCACAGGCCATCGCTGGCGTGCTGCCTAGCCCACCGAAGGGCGCGCCGCCCCGCGCTGGTTTTTTCAACAGAACTATAAGCTTGCGCGGAATGTACAGGGTTGGTTCCATTGTTGAGATGGCTAAGGGAAAGCCATGATGCTTGGAGATACGGTCGGTGGTCTTGCACAAGCTGCGCGGGACGAGGTGCGCTGTCCACGAACTGGTAATTTGAAGACCGGAAAGGCTCAACCGCAGGACGCCCGGAAAGCATTAGTGTACCACCAGGACCTGACTCGAATGTGTATCCTTGGCAAGGAACACGCAGACTGGAGGGCTCCAACAGCTGCAAGCAACAAAGTCCGATGAACTGCACCAAGAAGAATCGTAGAAAGTAAGCACAGGCCATCGCTGGCGTGCTGTCGAGCGCACTGAAGGGCGCGTCGCTCCGCTCTGGGTATTCAACAGAACTCCACGCTTGCGTGGAATGTACAGGGTTGGTTCCGGTGTTAAGATGGCTCAGGGAAAGCCATGATTTTTCGAGATACGGTCGGTGGTCTCTCACAAGCTGCGCGAGACGAGGTGCGCAGTCGATGAACTAGTAATTTGAGGACCTTAAAGGCTCAACCGCAGGACGCCCGGAAAGCAATGGTGTAGGCCAAGGACCTGACTCGATTGTGTATCCTTGGCACAGAACACGCAGGCTGGAAGGCTCCAACAGCTGCAAGCAACAAAGTCCGATGAACTGCACCAAGAAGAAACGTGGAACGTGAGCACAGGCCATCGCTGGCGTGCTGCCTAGCCCACTGAAGGGCGCACCGCCCCCCGCAGGTTTTTTCAACAGACCTCCACGCTTGCTCGCAAGGTACAGGGTTGGTTCCGGTGTTGAGATGGCTCATAGAAAGCCATGATGCTTGAGATACAGTCGGTGGTCTTGCACAAGCTGCGCGGGACGAGGTGCGCTGTCGCCAAACTGGTAATTTGAAGACCGGAAAGGCTCAACCGCTGGACGCCCGGAAAGCAATAGTGTAGCACCAGGACCTGACTCGAATGTGTATCCTTGGCACAGAACACGCAGGCCGGAGGGCTCCAACAGCTGCAGGCCCCAAAGTCCGAAGAACTGCACCAAGAAGAATCGTAGAAAGTAAGCACAGGCCATCGCTGGCGTGCTGTCGAGCGCACTGAAGGGCGCGTCGCTCCGCGCTGGCTTTTCAACAGAACTCCACGCTTGCGTGGAATGTACAGGGTTGGTTCCGGGGTTGAGATGGCTCAGGGAAAGCCATGATGCTTGAAGATACGGTCGGTGGTCTTGCACAAGCTGCGCGAGACGAGGTGCGCTGTCGCCGAACTGGTAATTTGAAGACCGGAAAGGCTCAACCGCAGGACGCCCGGAAAGCAATAGTGTAGGACCAGGACCTGACTCGAATGTGTATCCTTGGCACAGAACGCGCAGGCTGGAGGGCTCCAACAGCTGCAAGCAACAAAGTCCGATGAAAGGCACCAAGAAGAATCGTAGAAAGTAAGCACAGGCCATCGCTGGCGTGCTGCCGAGCCCACTGAAGGGCGCGCCACTCCGCGCTGGCTTTTCAACAGAACTCCACGCTTGCGTGGAATGTACAGGGTTGGTTCCGGTGTTGAGATGGCTCCAGGAAAGCCATGATGCTTGAAGATACGGTCGGTGGTCTTGCACAAGCTGCGCGAGACGAGGTGCGCTGTCGCCGAACTGGTAATTCGAAGACCGGAAAGGCTCAACCGCAGGACGCCCGGAAAGCAATAGTGTAGGACCAGGACCTGACACGAATGTGTATCTTTAGCACAGAACACGCAGGCTGGAGGGCTCCAACAGCTGCAAGCAACAAAGTCCGATGAACTGCACCAAGAAGAATCGTAGAAAGTAAGCACAGGCCATCGCTGGCGTGCTGCCGAGCCCACTGAAGGGCGCGCCGCCCCCCGGAGGTTTTTTCAACAGAACTCCATGCTTGCGCGGAAGGTACAGGGTTGGTTCCGGTGTTGAGATGGCTCATAGAAAGCCATGATGCTTGAGATACAGTCGGTGGTCTTGCACAAGCTGCGCGGGACGAGGTGCGCTGTCGCCAAACTGGTAATTTGAGGACCGGAAAGGCTCCACCGCTGGGCGCCCTGAAAGCAATAGTGTAGGACCAGGACCTGACTCGAATGTGTATCCTTGGCACAGAACACGCAGGCTGGAGGGCTCCAACAGCTGCAAGCAACAAAGTCCGATGAACTGCACCAAGAAGAAACGTGAAAATTGAGCACAGGCCATTGCTGGCGTGCTGCCTAGCCCACTGAAGGGCGCGCCGCCTCCTGCAGGTTTTTTCAACAGAACTCCACGCTTGCACGGAAGGTACAGGGTTGGTTCCGGTGTTGAGATGGCTCAGGGAAAGCCATGATGCTTGGAGATACAGTCGGTGGTCTTGCACAAGCTGCGCGGGACGATGTGCGCTGTCGCCGAAGTGGTTATTTGAAGACCGGAAAGGCTCAACCGTAGAACGCCGGGAAATAAATAGTGTAGGACCAGGACCTGACTCGAATGTGTATCCCTGGCACAGAACACGCAGGCTGGAGGGCTCCAACAGCTGCAGGCCCCAAAGTCCGACGAACTGCACCAAGAAGAATCGTGGAAAGTCAGCACCGGCCATCGCTGGCGTGCTGTCGAGCCCACTGAAGGGCGAGACGCTCCGCGCTGGCTTTTCAACAGAACTGCACGCTTGCGCGGAATGTACAGGGTTGGTTCCGCTGTTGAGATGGCTCAGGGAAAGCCATGATGCTTGAAGATACGGTCGCTGGTCTTGCACAAGCTGCCCAGGACGAGGTGCGCTGTCCCCGAACTGGTGATTTGAAGACAGGAAAGGCTCAGCCGCAGGACGCCCTGTAAGCAATAGTGTATCACCAGGACCTGACTCGAATGTGTATCCTTGGCACGGAACACAGTGGCTGTAGGGCTCCAACAGCTGCTAGCCCCAAAGTCCGACGAAATGCTCCAAGAAGAAACGTGGAAAGTAAGCACAGGCCATCGCTGGCGTGCTTCTGAGCCGGATGAAGGGCGCGCCGCCTCGGACTGGCTTTTTAATAGAACTCTTCGATTGCGCGCAATGTACAGGGTTGTTTCCGGCGTTGAGATGGCTCAGGGAAAGCCATGATGCTTGAAGATACGGTCGCTGGTCTTGCAAAAGCTGCCGGGACGAGGTGCGCTGTCCCCGAACTGGTGATTTGAAGACAGGAAAGGCTCAGCCGCAGGACGCCCTGTAAGCAATAGTGTAGTACCAGGACCTGACTCGAATGTGTATCCTTGGCACAGAACACGCAGGCTGGAGGGCTCCAACAGCTGCAAGCAACAAAGTCCGATGAACGGCACCAAGAAGAATCGTAGAAAGTAAGCACAGGCCATCGCTGGCGTGCTGCCGAGCCCACTGAAGGGCGCGCCACCCCGCGCTGGCTTTTCAACAGAACTCCACGCTTGCGTGGAATGTACAGGGTTGGTTCCGGTGTTGAGATGGCTCTAGGAAAGCCATGATGCTTGAAGATACGGTCGGTGGTCTTGCACAAGCTGCGCGAGACGAGGTGCGCTGTCGCCGAACTGGTAATTTGAAGACCGGAAAGGCTCAACCGCAGGACGCCCGGAAAGCAATAGTGTAGGACCAGGACCTGACTCGAATGTGTATCCTTGGCACAGAAAACGCAGGCTGGAGGGCTCCAACAGCTGCAAGCAACAAAGTCCGATGAACTGCACCAAGAAGAAACGTGAAAATTGAGCACAGGCCATTGCTGGCGTGCTGCCTAGCCCACTGAAGGGCGCGCCGTCTCCAGCAGGTTTTTTCAACAGAACTCCACGCTTGCACGGAAGGTACAGGGTTGGTTCCGGTGTTGAGATGGCTCAGGGAAAGCCATGATGCTTGGAGATACAGTCGGTGGTCTTGCACAAGCTGCGCGGGACGATGTGCGCTGTCGCCGAAGTGGTTATTTGAAGACCGGAAAGGCTCAACCGTAGAACGCCCGGAAAGAAATAGTGTAGGACCAGGACCTGACTCGAATGTGTATCCCTGGCACAGAACCCGCAGGCTGGAGGGCTCCAACAGCTGCAGGCCCCAAAGTCCGACGAACAGCACCAAGAAGAATCGTGGAAAGTCAGCACCGGCCATCGCTGGCGTGCTGCCGAGCCCACTGAAGGGCGAGCCACTCCGCGCTGGCTTTTCAACAGAACTCCACGCTTGCGCGGAATGTACAGGGTTGGTTCCGGTGTTGAGATGGCTCAGGGAAAGCCATGATGCTTTAAGATACGGTCGCTGGTCTTGCACAAGCAGCCCTGGACGAGGTGCGCTGTCGCCGAACTGGTGATTTGAAGACCGGAAAGGCTCAACCGCAGGACGCCCTGAAAGCAATAGTGTAGCACCAGGACCTGACTCAGAGGTGTATCCTTGGCATGGAACACGGTGGCTGGAGGGTTCCAACAGCTGCAAGCTCCAAAGTCCGACGAAATGCAACAAGAAGAATTGTAGAAAGTAAGCACAGGCCATCGCTGGCGTGATGTCGAGCGCACTGAAGGGCGCCTCGCTCCGCGCTGGCTGTTCAACAGAACTCCACGCTTGCGTGGAATGTGCAGGGTTGGTTCCGGTGTTGAGATGACTCAGGGAAAGCCATGATGCTTCGAGATACGTTCGGTGGTCTTGCACAAGCTGCGCAGGACGAGGTGCGCTGTCGCCGAACTGGTAATTTGAAGACCGGAAAGGCTCAACCGCAGGACGCCCGGAAAGCAATAGTTAGGACAAGGTCCTGACTCGAATGTGTATCCTTGGCACAGAACACGCAGGCTGGAGGGCTCCAACAGCTGCAAGCAACAAAGTCCGATGAACTGCACCAAGAAGAAACGTGGAAAGTGAGCACAGGCCATTGCTGGCGTGCTGCCTAGCCCACTGAAGGGCGCGCCGCCCCCCGGAGTTTTTTTCAACAGAACTCCATGATTGCGCGGAAGGTACAGGGTTGGTTCCGGTGTTGAGATGGCTCATAGAAAGCCATGATGCTTGAGATACAGTCGGTGGTCTTGCACAAGCTGCGCGGGACGAGGTGCGCTGTCGCCAAACTGGTAATTTGAGGACCGGAAAGGCTCAACCGCTGGACGCCCGGAAAGCAATAGTGTAGGGCCAGGACCTGACTCGAATGTGTATCCTTGGCACAGAACACGCAGGCTGGAGGGCTCCAACAGCTGCAAGCAACAATGTCCGATGAACTGCACCAATAAGAAACGTGGAACGTAAGCACATGGCATCGCTGGCGTGCTGCCGAGCCCACTGAAGGGCGCGCCGCCTCGGGCTGGCTTCTTAATAGAACTACACGATTGCGCGGAATGTACAGGGTTGCTTCCGGTGTTGAGATGGCTCAGGAAAAGCCATGATGCTTGGAGATACAGTCGGTGGTCTTGCACAAACTGCGCGGGACGAGGTGCGCTGTCGCCGAACCGGTAATTTGAAGACCGGAAAGACTCAATCGCAGGACGCCCGGAAATCAACAGTGTAGCAATGGGACCTGACTCAAATGTGTTTCATTGGCACGGAACACGGAGGCTGGAAGGCTCCAAGAGCTGCAAGCCCCAAAGTCCGACGAACTGCACCTAGAAGAAGCGTGGAAAGTAAGCACAGGCCATCGCTGGCGTGCTGCCGAGCCCACTGAAGGGCGCGCCGCTCTTCGCTGGCTTTTCAACAGAACTCCACGCTTGCGAGGAATGAACAGGGTTTGTTCCGGTGTTGAGATGGCTCAGGGAAAGCCTTGATGCTTGGAGATAAGGTCGGTTGTCTTGCACAAGCTGCGCGGGACGAGGTGCGCTGTCGCCGAACTGGTAATTTGAAGACCGGAAAGGCTCGACCGCAGGACGTCCGGAAAGCAATAGTGTAGGACCAGGACCTGACTCGAATGTGTATCCCTGGCACAGAACACGCCGGCTGGAGAGCTCCAACAGCTGCAAGCAACAAAGTCCGATGAACTGCACCAAGAAGAATCGTAGAAAGTAAGCACAGGCCATCTCTGGCGTGCTGCGGAGCCCACTGAAGGGCGCACCGTTCCGCGTTGGCTTTTCAACAGAACTCCACGCTTGCGCGGAATGTACAGGGTTGCTTCTGGTGTTGAGATGGCTCAGGGAAAGCCATGATGCTTGAAGATACGGTCGCTGGTCTTGCACAAGCTGCCCGGGACGAGGTGCGCTGTCGCCGAACTGGTGATTTGACGACCGGAAAGGCTCAACCGCAGGATGCCCTGAAAGCAATAATGTAGCACCAGGACCTGACTCAGAGGTGTATCCTTGGCATGGAACACGGTGGCTGGAGGGCTCCAACAGCTGCAAGCCCCAAAGTCCGACAAAATGCACCAAGAAGAATCGTAGAAAGTAAGCACAGGCCATCGCTGGCGTGCTGTCGAGCGCACTGAAGGGCGCGTCGCTCCGCGCTGGCTTTTCAACAGAACTCCACGCTTGCTTGGAATGTACAGGGTTGGATCTGGTGTTGAGATGGCTCAGGGAAAGCCGTGATGCTTCGAGATACGGTCGGTGGTCTTGCACAAGCTGCGCGGGACGAGGTGCGCTGTCGCCGAACTGATAATTTGAAGACCGGAAAGCTCAACCGCAGGACGCCCGGAAAGCAATAGTGTAGGACAAGGACCTGACTAGAATGTGTATCCTTGGCCCAGAACACGCAGGCTGGAGGGCTCCAACAGCTGCAAGCAACAAAGTCCGATGAACTGCACCAAAAAGAAACGTGGAAAGTGAGCACAGGCCATCGCTGGCGTGCTGCCGAGCCCGCTGAAGGGCACGCCGCCCCGCGCTGGCTTTTCAACAGAACTCCACGCTTGCGCGGAATGTACAGGTTTGTTCCGGTGTTGAGATGGCTCAGAGAAAGCCATGATGCTTGGAGATACGGTTGGTGGTCTTGCACAAGCTGCGCGGGACGAGGTGCGCTGTCGCCGAACACTTGATTTGAATACCGCAAAATCTCAACCTCAGGACGCCCGGAAAGCAATAGTGTAGCACCAGGACCTGACTTAAAGGTGTATCCTTATCACGGAACACAGTGGCTGTAGGGCTCCAACAGCTGCAAGCCCCAAAGTCCTAGGAAATGCACCAAGAAGAAACGTGGAAAGTAAGCACAGGCCATCGCTGGCGTGCTGCTGAGCGGGATGAAGGGCGCCCCGCCACGGACTGGCTTTTTAATAGAACTCTACGATTGCGCGGAATTTACAGGGTTGTTTCCGGCGTTGAGATTGCTCAGGGAAAGCAATGATGCTTGAAGATACGGTCGCTGGTCTTGCACAAGCTGCCTCGGACGAGGTGTGCTGTCGCCGAACTGGTGATTCGAAGGCGGAAAGGCTCAACCGCAGGACGCCCTGAAAGCAATAGTGTAGCACCAGGACCTGACTCAGAGGTGTATCCTTGGCCTGGAACACGGTGGCTGGAGGGCTCCAATAGCTGCAAGCACCAAAGGCCGACGAAATGCACCAAGAAGAATCGTAGAAAGTAAGCACAGGCCATCGCTGGCGTGGTGTCGAGCGCACTGAAGGGCGCATCGCTCTGCGCTGGCTTTTCAACACAACTCCACGCTTGCGTGGAATGTACAGGGTTGGTTCCGGTGCTGAGATGGCTCAGGGAAACCCATGATGCTTGGAGATACAGTCGGTGGTCTTGCACAAACTGCGCGGGACGAGGTGCGCTGCTGCCGAACCGGTAATTTGAAGACCGGAAAGACTCAATCGCAGGACGCACGGAAAGCAACAGTGTAGCACCAGGACCTGACTCAAATGTGTATCCTTTGCACAGAACACGCAGGCTGGAGGGCTTCAACAGCTGCAAGCAACAAAGTCCGATGAACGGCACCAAGAAGAATCGTAGAAAGTAAGCACAGGCCATCGCTGGCGTGCTGCCGAGCCCACTGAAGGGCGCGCCACTCCGCGCTGGCTTTTCAACAGAACTCCACGCTTGCGTGGAATGTACAGGGTTGGTTCCGGTGTCGAGATGGCTCAGGGAAAGCCATGGTGCTTGAAGATACGGTCGGTGGTCTTGCACAAGCTGCGCGAGACGAGGTGCGCTGTCGCCGAACTGGTAATTTGAAGAAAGGAAAGGCTCAACCGCAGGACGCCCGGAAAGCAATAGTGTAGGACCAGGACCTGATTCGAATGTGTATCCTTAGCACAGAACACGCAGGCTGGAGGGCTCCAACAGCTGCAAGCAAGAAATTCCGATGATCTGCACCAAGAAGAAACGTAGAAATTAAGCACAGGCCATCGCTGGCGTGCTGCCGAGCCCACTGAAGGACGCGCCGCTCCGCGCTGGCTTCTCAACAGATCTCCACGCTTGCGCGGAATGTACAGGGTTGCTTCTGGTGTTGAGATGGCTCAGGGAAAGCCATGATGCTTGATGATACGTTCGCTGGTCTTGCACAAGCAGCCCTGGACGAGGTGCGCTGTCGCCGAACTGGTGATTTGAAGACCGGAAAGGCTCAACCTCAGGACGCCCTGAAAGCAATAGTGTAGCACCAGGACCTGACTCAGAGGTGTATCCTTGGCATGGAACACGGTGGCTGGAGGGTTCCAACAGCTGCAAGCTCCAAAGTCCGACGAAATGCAACAAGAAGAATCGTAGAAAGTAAGCACAGGCCATCGCTGGCGTGCTGTCGAGCTCACTGAAGGGCGCGTCGCTCCGCGCTGGCTTTGCAACAGAACTCCACGCTTGCGTGGAATGTACAGGGTTGGTTCCAGTGTTGAGATGGCTCAGGGAAAGCCATGATTTTTCGAGATACGGTCGGTGGTCTTGCACAAGCTGCGCGGGACGAGGTGCGCTGTCGATGAACTGGTAATTTGAAGACCGGAAAGGCTCAACCGCAGGACGCCCGGAAAGCAATGGTGTAGGACAAGGACCTGACTCGAATGTGTATCCTTGGCACAGAACACGCAGGCTGGAGGGCTCCAACAGCTGCAAGCAACAAAGTCCGATGAACTGCACAAAGAAGAAACGTGGAACGTGAGCACAGGCCATCGCTGGCGTGCTGCCTAGCCCACTGAAGGGCGCACCGCCCCCCGCAGGTTTTTTCAACAGAACTCCACGCTTGCTCGCAAGGTACAGGGTTGGCTCCGGTGTTGAGATGGCTCATAGAAAGCCATGATGCTTGAGATACAGTCGGTGGTCTTGCACAAGCTGCGCGGGACGAGGTGCGCTGTCGCCAAACTGGTAATTTGAAGACCGGAAAGGCTCAACCGCTGGACGCCCGGAAAGCAATAGTGTAGCACCAGGACCTGACTCGAATGTGTATCCTTGGCACAGAACACGCAGGCCGGAGGGCTCCAACAGCTGCAGGCCCCAAAGTCCGAAGAACTGCACCAAGAAGAATCGTAGAAAGTAAGCACAGGCCATCGCTGGCGTGCTGTCGAGCGCACTGAAGGGCGCGTCGCTCCGCGCTGGCTTTTCAACAGAACTCCACGCTTGCGTGGAATGTACAGGGTTGGTTCCGGGGTTGAGATGGCTCAGGGAAAGCCATGATGCTTGAAGATACGGTCGGTGGTCTTGCACAAGCTGCGCGAGACGAGGTGCGCTGTCGCCGAACTGGTAATTTGAAGACCGGAAAGGCTCAACCGCAGGACGCCCGGAAAGCAATAGTGTAGGACCAGGACCTGACTCGAATGTGTATCCTTGGCACAGAACGCGCAGGCTGGAGGGCTCCAACAGCTGCAAGCAACAAAGTCCGATGAAAGGCACCAAGAAGAATCGTAGAAAGTAAGCACAGGCCATCGCTGGCGTGCTGCCGAGCCCACTGAAGGGCGCGCCACTCCGCGCTGGCTTTTCAACAGAACTCCACGCTTGCGTGGAATGTACAGGGTTGGTTCCGGTGTTGAGATGGCTCCAGGAAAGCCATGATGCTTGAAGATACGGTCGGTGGTCTTGCACAAGCTGCGCGCGACGAGGTGCGCTGTCGCCGAACTGGTAATTTGAAGACCGGAAAGGCTCAACCGCAGGACGCCCGGAAAGCAATAGTGTAGGACCAGGACCTGACACGAATGTGTATCTTTAGCACAGAACACGCAGGCTGGAGGGCTCCAACAGCTGCAAGCAACAAAGTCCGATGAACTGCACCAAGAAGAATCGTAGAAAGTAAGCACAGGCCATCGCTGGCGTGCTGCCGAGCCCACTGAAGGGCGCGCCGCCCCCCGGAGGTTTTTTCAACAGAACTCCATGCTTGCGCGGAAGGTACAGGGTTGGTTCCGGTGTTGAGATGGCTCATAGAAAGCCATGATGCTTGAGATACAGTCGGTGGTCTTGCACAAGCTGCGCGGGACGAGGTGCGCTGTCGCCAAACTGGTAATTTGAGGACCGGAAAGGCTCCACCGCTGGGCGCCCTGAAAGCAATAGTGTAGGACCAGGACCTGACTCGAATGTGTATCCTTGGCACAGAACACGCAGGCTGGAGGGCTCCAACAGCTGCAAGCAACAAAGTCCGATGAACTGCACCAAGAAGAAACGTGAAAATTGAGCACAGGCCATTGCTGGCGTGCTGCCTAGCCCACTGAAGGGCGCGCCGCCTCCTGCAGGTTTTTTCAACAGAACTCCACGCTTGCACGGAAGGTACAGGGTTGGTTCCGGTGTTGAGATGGCTCAGGGAAAGCCATGATGCTTGGAGATACAGTCGGTGGTCTTGCACAAGCTGCGCGGGACGATGTGCGCTGTCGCCGAAGTGGTTATTTGAAGACCGGAAAGGCTCAACCGTAGAACGCCGGGAAATAAATAGTGTAGGACCAGGACCTGACTCGAATGTGTATCCCTGGCACAGAACACGCAGGCTGGAGGGCTCCAACAGCTGCAGGCCCCAAAGTCCGACGAACTGCACCAAGAAGAATCGTGGAAAGTCAGCACCGGCCATCGCTGGCGTGCTGTCGAGCCCACTGAAGGGCGAGACGCTCCGCGCTGGCTTTTCAACAGAACTCCACGCTTGCGCGGAATGTACAGGGTTGGTTCCGCTGTTGAGATGGCTCAGGGAAAGCCATGATGCTTGAAGATACGGTCGCTGGTCTTGCACAAGCTGCGCAGGACGAGGTGCGCTGTCCCCGAACTGGTGATTTGAAGACAGGAAAGGCTCAGCCGCAGGACGCCCTGTAAGCAATAGTGTATCACCAGGACCTGACTCGAATGTGTATCCTTGGCACGGAACACAGTGGCTGTAGGGCTCCAACAGCTGCTAGCCCCAAAGTCCGACGAAATGCTCCAAGAAGAAACGTGGAAAGTAAGCACAGGCCATCGCTGGCGTGCTTCTGAGCCGGATGAAGGGCGCGCCGCCTCGGACTGGCTTTTTAATAGAACTCTGCGATTGCGCGCAATGTACAGGGTTGTTTCCGGCGTTGAGATGGCTCAGGGAAAGCCATGATGCTTGAAGATACGGTCGCTGGTCTTGCAAAAGCTGGCGGGACGAGGTGCGCTGTCCCCGAACTGGTGATTTGAAGACAGGAAAGGCTCAGCCGCAGGACGCCTGTAAGCAATAGTGTAGTACCAGGACCTGACTCGAATGTGTATCCTTGGCACAGAACACGCAGGCTGGAGGGCTCCAACAGCTGCAAGCAACAAAGTCCGATGAACGGCACCAAGAAGAATCGTAGAAAGTAAGCACAGGCCATCGCAGGCGTGCTGCCGAGACCACTGAAGGGCGCGCCACCCCGCGCTGGCTTTTCAACAGAACTCCACGCTTGCGTGGAATGTACAGGGTTGGTTCCGGTGTTGAGATGGCTCTAGGAAAGCCATGATGCTTGAAGATACGGTCGGTGGTCTTGCACAAGCTGCGCGAGACGAGGTGCGCTGTCGCCGAACTGGTAATTAGAAAACCGGAAAGGCTCAACCGCAGGACGCCCGGAAAGCAATAGTGTAGGACCAGGACCTGACTCGAATGTGTATCCTTGGCACAGAAAACGCAGGCTGGAGGGCTCCAACAGCTGCAAGCAACAAAGTCCGATGAACTGCACCAAGAAGAAACGTGAAAATTGAGCACAGGCCATTGCTGGCGTGCTGCCTAGCCCACTGAAGGGCGCGCCGTCTCCAGCAGGTTTTTTCAACAGAACTCCACGCTTGCACGGAAGGTACAGGGTTGGTTCCGGTGTTGAGATGGCTCAGGGAAAGCCATGATGCTTGGAGATACAGTCGGTGGTCTTGCACAAGCTGCGCGGGACGATGTGCGCTGTCGCCGAAGTGGTTATTTGAAGACCGGAAAGGCTCAACCGTAGAACGCCCGGAAAGAAATAGTGTAGGACCAGGACCTGACTCGAATGTGTATCCCTGGCACAGAACCCGCAGGCTGGAGGGCTCCAACAGCTGCAGGCCCCAAAGTCCGACGAACAGCACCAAGAAGAATCGTGGAAAGTCAGCACCGGCCATCGCTGGCGTGCTGCCGAGCCCACTGAAGGGCGAGCCGCTCCGCGCTGGCTTTTCAACAGAACTCCACGCTTGCGCGGAATGTACAGGGTTGGTTCCGGTGTTGAGATGGCTCAGGGAAAGCCATGATGCTTTAAGATACGGTCGCTGGTCTTGCACAAGCTGCCCGGGACGAGGTGCGCTGTCGCCGAACTGTTGATTTGAAGACCGGAAAGGCTCAACCGCCGGACGCCCGGAAAGCAATAGTGTATCACCAGGACCTGAGTCGAATGTGTATCCTTGGCACGGAACACAGTGGCTGTAGGGCTCCAACAGCTGCTAGCCCCAAAGTCCGACGAAATGCACCAAGAAGAAACGTGGAAAGTAAGCACAGGCCATCGCTGGCGTGCTTGTGAGCCGGATGAAGGGCGCGCCGCCTCGGACTGGCTTTTTAATAGAACTCTGCGATTGCGCGCAATGTACAGGGTTGTTTCCGGTGTTGAGATGGCTCAGGGAAAGCCATGATGCTTGAAGATACGGTCGCTGGTCTTGCAAAAGCTGCCCGGGACGAGGTGCGCTGTCCCCGAACTGGTGATCTGAAGACAGGAAAGGCTCAGCCGCAGGACGCCCTGTAAGCAATAGTGTAGCACTAGGACCTTACTCAGAGGTGTATCCTTGGCTTGGAACACGGTGGCTGGAGGGCTCCAACATCTGCAAGCCCCAATGTCCGACGAAATGCACCAAGAAGAATCGTAGAAAGTAAGCACCGGCCAGCGCTGGCGTGCTGTCGAGCGCACTGAAGGGCTCGTCACTCCGCGCTGGCTTTTCAACAGAACTCCACGCTTGCGTGGAATGTACAGGGTTGGTTCCGGTGTTGAGATGGCTCAGGGAAAGCCATGATGCTTGAAGATATGGTCGGTGGTCTTGCACAAGCTGCGCGGGACGAGGTGCGCTGTCGCCGAACTGGTAATTTGAAGACCGGAAAGGCTCAACCGCAGGACGCCCGGAAAGCAATAGTGTAGTACCAGGACCTGACTCAGAGGTGTATCCTTGGCATGGAACACGGTGGCTGGACGGCTCCAACAGCTGCAAGCCCCAAAGTCCGACGAGATGCACCAAGAAGAATCGTAGAAAGTAAGCACAGGCCATCGCTGGCGTGCTGTCGTGCGCACTGAAGGGCGCGTCGCTCCGCGCTGGGTATTCAACAGAACTCCACGCTTGCGTGGAATGTACAGGGTTGGTTCCGGTGTTGAGATGGCTCAGGGAAAGCCATGATTTTTCGAGATACGGTCGGTGGTCTCTCACAAGCTGCGCGAGACGAGGTGCGCAGTCGATGAACTGGTAATTTGAAGACCGGAAAGGCTCAACCGCAGGACGCCCGGAAAGCAATGGTGTAGGCCAAGGACCTGACTCGAATGTGTATCCTTGGCACAGAACACGCAGGCTGGTGGGCTCCAACAGCTGCAAGCAACAAAGTCCGATGAACTGCACCAAGAAGAAACGTGGAACGTGAGCACAGGCCATCGCTGGCGTGCTGCCTAGCCCACTGAAGGGCGCACCGCCCCCCCGCAGGTTTTTTTAACAGAACTCCACGCTTGCTCGCAAGGTACAGGGTTGGTTCCGGTGTTGAGATGGCTCATAGAAAGCCATGATGCTTGAGATACAGTCGGTGGTCTTGCACAAGCTGCGCGGGACGATGTGCGCTGTCGCCAAACTGGTAATTTGAAGACCGGAAAGGCTCAACCGCTGGACGCCCGGAAAGCAATAGTGTAGCACCAGGACCTGACTCGAATGTGTATCGTTGACACAGAACACGCAGGCTGGAGGGCTCCAACGGCTGCAGGCCCCAAAGTCCGAAGAACTGCACCAAGAAGAATCGTGGAAAGTCAGCACAGGCCATCGCTGGTGTGCTGCCGAGCCCACTGAAGGGCGAGCCGCTCCGCGCTGGCTTTTCAACATAACTCCACGCTTGCGCGGAATGTACAGGATTGGTTCCGGTGTTGAGATGGCTCAGGGAAAGCCATGATGCTTGAAGATACGGTCGGTGGTCTTGCACAAGCTGCTTGAGTCGAGGTGCGCTGTCGCCGAACTGGTAATTTGAAGACCAAAAAGGCTCAACCGCAGGACGCCCGGAAAGCTATAGTGTAGGACCAGGACCTGACTCAGAGGTGTATCCTTGGCATGGAACACGTTGGCTGGAGGGCTCCAACAGCTGCAAGCCCCAAAGTCCGAAGAAATGCACCCTAGAAGAATCGTAGAAAGTAAGCACAGGCCATCGCTGGCGTGCTGCCGAGCCCACTGAAGGGCGCGCCTCCTCGGACTGGCTTTTTAATAGAACTCTACGATAGCGCGGAATGTACATTGTTGTTTCCGGTGTTGAGATTGCCCAGGGAAAGCCATGATGCTTGAAGATACGGTCGCTGGTCTTGCACAAGCTGCCCGGGACGAGGCGTGCTGTCGCCGAACTGGTGATTTGAAGACCGGAAAGGCTCAACCGCAGGACGCCCTTAAAACAATAGTGTAGCACCAGAACCTGACTCAGAGGTGTATCCTTGGCTTGGAACACGGTGGCTGGAGGGCTCCAACAGCTGCAAGCACCAAAGGCCGAAGAAATGCACCAAGAAGAATCGTAGAAAGTAAGCACAGGCCATCGCTGGCGTGCTGTCGAGCGCACTGAAGGGCGCGTCGCTCCGCGCTGGCTTTTCAACAGAACTCCACGCTTGCGTGGAATGTACAGGGTTGGTTCCGGGGTTGAGATGGCTCAGGGAAAGCCATGATGCTTGAAGATACGGTCGGTGGTCTTGCACAAGCTGCGCGAGACGAGGTGCGCTGTCGCCGAACTGGTAATTTGAAAACCGGAAAGGCTCAACCGCATGACGCCCGGAAAGCAATAGTGTAGGACCAGGACCTGACTCGAATGTGTATCCTTGGCACAGAACACGCAGGCTGGAGGGCTCCAACAGCTGCAAGCAACAAAGTCCGATGAACGGCACCAAGAAGAATCATAGAAAGTAAGCACAGGCCATCGCTGGCGTGCTGCCGAGCCCACTGAAGGGCGCGCCACTCCGCGCTGGCTTTTCAACAGAACTCCACGCTTGCGTGGAATGTACAGGGTTGGTTCCGGTGTTGAGATGGCTCTAGGAAAGCCATGATGCTTGAAGATACGGTCGGTGGTCTTGCACAAGCTGCGCGAGACGAGGTGCGCTGTCGCCGAACTGGTAATTTGAAGACCGGAAAGGCTCAACCGCAGGACGCCCGGAAAGCAATAGTGTAGGACCAGGACCTGACTCGAATGTGTATCCTTGGCACAGAAAACGCAGGCTGCAGGGCTCCAACAGCTGCAAGCAACAAAGTCCGATGAACTGCACCAAGAAGAAACGTGAAAATTGAGCACAGGCCATTGCTGGCGTGCTGCCTAGCCCACTGAAGGGCGCGCCGCCTCCAGCAGGTTTTTTCAACAGAACTCCACGCTTGCACGGAAGGTACATTGTTGGTTCCGGTGTTGAGATGGCTCAGGGAAAGCCATGATGCTTGGAGATACAGTCGGTGGTCTTGCACAAGCTGCACGGGACGATGTGCGCTGTCGCCGAAGTGGTTATTTGAAGACCGGAAAGGCTCAACCGTAGAACGCCCGGAAAGAAATAGTGTAGGACCAGGACCTGACTCGAATGTGTATCCCTGAAGCAGAACACGCAGGCTGGAGGGCTCCAACAGCTGCAGGCCCCAAAGTCCGACGAACTGCACCAAGAAGAATCGTGGAAAGTCAGCACCGGCCATCGCTGGCGTGCTGCCGAGCCCACTGAAGGGCGAGCCGCTCCGCGCTGGCTTTTTAATAGAACTCTGCGATTGCGCGCAATGTACAGGGTTGTTTCCGGTGTTGAGATGGCTCAGGGAAAGCCATGATGCTTGAAGATACGGTCGCTGGTCTTGCACAAGCTGCCCGGGACGAGGTGCGCTGTCGCCGAACTGGTGATTTGAAGACCGGAAAGGCTCAACCGCAGGATGCCCTGAAAGCAATAGTGTAGCACCAGGACCTGACTCAGAGGTGTTTCCTTGGCATGGAACACGGTGGCTGGAGAGCTCCAACAGCTGCAAGCCCCAAAGTCCGACAAAATGCACCAAAAACCGTAGAAAGTAAGCACACGCCATCGCTGGCGTGCTGTAGAGCGCACTGAAGGGCGCGTCGCTCCGCGCTGGCTTTTCAACAGAACTTCACGCTTGCTTGGAATGTACAGGGTTGGTTCTGGTGTTGAGATGGCTCAGGGAAAGCCGTGATGCTTCGAGATACGTCGGTGGTCTTGCACAAGCTGCGCGGGACGAGATGCGCTGTCGCCGAACTGGTAAATTGAAGACCGGAATGGCTCAACCGCCGGACGCCCGGAAAGCAATAGTGTAGGACAAGGACCTGACTCGAATGTGTATCCTTGGCACAGAACACGCAGGCTGGAGGCCTCCAACAGCTGCAAGCAAC